>NC_068915.1:116152500-116478750 GCF_023091745.1 Budorcas taxicolor | reverse complement strand
GCCAACTGGTTTGTGGGAATTTGTGCAGCAGCCCTGGGAAGCGGATCTAGGGTATCGAGCACCCAGAGGCCAACCAGGGCCCTTCGCTGGAGGAAGTGGGTGCTCAGGGCCCACTCTGGTGGGCACAGTGGGAGTGCCCTCTGCCCTCGCCTGCTAGCAGTGCCCACAGGCCAGACCCACATGGAAGCAGACGGTGCCCCTGGCCAGTCTGGGGGACGTGGGCTTGACCAGAGCAGGCAAGCAAGGCGGCACACAGCAGAGGCGCTGACCTGCCGGGCGGGCACAGAGCAGCCGGCCCTTCTGTCAGCAAGTCCACGCTTGCTCTGCTCGCTGCACGGCAGCCCAGTGAACCAGAGCCGGTGGCTGAGAAGGTGGCACACTAATGTCTCACAACAGCAGCCTCACTGGGGTCTGGATGCCAGCTTCTTCCACAGATCAGGGATGGGGGGAGGTGAGGAAGCAAAGGAAAAAGTCCACGAATGCTGCAAATACCTCCTAGAATGGCAAGCCTTAGGCAGGATGATGTGTTGATTTCTTCCTCCCTGCCATCTGGACGAAGGTGGACAGGGTTCTCAACCAAGGCACTTTTTAACAGGCAGAGGAGCAGGATTCTCCAAGACAGGCCATTCTGTATGATTGTAATTAAAAAAAAAAAAGGAATGGCAAGCAAGTCAAACAAATAGTTCCAACATAGAGTCAGACTTGACTTTTTCCTGCGACACTTCAGGGTCCCAGGGTCTAGCTGGCCCCAAAGGCTGGGGTGTCTCCAGGCTGCACCTGGAACAGCAGGATGGCCGGAGCAGCAGGTCAGAGGCACTCTCCTCGACCAATTTGCTGATGGGCACATGGAGCCTGAGAAGCCAGAGGTGCTTGGCTGTGGGGCCCAGCTCCTGCAGGTCCCCCTCCCCCCTCTCCAGGCATCTCAGGCTTTGCCACCAGCTCCCCACCGCGGCCTTCCTCAGAGCCCGAGTCGGGGTCCTGCACCTGGGCCGCCCAGCCCCGCCCTCCATTCTCACAGCGAGCACCCTGTCTCCAAACTCCTCCCTGGGGTGGCGTCTGCTTGGGGAACCGTTCTGGCCGGGAACTCAGGCAGCTGAGCTCTGCGAGCATTCAGCAGGCGCTTCATAAATGCAGCAGCAGGCCCCCAGCTCGCGGGAGTGCAGGCCCCTAGCATCCCAACCCCAGGCGGCAGGCCGAACTGCCCTTGGTTGCAGGCTTTCTAGCCTGTGCGGCTCCGTCTCGGTGAAGCCTCCCTGACAAGTCTCACCCGCAGAGACCACCCCTCTCTACGCCCCCTCTCCATCCAGCCTTCCCCGGGCCTGAGCCCCTGGTCGGCGGCCCGGTGGCCACCCGGACAGCGCGCTGTGCAGAGAAGCCGGCGCTCGGCCTCTCTGTGCGGGGGGGGCCCGACGGTGAGACTGGAGGCCTCGCGGAGGAGCCAGCTCCCACGCCCTCCGAGCCCGCCGGGCGCCCCCGCCCCGCCCCCTCCAATCCCCTCCGCGGGCAGGGGCTAGGCCGGCCGCGGCCCCGCCCCCGGACCGCCCCCGGGGAGGGGCGCTTCCCCGCGCCCCGCGAGCCGGGGCGGGCGTGGCCGGGGCGGGGCGGGGCGGGAGCGGGCCGGCCCCCACTGGCTGCCGCGCGCCCGGCCGCCCGGGCTCAGTGCGCGGTGGCGGCGGCGGCGCGGGCAGCTGACGCCGGCAGCTGACGCCGCGCGGTCCAGCTCGGCCGGGCCCACCAAGCGCTGCCGAGCGGACGGCCGGAGGGACGAGGCGCAGGCGCTGGGCCGGCGCGCGGCGGGCGCGATCGGGAGCCGCGCTCAGCGAGTCGGGCGCCCGGGGCCGCCAGGTCGGTGCGTGGGGACCCGGCGGGCGCGAGGGGTCCGGAGCGCGCGGCGGGCTCGGATCCCAAGTGGTGTCTGCGGTGGGGCCCGGCCGGGGCGCGGGCTTCCCGCTCTGGAAAGTTTGCCGCCGCCGCCGTCGCCGCCCTGGGAGGGCTCTGCAGCAGCCAGGGAGGGAAGGGGGAGGAGGGACCGCGGTGGGGAGGCGGCGGCCGGCGCCAGGCGGCCCGGGAGCTCTGGGCGGCGGCGACGGCGGCGGCGGCGGCGGTGGGCGGGCGGGGCGGCCGGGGATCGGAGGGGCCGGGGCGCGGGAGCCCGGCCACCGCCGCCTCCGCCCCTGCGCGCCCCGGCCCGCCCGCGTAACGAGTTGCTTGCTTCCTCCCGCAGACTCCGCAGCGGCGCCCTCCTCCCGCCGGTGCTAGAGCCGGGCCATGGGGGGCAGCATGCTGGCGTGCGCCGCCTGAGGACGCCGCACCCCCCGCCCCCGCGATGGGCGCCCCGGCTCGCGCCCTCGCGTTTTGCGTGGCAGTGGCAGTCATGACCGGCGCCGTCCTCGGGTCCCCGGGCCTGGAGCCTCGCGTTGCACCGAGAGCGGCAGGTACGCGGGGACCCGGCGGGCGGCGGCGGCAGGGCCGGGGAACGGGCGCCGAGGTGGGTGTGGGGCGCTGGATGTCTTGAGTGGGCCCCAGGGCACGCTCTGCGCTGGCATCGCGGGGCCGGCGTCCGGGTTTCTGCCGCCCGCCCTCCCCGGGGATCGGGGCCAGAGCTGGCGCGGCAGTTTGTGGGGCGTCTGGAGCCGCAGGGCTGCCACCCAAGTACGAGGCTGTGGCGGCGAGCTGGGCACCGCGGTGGCATCCGCGCTCCCCGCCCCCCGCCGCTCCCCAGCCGGGCGCAGCCTGTCCCCCGGGCGCCGTCGGGAGGGCTTGGAGGCCGCGTCTCCACGATTCCCATTGTTCTGCGGGGTCCACACTGACGGAAAGCTCCTGCTGTAGGTGCCGCTTCCTCAGCCCCCTCGGGGCCCAGTTCACGGCTAGCTGCAGCCAAAGCCGACTCTGGACTGTGAAGGGAGGGTATGAAAGTGCGTCAGCCCGCGGCTGGGCCCCAGCCCCTCAGCGGCCTTGCACGTCCGGGGGACACCTTCTAGTGCCTCCGTTCTCTCCATCCCAGCTCTCACGCCCCGCGAGTTAAGATGACTGCCCCCCTGGGGCGCCAGGCCGGGCTGGGAAGTGGTTAGCGCGAATGCCCGAGCGGTGGGGGGCTGTCGTCCCCCTTTGGCGACCAAGGTTCGGCGGGACGTCGAGGGCTGGCAAGAAGGGCCGGTGGAGCACGGACAGCGGAGGGGCTGAAGCGCGTCTTGGCCCCGGTCCCCGCCCCACACACGCGCCGGGCCCCCCGAGGTGCAAGCGCGCACCGCCCCCCGTCCGAGCGCTCCGGGTGCCCACGCCCGGCACGCGCTCTGCCAGGCTCCCGGTGGCGGCCTGGCAGAGAGGGGAGGCCCGGGGGGCGTCCGTAGGGAGCCCGCCTCCCTGGAGACCGACGACTTTGGGGCGCTGGAGAGGGTCGGGGCGTGCGAGGGGCTGCGCGCACCCCGGTCCCCGGCCGGGCGGCCGCGCGGAGGGAGGCCTTCGCCCGGTGAGCTCACGCCCCACCCGGGCGGGACCCGAACAGCCGCTCCTTTGTACCTCGGTGCGGCCACAGACGCGCATTGATGGCGGCCCGGCCTCGCGGGGAGGTGTGAGCCGGGCGGCCGCGGGCGCGCGGTGCCAGGGAGGCGGCGGCCGCGGGCTGGACGCAGGCAGATGGCGGCCCGCCCCTCCCCGAGACCCCTGCGCCCCTTCCTGCGGCGGCGGCGGCGGCGGCGGCCTCCCGGAACAATGTCATTTTTTTATGAATGAAAGTGGGCCCGGCGCTTGAATGTGCGTGTCATTCAGCGGCGTGACAGAGGCCGTCGGGAGGTCAGCGCGCGCTTTTAGCGCCTGCTAGGGCGGCCCCCGCTTCCAGGGGCGCCGAATAGGCGGCCGCGGGGGGTAGGGGGGGCCGAATTAGCATTCGCATTCAGATAAAGATATTACTCCCTACGGCTGGGGAATGTCAACTAGCCCCGGGGGAGGGGCGGGGGGCGGGGCCCGGGCCTCCTGGACCCCCTGCGGCGCAGGGGGGTTGAGGGGGGCGGGCAGAGGGCCCCCCACCCCCGCCCCGCTTTAAGGGACTGCCGGCGTCCCCCACCAGATGCGGGCCTGGGGTGGAAAGACCGAGTACCGGGGCCCTGCCTCCGCAGGAAAGTTGGTGAAACAGGTAGAGTTGAAAGATCAATAAACTTAATCCGGTTCCTGAAGGAGCTGCAGAGGCCTCGTGAAATTTACAAAGGTCCCAGCCTGGCTCTCTCCCAGGACCATAAGTTATGGCGCTGGAGCTGGCAAAGGTCAAGGACAGCGGAGGAGGTTCCGCAGCAGGACTGCCCGGCCACCCCGGGAGCCCCTCTCCACGTGGAGCCACGTAGGGAGGGGTCCCTGGGGGCGCAGGGCATGTCTCAGGAAGGCCCTGGTGGCAGCCTCCCCTGCCTGCTCCCAGGCAGGGCTGGACTTTGAGCCCCACGGGCCTCTGGGTGATTCATTAACCTGGGCTGAGCCCGAGGCTGGACTTCTGGCCTCTGAGCCCCTGCGTGGAGCTGCGGAGCGTCCCCGCCCTACCCCCCCAGGCCCTCAAGTCCCAGATGGCACACCCCATTTTACAGTTGGGCCCAGAGAGGAGCCGGGGTCTCGTTGAGGAGGTGGAGACATAGTGCCCAGGCGGCAGTTTGGGGGAGGGGGTGGCCTGGCTGGCCGGAGTGATTTACAAGTGAATGAAGGCTTGTGGTGGGGAGCCTCTCTGGGGGGGGTGGGTCCTTCACCCCAGGCTCTGCTGGGCCCCGAGGGGCTGCTTGCCTGCCCCAGGTCCGGGTGCTTGCCCACAGCCTCAGTTTCCTTGCCGGTCCAGGAGTCCTGGTGGCCGCTTGTAGGAGGATTAGGCTGGATAATCCTGTAAACCCTCATTAGCCTCCGAATTAGTTAGGCCTCGGAATCCCACCCCTTTCTTTTTCTAACTTTGTTACCAAACCTTTCAGATTCTTTGTGGGGGGGGGGGGAGGCCCTGACTTCAGGGTCCCACCCTTTTGCTAACTTTGTTACCAAACCTTTCAGATTCTTTGGGGTGGGCGGGGGAAGGCCCTGACTTCAGGGTCCCACCCTTTCTGTTTCTGACTTTGTTACCAAACCTTTCAGATTCTTTTGGGGGGGGGGAGGGCCCTGACTTCAGGGTCCCTGTGGGGTGCCCTCTGGGCTGTTTAAAGCATGTACCTGGTGGTGGAGAGCTTGGCGCGCCCGGGACCTGAGGGCTCTTCTCTTCCAGCGGCTCCGGGGGCTCCTCTGAGTCAGGTCTGAATTCAATCCTTGTTCTCCTGGTCTCCCCCAACCCGGGCACACCCCATGCGTTGAGGGGGCCTCAGCTGTAGTGAATGAGTGAACTGTAGGACCTGAGTTTGAGCAAACTCCAGGAGATGGTGAAGGACAGAGGAGCCTGGCGTGCTGCAATCTTTGGGGTCGTAAAGAGTCGGACAGGACTGAGCGACGGAACAACGGTAGTGACTCCAAACCTGAAGTGACCCCGAACCAGGAGCAGGTTCCCCCAGCAGAGGCTGCAGTCGTCCGCACAGACAGGCTCCAGCTCTGGCCGGGTGGACAGCAATCCTGGGGCATAGCCCCAGGGCAGAACGGGTCTTAAGTCCCCTACATGGGTGGCCTCCCTGTTCTGACAGTGGGGGAAACTGAGTCACAGGTGGTGAATGGCAGGGTCACGGGGATTCTGGGCCTGGGAAACAGGGCCAGAGGAGGGCCTGGCGTGGCTCCTCCAGGGCATGGTACCCCTTGGCGCCCCTCACTGAGCTTAGGCTCTGGGGGTGCATGCGGGAGCAGGTGCTGTGGACCCTCGGGGACAGACACTGGCACGTAGCACCCGGGCACCCACCAGGCACAAAGGACGTTTGGTGTCTGCCAGATGTGGCCCCTGTGGCTGTGCGGGTGTGGGAAGGCCCCCTTGTGTGGATCACGGAAGGCTTTTCCTGAGGCCCCTGGGGACAGGGGCTGAGTAGCCCCGCACGTGCCGCCACGCCGAGGCAGTTCGCCTGCTGCGCCCTGTCCGTCACTCTGCACCTCCCTACCCGGCCGCCCTCTCGGCCCTTCCTGGTCTCCCCAGGGTCCCCTGTGGCGCAAGGTGGGCTGGTGGGCTGGACCTGCAGGAAGGAGTGATGCCACCATCGTCCCTGCCCAGGTCCGCAGTCATGTGGGGGGGCAGGATGGGGGGCAGGTCAGAGGTTGGCCCTCGGCCGGGTCCAGGCCCCGCCTCCCCCCGCCCCCCGCCCAGCAATGGCTGCAGGCGAGTCCGGCCTGGGGTCCATTCTGAGTCCTTCCAGCCCCTGCTGGACCGGGTTGAAGCGGATACTTGTGCGGGTGGCTTGACCTGCCGTCACCTCCCAGACCAACCCGGAACCAACCGCTGTTGCCCTTGGGCCGAGGCCTGAGGCTGAGGCGGCCACAGCTAGCCTGTTCTTGGCCTTCTGGGGGGCCTCAGCCAGTTCCCAGCCCTGGGTGGTCCCCACATGACGCCGTGGCTGGGACTGGGGACTGCCCTTGAGGCCGGGAGCCCCTGACTGGGGCCCAGGGGATGCAGATGCCTCAGGTGATTGAGGGACCCCCCTGGTGGGCCCTGAGCCGGTGGGCCTCTGAGGTGGGCAGGCTGAGTGGGGCCTGTCTGAGGAGTTGGCGTGGCCAGAGTGGGCAGCTGGGCCTCGAATCTAGGCCACGCGTCGGCAGAATGACAAGTAAGGGTGCGGCGAACCCAGCTGGGTCTGCGCGGTGGGACCACCCAGCCCTGTCCCGGGCCCGAAGCCCAGGCTGCCAGGCATTGTCCGCCCTGGCAGCGAGACCTGGGCGGGCGGTCAGCCCCTGGGTCTTGGGCCTTGTTGGCCCCATGGGATCTGGGTGGGCTCTGGGCAGGGGGAGGGCCCGGGGGCTGAACGGACATCCGCAAGGACCCCCCAGCCCAGCTTCTTGGCACCTGCCGGGGAGGTGGGCCGGGGCTGCCCGCCTGGCCTGGGGCCCCTATGTTGGCCCCTCCGCCGGCCGAGCCTGGAGCCCTCCTCCTCCTCCCCTCCGCGTCCCCGTCTGTACCGTGGGGTCCTCAGTCCCTTCACCCCACCAGCCAGACCTGGTTCCACACTTGGGTCATTTCTGACCCCTTTTCTGGTGCTCACTGCCGAGCCTAGTTTAGGTCCCAGGTGCTCCCTTCTGGGTTGGCGTGTAGACCGGCCAGGCCCTCGAGGGCCTCCACCCCAGGCCAGCCTCTCCCGTCTCAGTGCCCAGACTTTCTGGGAAGTTTGGGGTGCTCCCTTCTATGCTGGGCAGTACCTGTTCTCAGGTCCCGGGGTGAGGAGCACCCCCTCCTGGGATCGGTCGCCTGCCCCTGCCCCGTGTCATCCCCACCTGACGTCCCCATGACGTCGGCCATGCACGCGCGCCCACCTCCCGCCATGCTGAGCCCATTTCCAAGTGGTTGGAAAAAAAGCAGGAGGAATACTTCACGACACTCCGGAGTGTCCCGTGTCCATGCAGCGTTTGACTGGCGTAGCCCCCCACCCGTCTCCTTGCGGGTCGCCAACATAGGAGGGTTGGCCCTGGCACCGCTGACGGTCATCCCCGCCCCGGCCTGCCCTGCAGGACGGCTGGCAGGACTGCTTCTCCGGCCTCTGCTTCCAGGCCCCAGATGGCCCGGTGCGTCTGGTGCTGCATGGGGACACCCGCCTCACACCCCCATCTTGCCTGCAGAGGCCCCGGGCCCCGAGCCCAGCCCACAGGAGCGGGCCTTTGGCAGCGGGGACACCGTGGAGCTGAGCTGCCGCTCGCCGGCGGGGGTGCCCACGGAACCCACCATCTGGGTGAAGGACGGCGTGAGCCTGACGCCCTCGGACCGCGTCCTGGTGGGGCCACAGCGGCTACAGGTGCTCAACGCCTCCCACGAGGACGCCGGGGCCTACAGCTGCCGCCAGCGCCTCTCCCAGCGGCTGCTGTGCCTCTTCAGCGTGCGCGTGACAGGTACTGGCGAGGGCACGGCGGCACGGGGAGCCCCGGCGCCGTGAGGGTCCTGCTTGGCTGCAGGGCGCTCCCTGCATCGCCCTCTTGCCTGCGTTACAGACGCTCCGTCCTCGGGGGACGACGAAGATGGGGACGACGAGGCTGAGGACACAGGTGAGACCAGGCTCCAGGTGCGTGGAGCTGCCCGGCTGGGGACCTGCCTTCCCACTGGGGCCCCGCCCCGCCCGCCCCATGAGACCAAGGCCTGGGGACCACCTCCATGGGGTTCCTTCTGTGTGGGGCGATGGGTGCCCGCCTCTGGGCTCTGGGGGCAGGTGAGGGGTGGGGTGTGCTGCAGGGCCGGGGGCCGGGGCTCCAGGAGCACCCGGGGGGACTGGTGTGGCCAGGGCTGGGGGAGCCAGGCTGTGGTCAGTTCTGCGTGTGCGTGAACCAGGGCAGGGGGCAGCAGATGGGTTCAGGGAAATGGGAGGCACCTGGGATCGCCTAGGCAGAAGGGGTGGCCGTAGGCATCGGGGGGTCTGGGTGCCAGGGTGGCCGTGGGTGCCAGGGTGGCCGTGGGTGTCTGGCTGCCAGCGTGGCCGTGGGTGTCGGGGTGTCTGGGTGCCAGCGTGGCCGTGGATGCCAGTGTGGCCATGGGTGTCGGGGTGCCAGCATGGCCGTGGGTGTCTGGGTGCCAGCGTGGCCGTGGGTGTTGGGGTGTCTGGGTGCCAGTGTGGCCGTGGGTGCCAGCGTGGCCGTGGGTGTTGGGGTGCCAGCGTGGACGCAGGTGTCGGGCGCAGGTGTATGTACTGGGAAGGGGCTGCCGTAGTGGTTCCTGGTGGCAGCTTGTGGGTGACGGTGCCCAGGTACCTGGGCCTAGAACAGCAAGCGGCAGGTGTGGAGGGGCCGGTCTGGGGAGGCGGGCTGTCTGCTTTTGGAGGAGCTGAGTTTGTAATGCCATGAGATGCGGGTTGGGGGTGTGGGGACCCGGTGGGTGCCCTGTCTGTCTTCTCCCTCCGCCCTGGTGGGTCCCGCCCACTCTAGGGTGGTCTTCCCCTGTGGCTGGGGCACAGGGAGCCGGGCAGCTGGTGGGGCTGCCAGCATCCCCAGCCCAGCCCCAAGGGAGAAAACCAGCTGGGCTGTGAGGGTGGGGGTAGACCGGCTCGGAAGGCAGGGTGGGGAGCAGGGCCTTCCGACGTCCTGTCACCCATGGGGCAGAGCGTGGCCTGGGGTCTTGCAGAAGCCCGCGGGCTCCTGGCCGGCCTCAAGGCTCCGGGTTCTCTGGGTGGCTAGGCGTGGTGCCCATCCATCGAGCTGGCCATCCTCACCTGGTGTGCCCTGGTCCCTGTGCCAGTTGGTGGGCCCACCCCTGATGGGCCCGCCTGGGTGGGTGGTGATCCTGAGATGCCTCTGCGCCCTGGGTCACAGTGCGGCGCCCTGGACCCCCCGACTGGAGCTGGTGTTTGAGGAAGGTGAGGGGACCTGGCTTTGGGTGTGCCCGGAGGTGGCATTCAGGCTATTGGAAGCTCGTCCAGCCCTGGGAGGGGGTCTCCGAAAGGCTGACATCCCCTCCGCAGGCGGGAAGCAGGCCGGAGAGGGACAGGCAAGCCTCTACCCACCCCACCCTGTCACAGCCTTCCCTCCCTCCCCGGACAGCAGGGGCCCCTTACTGGACGCGGCCCGAGCGGATGGACAAGAAGCTGCTAGCGGTGCCGGCCGCCAACACGGTTCGCTTCCGCTGCCCGGCTGCTGGCAACCCCACGCCATCCATCACCTGGCTGAAGAACGGCAAGGAGTTCCGGGGCGAGCACCGCATCGGAGGAATCAAGGTGGGCCCTCGGCGGGTGGGGGTGCGGGGCGGGGCCAGGCGGCGCTCAGACCAGCTAACCCACCGTCCGCTCACCCGAGTCCACCCGCAGCTGCGGCACCAGCAGTGGAGCCTGGTCATGGAGAGCGTGGTGCCCTCGGACCGCGGCAACTACACGTGCGTCGTGGAGAACAAGTCTGGCAGAATCCAGCAGACCTACACCCTGGATGTGCTGGGTGAGGCCTGGGGCGTGGGGGCGGGGGCCGGGGCGGGGCCGGGCAGCGCTCAGACCAGCAGCCTCTGAAGCCCTCCCCACCCCGCAGAGCGCTCTCCGCACCGGCCCATCCTCCAGGCGGGGCTGCCCGCCAACCAGACCGCCGTGCTGGGCAGCGACGTGGAGTTCCACTGCAAGGTGTACAGCGATGCCCAGCCGCACATACAATGGCTCAAGCACGTGGAGGTGAATGGCAGCAAGGTGGGGCCCGACGGCACGCCCTACGTCACCGTGCTCAAGGTGGGCGCCACCGCCGGCCGGCCGGGCGGGGAGGGCATACCAGGCGGGAGGCCTGTCGGGCTGGGCCTTGGGGGAGACGCAGCGGGGTCGGCCTGGGGGCAGGGTCTGTCCGCGTTGGCCTGCAGACCCAGAGCGGGGCTCTGCCAGCCCCGGCGCCTCCCTGGGCCCTCAGGGCAGGGCTGTGTTCCCACGGCCCCGGGGTTGGGGGCCACCCGAGCTGGGGCGATTGCGACATTTGCTGCCCAAAGAGAAACATCTGTTAAGACACACGATGGGGCTGAGGGGCGGGATCGGGAATACAGACTCTGGGCGGGGCAGTACCCGGAGTGCTCAGGCCTGGCAGCGTTGGGGCGGGGACCCCAGAGGTGGGTGGCCTGAGCGCCCCGAGGAGGACCTCTCTGAGGGTTAGCGGGTGGTGGGGGTGTGTGACGGGCAGCTGTGTCCAGTGTGAGCACAGCGCCCGCCGCGAGGTGTCTCCATGCCTCCTCCAGGCAGCCCTCCTGGCTGGTGCCGCCTGGTCTGCCCACCTGTTCCTCGGGGTTGGGCGAGGGCCAGCTCCTTGGCAGTCACACCCGTGTGTCCGGCGGGGCCCCCGCGCCTGAGCCGGGTCTCTTGTCCCCGCAGTCGTGGATCAGTGAGAGTGCGGAGGCCGACGCGCGCCTCCGCCTGGCCAATGTGTCCGAGCGTGACGGGGGCGAGTACCTCTGTCGAGCCTCCAATTTCATAGGCGTGGCTGAGAAGGCCTTTTGGCTGCGTGTTCACGGGCCCCCAGCAGGTAACAGCTCTGTCCCACGCCTGCCTGGCACGCCGAGCTCCAGCTCTGATGCCCTGGCCCTGTGCCCACCCGCACGCCCCGCCACTCCCGCCCCCACGACCCTGGCTCACACTCTGCTCCTGGCGTGGCCGCCTCTGCACCTTGACCCCCCCGGCCTCCGTTGTGACCGCCTGCTCTGATCCCCCACGGCCTGCGCTGACCCGCCTGCACCTTGTGTGTGCCCCCGGATGCCCTTGCCCTGGGGCCGAGCCTGAGCGCCCGCCTTCAGCTGCTCTAGCACGCGCGCCGTCTCTCTGTCTGTCCATCTCTCTGTCCCCTCCTCTCTCTGGCCCCGGCTCCCACGGCTGCTCACTTCTGCCTGGCCTTGTTGCCTCCCTCCCTGCCCCCCTGGCTCCCCCGCCTGCCCCTTTCCCCCGGTGCACGCTCACCCTGCCTGCTGCGCTGACAGCCAACATGTCTGGCTCACCTGGGACAGAGGACTCGCCGGTGGAGGGACTGGCTTCGGGCTCGGTGTGGACGCGCGGGGCAGAGGCCACTGGGCCGCGGTGGCGGCGGTCGTGGTGGTGGCAGCGGCGTTTTCCTTGCAGCCTGGCCGGAGCGGCGCCGAGTGGACTCTGGCTGCGGTGCCCGTGGGCTGCTGTTGGTGCTCTCCTATCGCGCTGTGTTCTCTCTTTGTAGACGGCGGGCGCTAACACCACCGACAAGGAGCTAGAGGTTCTATCCTTGCGCAATGTCACCTTTGAGGACGCGGGGGAGTACACGTGTCTGGCGGGCAATTCTATCGGGTTTTCCCATCACTCTGCGTGGCTGGTGGTGCTGCCAGGTATCGGCTTCTGCCGCTCTCGCTCTGTCCTCTTGGGGCTCGGGACGCGCCAGTGCCGCCGGGGAGGCCAGGGGACTGCAGAGCCCTCCGGCCAGGTTTCACACCCGGTCTGCAGGCGAAGTTCGCTCGGCCCTGTCTCGGGCCGGATGGGCCCCCCGCCCCCGATAGCGCCCCGGCCCAGCGGGGCCCCTGGCAGCTGACGCGGTGGTGCTGGCGCCTCCCGGGTGGCGGGTGAGGGTGCTGCTGGCTCTGCTGGGCTCTCTTCTTTCCTGGGTCTGTCTACGCTCCCTGTGGCCTGCGCACTTCTGGCTGCTGAAGACTCAACGAGGCCTTGGCACTCCCCCCAACCCCACCGGGGGCGGGGTCTGTACCCGGTCCTGGGCCCCCCGCCGTGCCCGCGGCTCCGGCTAGGGGCAGTGCGCGGGCTCCCGCGACGCTGGGCTAGGCCGCTGACACCTGTGTCTTTGCAGCCGAGGAGGAGCTGGTGGAAGCCGGTGAGGCTGGCGGTGTGTTCGCGGGCGTCCTCAGCTACGGGCTGGGCTTCCTCCTCTTCATCCTGGCTGTGGCCGCCGTTACGCTCTACCGCCTGCGGAGCCCCCCCAAGAAGGGCCTGGGCTCACCCGCGGTGCACAAGGTCTCCCGCTTCCCGCTCAAGCGACAGGTAACAGAAAGTAGATACCAGGTTCCGAGCCCGCCCGTGCCCTTGCCCAGCCCGCTGCCCCAGCCCCTGAGTGTGTCCCGTCTGTAAAGTCTGAGGACATCAGGGTGTGGGCCGAGCCCTCCCCGGTTTGCACAGTCACCCCGTAGAGCCAGGTTACTCCGGGCCAAAATATGTTAAAAACCTCCATTTAGCACCACAGGGGCAGAAGTCAGGTCCCTCTCGGGCATGTGGTCCGCGGGAGCCGCACTCCGGGCCCTAGCTGCCCGGCCTCGTGGCACCAACCTGCCTCTGCCGCCCCAGCAGGTGTCCTTGGAGTCCAGCTCATCCATGAGCTCCAACACACCACTGGTACGCATCGCCCGGCTGTCCTCGGGCGAGGGCCCCACCCTGGCCAACGTCTCTGAGCTCGAGCTGCCCGCCGACCCCAAGTGGGAGCTGTCCCGGGCCCGGTCAGTCGTGTGCGCAGGCCTGGGGCCCTGACCCAGTGGCGGGTGCAGGGGCACAGAGGGTGGGGGTCCCATAGTGGGGAGGGGTTCCCACTCGGGCCTGACTGAATTCATATGGGAGGCAGGCAGGCCTCTGATGAATATGGGGCTGGATGCCCCCTCTGAGACGGGTGAGGGGGACCCACTCTTGGAAAAGTGCCCTCACAGTCAAGAGGTCAGCGGGTAGTGTCCTTTACCCATTAGCAGGGCTGCCCGGGCGAGTGTGGAGGGCTTCCTGGAGGTGGCAGCACCGACCTCATGCTGCCTGGAAGAGGGCCTCAAGCAGGCAGGTGTGCTCACGGCCTCTCTGCTTCTGCCACCAGGCTGACCCTGGGCAAGCCTCTCGGGGAGGGCTGCTTCGGCCAGGTTGTCATGGCAGAGGCCATTGGCATCGACAAGGACCGAGCTGCCAAGCCCGTCACGGTGGCCGTGAAGATGCTGAAAGGTGACGGTTGGGTGGGGATGTGGCGAGGGGGCCCGTGCCAGGCTGGACGGCCCTCCCTGACTCAGCTGCCCATCCCCGCACAGATGACGCCACGGATAAGGACTTGTCGGACCTGGTGTCCGAGATGGAGATGATGAAGATGATCGGAAAACATAAGAACATTATCAACTTGCTAGGCGCCTGCACGCAGGGCGGTGAGAGGCGGGATGGGGGCGGGGTCTGCGGGGGGCGGGGCCTGCACACAGGGCGGTGGGGGCCGTGGGCGGGGCCGCACGCAGATGCTGTGGGGGTGGGGCGGCGGGAGGCCCGCAGGGCGCCCCTCTGAGCCACCCGCGCCCCCAGGGCCCCTGTACGTGCTGGTGGAGTACGCGGCCAAGGGCAACCTACGGGAATATCTGCGGGCGCGGCGGCCCCCAGGCACTGACTACTCCTTCGACACCTGCCGGCTGCCCGAGGAGCAGCTCACCTTCAAAGACCTGGTGTCCTGCGCCTACCAGGTGGCGCGGGGCATGGAGTACCTGGCCTCGCAGAAGGTGAGCGGGGCCGGGGGCTGGGGAGACAGGCCCGGTGGTTGGAGAGGCCGTGGGACTGGCTCAAACCCGTGCCCCCGACTCCCAGTGCATCCATAGGGACCTGGCGGCCCGCAACGTGCTGGTGACCGAGGACAACGTGATGAAAATCGCCGACTTCGGCCTGGCCCGTGATGTGCACAACCTCGACTACTACAAGAAGACAACAAACGTGAGCTCAGCCCAGGGAGGTGGGGGCCCTTGGGCCAGGAGGGCGCCTGGCAGCCAACACGCCCCCTTCCTACCCCCAGGGCCGCCTGCCCGTGAAGTGGATGGCACCCGAGGCCTTGTTTGACCGTGTCTACACCCACCAAAGTGATGTGTATGTGGCCCCAGACTTGGCAGGGGCGTGGGCGAGGGGTGGAGCATAGGCCTCTGGGGGCAGGTGCTGGGAAGGTCTTGGGGGCAGCCCCCTGGCGCGAGCCCTGAGCTCCAGTGGGGTCTGTTCCAGGGCTGACGCGGCTGTGCCCCCCACTACCCACAGGTGGTCCTTCGGGGTCCTGCTCTGGGAGATCTTCACGCTGGGGGGCTCGCCGTACCCTGGCATCCCCGTGGAGGAGCTCTTCAAGCTGCTGAAGGAAGGCCACCGCATGGACAAGCCGGCCAACTGCACGCATGACCTGTGAGTGCGCGCCCGCCACTGCGGAGGGGGAGGCCAGTCCCGAGGGCAGGGCGCTGGGAACGCAGGGCGGGGCCGACTTGCGTGTCCCCCAGGTACATGATCATGCGTGAGTGCTGGCACGCCGCACCCTCGCAGAGGCCCACCTTCAAGCAGCTGGTGGAGGACCTGGACCGCGTGCTCACTGTGACTTCCACCGACGTGAGTGTGGGCCCGCCCCGCCCTGCTCCGTGAGGGCTCCTATGCGGAGCCAGAGCCGCGCTGACCACAGCCCGCCTGCCGCCCGCAGGAGTACCTGGACCTGTCAGTGCCCTTCGAGCAGTACTCGCCGGGCGGCCAGGACACCCCCAGCTCCGGCTCCTCGGGGGACGACTCCGTGTTCGCTCACGACCTGCTGCCCCCGGCCCCACCCGGTAGCGGAGGCTCGCGGACGTGAAGGGCCGCGGCCAGCCAGCCGAGCCCCCATCAATGTGAGAACAGACCCCAGCCCACCGTGCTGCCGCTGGCGTGCCATGATCCCTTGGTCCCGCCGGCCCGGGCCCACGACCTGGAACGGGTGGATGGATGGACAGACAGCGTCACCTGTGTGTGTGTGTGTGTGTGTGTGTGTGTGTGTGCGTGCACCCACGCATGTGTGCTCTGGGGTCCCTGGGGTGCTCGCCCTGCTGTGCGGTGACCTCTTGGCCACCTGGACTGGCAGCTCCAGGGACCAAACGTAGAATGTAAGGGGCTTCTCCCATGGGGCCCTCCCTGGGCTCCCTGCCCCCCCCGCGGCCCCCCACAGGGAGCACCAGGGGCTGGCCAGGCTCCGTGTCCAGAGTGGGGTGAGGCCCCTACAAGCACCCAAGCTGAGCCTACAGGGAAGCCCCCATGTGGCGCACCTCCCCCCCCCCCCAAGTGGCACCTTCTGCCTGGGGTGTTAGCAGCCCCCACCTCCAGGCCTCCCCACTCCCCACCCTGTCCCCCAGAGACTGAAATTACGGGTACCTGAAGGCGGGAGCCTTTAACTTCTATCTGAAAGGTTTATTCCAGAAATGAGTGTACATTTATATAAATAGATGCTGTGTATATGATATACACATACATATATATAAAAATATCTATATGGGAGAAGGCAGGCCGGTACAACTGACGCTCGGGACCCTGAGGGGGCAGGGGCAGGGGGCGGGGCCCCTTAGCTGGGGGAGGCCCCGGGGACTCACTGTTGAGACAAATGCAGAAACCTCGGAGTAGGGAGGGGCTTTTCTGTCCTTGGACCTGTATATTTGTAAAGTTATTTATCGACCCCCAGAGCCATGTCCTGTCGCTCCCCAGGGCCCTAGGGTTTAGCCGCATGGCAGAGGTTTAAGTTTTAACTTATTAACAGTGAAAAGGTTTATGCTTCGTTTAGGGGATTGCTGAGGGTGTCTCCAAGCCTGCACCCCAAGGCTGGAGCCAACCCCCAGGCACCCTAAAGGGTCGTTAATAGTTTGAGATGATTCCATGAGGATATTTTATTTCCTTTGGCCTTCTTTTGCAGGAGAAGTAGATTTCTATAGGATTTTTCTCTAGGAGATTTATTTTTTTAGACTTCAAAGCAAGCTGGTATTTTCATACAATTTCTTCTAATTGCAATGTGTTCCAGGCAGGGAGGCAATTTCAGGGGGGCCACCCCTGCATGCAGGTTCAGATGTTATTAGATGTTACAAGTTTATATATATCTATATATATAATTTATTGAGTTTTTACAAGATGTATTTGTTGTAGATTTAACACTTCTTACGCAATGCTTTTAGACTTTAATAGCTCGGACTGCTACCTTTCAAAGCTTGGGAGAGAAAGCCACAGATTCAGTTTCGTTACTTTTTGTACTGTTAACTGCCCTGAGTTTGGGCGGCTGTTCTCTGCTTGTCAGCAGGCTCAGAGTGGTCTCTGTTCTCAGGGACCCCAGCCTTGTGGGGGCCAAACCGGCAGACGTGCTTTCCAAAAAATAAACAGACACCTGGTTCAGATCTGTGCTTTCTTGCCTTGTCTTTCTTGTCGTGGGGTCCCAGGCAACTCCCAGGTCCTCCCTGCCCTCCTGGGACAGGTCCCATCATCTGTCCCCTGAGGAGGGTGGGCTCCCTGGTTGCAGCAGGGTTGGGGGCCTCCAGACTGGACTGGCTGCCTGGGTCTCACTCTCCCGGCTTTCCAGCCCAGATCTCTGGCACAGAGGCCCACTTCTGGCAGAATCTCGAGATCACTGGTGGTTTTCACTGCCTTGGTCTGGGGTCTCCAGGGGTAAGGGATACAGATGATGTGTTAGTGGGAAGGGGCAGTGAGAAGAGGCTGGGCCTGGCCATCCTGTCTGTCCCCAGCTCATGGAGTTCAGGGACTCTGGGGGGTCACGTCCAGGTACTCGCTGCTCCAAGGCCTCCGCCCCCACCCTGTCCCCTGTGTCTGCTGACCCAGTCAGCTGGGGAAAAGGAGGCTTCTAGGTGGCTGCCCCTGCCACACCGTGCCCCCCCACCCCGCCCCGGGGCATGGAACCCCATGTAAACAAAGCCCTGGGCTCTGACAATCTGCAGTCCAGGCCACACTCCTGCTCCTGGCTGGCTTCCCTCCCCATCCCAGGCCTGGCACCCCCTTGGGCCCCACCATCGCCCCCTGCACAACTTCTGGCAGGCACTGTGTGCCAATACTCTGGCTGGCCAGTCAGGGAGCTGAGGCCCAGTAACAGGACCTGGGCCCGCCTACTGCGGAGTTCAGAGCCTGAGGGAGGCAAGACAGCAGAGCGCAGCAGGCGTGGGGATGAGTCTGGGAAAGCTTCCTGGAGGAGGCAACGGTGGTGCCCGGTGGGGAGGCTAGGGTGGGTTCAGGGACAGGTGGCCGTGCAGACTCCCGTCCTGCCTGGAACTGAGCACCGGCCAGGGCTGGCTGTCGCTCCCCAACGTGCCCCTGCTGTGCGACCTGGTGGCCCTCTGTCCCTCATGTCCCACCATTTTGAAGGACAAGCCAGCCCCGGGGCACTGTGAACTTCTATTCTGTTTTCAAAGAAACTTGCTTCCTTGATCGCTGTGCTCAGCTTACCTTTCAAGTGAGGGGTTTCTGGGCCCTCTCTGGAGACCAGTAGAGGCTGCTAGGGGCTTGCCTCTGGACAACCGTGCCGCCCAGAGCCTGACTACTCGGGAAAGCGCCTCCGGCCCCTCCCAAGCCTCTCCAGCCTGCCAGAGACCCCGTGTTTGTGTCCAGCGCGCGGGGGACACGCGGCGATAGCGGCGGAGAGGGCAAGGAGGCCAGGGAGAGCCAGAGCGCGGAGGGCGCGGGCGAGGCCACAGCCGGGAGGCGGTCCCGGCCGGGACGGGCGCAGCGCGGGCGAGGCACGCCCTCTAGCGCCGGCCGGGCAGCGTCCCCGCCGCGCCCCGGGCTCCTCTTTGGCCTGGCCCGGGGCTGGGGGCTCGGTGCGCTGTCTGAACAGCCAGGGGCCCGGCGACCGGAGGGCCCGGGGCCCGGGGCCCGGCTCGGGGGCGGCCTCCTGGGACACAGGATGGAAATCCAGGGCTGGCTGGCCTCTGACCAGAGAAACGGGCCCCGGCGGGTAGGCTGGGGCGCCAGGCAGCGGGGCCAGGCAGTGGCCAGCCCACTCCTCCGCGCGCCCGCACCTGCACGCCCTTCACGCGCCCGGCCCGGCCCCGCCCCGCCCCTCCGCCCCGCCCCGCCCCGCCCCGCCCCTCCGCCCCGCCCCGCCCCGCTGCTCCGCCCCGCCCCGCCCCGCCCCTCCGCCCCGCTGCTCCGCCCCGCCCCGCCCCGCCCCGCCCGCCCCGCCCCCCGCTGCTCCGCCCCTCGCCAGCCTGGCCCCGCCTCCACCCGCGGCAAGCAGGTGGGGGTCCCGCCCAGGCCCGGGGCGGGCCGCAGGGGGCCTAAGGTGCAAGGCATAAACACCCTGCCCGCCCTCGGAGGCTCTAGAGCCCCGTCTCCAATCCTGGACTCTTGGCCTGGCCTCGCCCTCTGCCTTCCCCTCACGACCTGGGATGCATCACCGGGCTGGTGTGTCTGCACCTCCGTCCTGGCTCCCTTGCCTTCGGAATCCTGTTCCCACCCTGTGGAGCCCCCCTGCCCACCTCGCCAGGCTGGACACTAACCTCACAGTGTCCTCTTTCCCAGGCAGGTGAGTGAGCGCGCTTGGCTGCAGCTGTCTACTTCTCGGCCACTGTCTTGGAGGAGCTGCGGCATCATACATGTAAAAACATGTGCCCCCACCGGGGACGAAGGTCCCCAGCTACCAAGAGCAGGCTGTAAATCAGGACCCCATCTGGCTGTCCCTCCCCAGGCCTCGTCTGAAACAGCCCTGCCCTCCTCCGCTGCATGTGGCTTGTGGAGGGGGACAGCCGTGGACACGCTGGTGGCTCCTGCGGGCCAGACTTCCCTGGCTGGGCATGAGGCACTGCCTGGGGCACATGGCTGGTGGCCCTCACATCCCGCTCCCCACCAGCCACTCCAGCTCCCTGTCCCCATGACAGCCATCCCAGGAGGCTGCACCCAGCACAGGTGGCTCCCAGCATTTCTCCCAGCCAGTCCACAGGCTGGAATTCTCCCTGAAGAGCTTCCTGGGATGGGCTCCACTTCCTCCTGAGAAGGCCAGGTGCCCTCCCGTCCGTCACCTGTTCTCACTGTGACTCTGTCACCAGGGCCGGAGCTTCCTCAGCATCACCTGGATGTGTGGACTTCGTTTACGATCGATTAAGTCTTCGCTGTTATGGACACTCACTCTGACCTCAGTTTGGCCAGAAGCGCCCCTCCAGGTTGCTGCAGAGTCCCGACTGCAGCTGGGCCCGTAAGTCACCCCTGCCCCGCCCTCGGCCAGTTGTGCCCCCTGGGGCCCCTTCATGTGGCCTTCTGAACTGCACGTGAGAAGCCTCTCATCCTGGGGCACCAGCTCGTGCCTGCAGTTCATGCAGCCCTTGCCCCTGGGCACCTCCCAGCAGAGTGGACACATTCAGTGCAAGGCGTAACGGGTCTGGGCGCCTGCTGGGGGCGAGATCCTCCCACCCGGTCACGGGCCGCACGTGAGCGCAGAACCCATGGGGCGGAAACAGGTGCCGAGGCCCAGCTCAGGGGCAAAGGGTGTCGGGGCTCAGCAAGGGCGGAAGGAACCCCCCATGGGGCTGCAGCCAGCGCAGGGGGGAGGCCGCCTGCGGCAGGCTGGACTTCCCCGCTGGGAAGGAGGGCGACAGGACGGGGCCTGTCCTGCTCCTTGAACTGTCTGCCTGGCAGCCCTCCCGGCTGGGCGTCAGTTGTCTGCCCAGGCAGGGCACACCCCTGGAGCCGAGATGTGGGCCTGGGGGGCGGCAGGCCTGGCTGGTTCTCTTGGCTCTGCCCAGGTGTCGGGGGGCCCGCAGGGCCTTGGGACCCCTCAGACAGGGGCAGCAGGTGCTTCCCCCGACCCAGGGGCCCTCAGTCTCTCAGGATTTCCCCCTCCTGGTGATCCCTTGGCCAGGGTCCCAGCCCTGCCCACTGGGGACCACCCCCCAGGCCCGCTGTGGAGAGGAGAGGCTGCCACAGCAACCTGGTCAGACAGAGCATCCTGTGACAGTCCAGTCATACAAGACGGCACTTTATTCAGCCTTCTCCTCACACGAAATCGCGGGTCTAGTCTCCAGCAGTCTCGAGGACAGGCGACCCCAGAGGCCGGGCTGGAGCACAGCGGGAGCCAGACACTCAGACAGCCCTGCCACTTCCCACCCCAACTGTAGACGGGCCACATGATTCAGAAATTGTGCTCTGAGCTGTTACCCAAACATGTTTGGTATTTTAATAAAAAATGCTATTTCTAAAAAAGGTGTTGACACGCAGCCCAAGGAGGAGGCCCTCAGGTGAGCTGGTCCTGCTGCTGTGACGGCCACTGCCTGGAGGTGACGCTGCACAAATTACGCGGTGCCTTCGCTTTCAAATCTGGAATTGGATACTCCAAAGTGACTCTGGAAGCTACGTCAGTCTCCTGAATCCTTAATAATGGGGGGTGTTCAGGTGGCGCAAAGCAGGGAGAACGCCGCTGCGCTTCCAGCGGGCACGGCGTCACAGCCCCGGGGACTTGAGCACGCTCCTGAGAAAGCTCAGGAAGGCGGGGGCAGGCCCCGGACACCCAGCTGACAAGACAGCCGCCCTGCTGCCGCGTCATACCCCATGCTCACTCCCAGCACTGTTCACCGGTTATAGCCGCACCCGGGCACTCTGCTCAGCTGCAATAAATAAAGTTTAGGACAGTAAAAACAAGCGACTCGAAAGGGAAGCCTGCAGCAGACAGGCCCGGGTACAGATGCCGGAGAGGGGTCCCGCCGTGCCGGGGTGGGGGCAGTGGGGAGGAGGTGCTGCCGTGGGGTCGGGGGCTTGAGAACATGAGGGGGCTGCGCTGGGTGCCTGGTGAAGGCGGCAAGGTGAGGACGGGGCCGGGAAAGACTAGCCTCTCCTCAAGCACGCCGGCCACCACGAGCGCCACAAGCAAGCACACTACTGCAGCGGAAACCCAGGCCACTCCACACGTGAGACAACTCGTAAACACCGAGGGAGCACCTACAACACACCCCTGAAATAACCGAAATAAAACCCTTTAGCACCCACCGCCCCCACAAGGGTGTCCACTGGAGGACTCAGAGGTACTCCGCTCGTCCAAAGTCCGTCAGCGGCTGAGCACAAGGTCTCAGGTCACCTGGAAGCTGTGCCCCTTTGCTCGTCCTGCCGGCCCCACCAGCCTCAGGTCTCCCAGGGCCCACGTCGGTTCACCACGGAGCGCTCTGGCTGGCCCTGCCCAAGCCAGATGGTGCTGGGCCACGGCCACCCGGCTCCCGGACCTGCCGCATGCCCGTGGCCAGGGGCCTCAGGCAGACACAAGCCCCTTGAGCGCCCCCACAGCCTCTGGGGTGAGACACGCGGTGAAATCCATCTGAACACCCGGGGTGTGGGGTGAGGTGATGACATCCCAGCTTAGAAGCATGACTGATTCCTGCACAGGGGAGGCTTCATCTCCAAGGGCTTCACCAGCACCTCTCCTGGCGTAACTGATGCTCACTTTGCTCAGCTGGGCAGACTGTTGCGTGAGGAAGCTCAGCGCTAGCTAGCTGAAGGATCAGGTGAGAATCCAAGGTCACTCAGGAAAGGACGTGGATGCCCACATGAGAGTGTCAGACGAGGTTCCTAGGAACCGTGGAGACGGTGGGCGTGGTCTGCTCACTGGTTCACACTGATGCTCAGGAGTCCAAGTCCGAGACACGTGAAGCTGCTTCTCCAGGCCAAGGCAGCTGTGTCTGCTGGGCGCATCCCTGCATGGGTCCTCTCCTCCGCGGCAGACGCTACCAGGGGGCAAGCAGGGAGGCCCGAGCCACCTCAGGAACCGGGGGGCTGTGCAGGGCCACAATTCCCGCTGGCCGGCCACCCTTGCCCGCCACGGCTGAGACCCCATGGCACTGGGCCCCTGCTGACCCAGAGAAGCCTCCCTGGACGGGCGCGGGGGCTCCAGGCTGACTCAATCTTCATGGAATGATGAATGTTAAAAATTACTTGATTATGAAGTTTCTGATTTATTCCAGATAAAATATTAGGTCCGTCACTAAGAATCACTTCAAAGCAATCAGCATCACGTCGGGACCACTGCAGCGGGAGGGGGTGCGTGGAGGCCCGCGTGCCGGGGGGCTGGGCCGGCCCTAGTTCTGCGCCTCGGCCGCTTCCTTCTCCGCTTTCTCCTTGGCCTTCTCCTTCTCCTCCACCTTCTCCTCCTTCTCCAGCGTGGCCACGATCTCGGCCACCTGGCTGGTGGAGATGTGGACGTCTTCTTTGTCTACCAGCTCGATGACCTGTGCACATGGGAGGGGGCGCAGGGCTCAGGCCGCTCTGCCCCTCACAGCAGAGGCTCCCCTCAGAGCACAGCCGGCGGGACATGGCGACTGGCCAGGCAGGCCCTCAGCACTGTCCCCCTGGGGGCTGGGGTCCTCCACCCGCGCTGGCCTTCTGAGGACCAGACCCCCGACCCCAAGGAGCCGACAGACTCCAGAGCCCAGGTCACACACGGCCGAGAGAGGGGCTCTGGGGGCAGGAGGCCTGAGGTCGCAGCCCTGGGCAGGGCACCAGCTGGGCCTTCCGGGACCCAGGGCCGCAGGCAGGTGGGCTGCACAGCTCAGAGGCTGCAGGCCAGGCTCCGTGGGGCAGAGCGCCCGGAGTACCCAGGAGGGCTGCGGGCAGGCCCTGCACCACCATGGCCAGGACGCTGGGCAGCTGATGTTCCGGGTGAGAGTCCCCACTGGGCTGGAGACACAGGGGCCCCAGAGACGCCGGAGCCCACAGGCTCCTGACGAAGGTGGAGCCCAGCACTGGGGGCCAGGTGCCTCTCAGGCCTCAGGGGCCCGCGACCCACCTTGACGAGGTCGTCGATGTCGACCTTCCCGTCCTTGTTGTCGTCCAGGGCCGAGGCCAGGCTCAGCAGCTTGCTCTCAGGAATGTGCTTAATCTGCTTCATGGCGCTGATGAGCTCGGAGACGCTGATCACTGTCTCTCTGGGAACACAGCCTGCACATGGCACCTCACCCCCGCGGGCCCGCAGCCCAGACCTGACTCAGCAGCCCTCCACCCAGGGCCCCCTGCCCCATCAGCTGGGTACCCCAGGCCAGTGAGGACAGAGGGACAGAGGCCACCACTCCAGAGCAGATAGAGGGGCAGAGGCCACCACTCCAGAGCAGATAGAGGGGCAGAGGCCACCACTCCAGCGCGGACACGGGCAGAGGCCACCACTCTGAGTGGTTGCCGGTTGCACACAGCCGCCTGGCATGTCCAGCCTTTCCGGGGCGATGAGGACAGGGGGCTCCTCAGGCCCATCTGTGCCCGGGGCAGGGTGGGAGGGGCCACACTGCCCTCTGACACATGAGACAGGTGAGCCACAGGGCACAGCAGGTTAACCTGAGGGAACGCTGGCCCCTGCACAGGGGTCATGACTGCAGGAGCTCAGGAAGAGGGAGGAGGCAGGAGCGAGCGCGATGGTCTGAGGACACAGGCGCCCAGCGGGGCTGAGGCTGCAGGCAGGAAGGCAGGGAGAGGCTGGGGGCACTGTGACCCACGGAGGCTCTGGAAGGACCCGCGATGGCAGCCTGAGAAGGGTGGGAGGGGTGGATGCAGAGAGAGCAGGCAAGCTGCCAGAGGCCTTCCCCACGCGGCAACAGCACCAGCCTGCGCGTGTGCAGTGTCTGCGCGTGTGCAGTGTGTGTGTGTGCACACACGGAGTGTGCTAGGAAGACCTGACTCAGAGCCGCTTCAGTGACAGTGTCATGGAGAAGCTGCACCTGCTAGATCAGAGGGAAGGGGTGGCTGGCAGGTACGCAGGTTGAGAATGGCACTGAGTCAGAGGCCCCGGGACGGAGTCCAAGGGCCCACTCACCCAGCAGGCGCGCCCTCAGCGGCGGGGCCCAGCTTGCCCGCCTTCTGGTCGGCCTCCAGCTGCGCCAGCAGGCTGTCCATCTGCCCGATCATTTGCTGCACACGCTTGGTCAGCCTTTTGCTGGCTTTAGACTCTTCCACGTAGATTTCTTCGCCAGTCTTTGAAAGTTCCTTCTTGATCTCCTGTAAATCCTAATAAAATTATTTAGTTGTAAACAGACCATCTTAGGGCAAAACCTTAAGTTTACTTTTTGTAAAGTAAGTGGGGTCAGTCCAGACTGCATCATGGAAGTGGGAAGGTCTGGGCTGTGGTGGCACAGGCCCGTAGCTCCAGCCACAAAGCTGCTCACTTATGCCTGTCCACCATGCAAGTCTGTTCTCATCTTTGAAAACTCAAACATGGTTTTCGTATCAAAGGAAATTCGGACTCTTTTCTGAACCCTGACTGTTCTCCTAATGGATAAAAGAATCAAGGAATGGGACTGTCTGCTTTCCCTAAAAGCAAGTGTTACCGGGAACAATGGGAGGTGACATGGGAATTAGAGGACCTGCACAATGAGAGGGCTGCCACGAGGAGGAGGAGGAAATGGCAAATTATTTTTACAAATCTCAAAAAGGGAAAAAGAGCTAGTATGTAAGAAAGCCTATTTTGGGAAGTCAGGAACAAGCGTTAAGGCTTCACACACCAAGTGCCCAGGCTGCTCATCTCATGCCTTCACATGCTCAGAAACCGAGAAGACGCCTGCCCGTCGCCTACAAGGGCGAGTGGCCAGCACTCCAGGGGGCGCGGCCCACGGGAATGCTGGAGGAGAGGCCGAGTAGGACTTCCTGAAACTCAGCTTTCCCTCCGAAGACCTGTGGGCCAGCGGGCCTGGCCTGCTGGAAGCGTGGCCGGGTGCTGAGCGCGCCCCACCTGGCTGTAGTCCTGGACGTCCCCCTTTAGCAGCTCCAGCTCCTCCTTCTCCTTTGTCAGGGACTTCTTCTGCTCCTTCAGTTTTGAGCACGCGTTGCTGAGTACGTCAATTTCCTCTTGAGTTATTTCTTCTTCCTGGAAACAAAACCAACCAGCAAGCCAAAAAAACCTATGTGAAACAGAGTAACTGGATTCCCCGGAAGGGCTGGCCACCTTCCTGTCCGAGCCGTGTGTCCTCGCAGGTGGTGGCAGCACGCCCCGGTGCGCCCCCCCCATGCCTGAGGGCGCCTGTGCAGGCTTGCCTGGCAGACACCCACAGAGCCACCACCAGCCGACCGAGAAGCAGCGTTGCCCCAAAGGCTTCCTCGTGTCAGGAACCCCCCGCCCCGGGACTTCTGTCACAACAGACTCATTGCTGGGGTTCTGACAAACGGTGTCACACGGCTCGAGCTCCGTCACGCTGAGATGCACCGTGATGGCATGTTCCTTCAACCGCCACGTACAGTTCCATCCACCAGCACAAGGAGCCTGCTCACCCACCATCACGGCTATTGTTCGCTGTTGTTCGGTCGCTCAGGCGTGTCCGACTCTCTGCGACCCCACAGACTGCAGAACGCCAGGCCTCCCTGTCCATCACCAACGCCCAGAGCTTACTCAAACTCATATCCATCGAGTAGGTGATGCCATCCAACCATCTCATCCTCTGTCGTCCCCTTCTCCTCCTGCCTTCAATCTTTCCCAGCATCAGGGTCTTTTGTAATGAGTCTAGAAAACATGGCTGGTCCCTTGAATTTCCACATACGTTAGAATAAGCTTGTCAATGTCAACAACAAAGGATGCTGGGATTGTGGTGGTCCTTAATCCACAGATCAGATCAGTGAAGTCGCTCAGTCGTGTTCGACTCTTTGTGATCCCATGAATCGCAGCACGCCAGGCCTCCCTGTCCATCATCAACGCCCGGAGTTCACTCAAACTCACATCCATCGAGTTGGTAATGCCATCTAGCCATCTCATCCTCAGTCGTCCCCTTCTCCTCCTGCCCCCAATCCCTCCCAGCATCAGAGTCTTTTCCAATGAGTCAACTCTACGCATGAGGTGGCCACAGTACTGGAGTTTCAGCTTTAGTATCATTCCTTCCAAAGAAATCCCAGGAACGATCTCCTTTAGAATGGACTGGTTGGATCTCCTTGCAGCCCAAGGGACTCTCAAGAGTCTTCTCCAGCACCACAGTTCAAAAGCATCAATTCTTCGGTGCTCAGCTTTTCTCACAGTCCAACTCTCACATCCATACATGACCACTGGAAAAACAATAGCCTCGACTAGACGGACCTTTGTTGGCAAAGTAATGTCTCTGCTTTTGAATATGCTATCTAGGTTGCTCATAACTTTTCTTCCAAGGAGTAAGCGTCTTTTAATTTCATGGCTGCAATCACCATCTGCAGTGATTTTGGAGCCCCCCCCAAATAAAGTCAGCCACTGTTTCTGCTGTTTCCCCATCTATTTCCCATGAAGTGATGGGACGGATGCCACGATCTTCGTTTTCTGAATGTTGAGCTTTAAACCAACTTTTTCACTCTCCTCTTTCACTTTCATCAAGAGGCTTTTGAGTTCCTCTTCACTTTCTGCCATAGGGTGGTGTCATCCGCATATCTGAGGTTATTGATATTTCTCCTGGCAATCTTGATTCCAGCTTGTGTTTCTTCCAGCCCAGCGTTTCGCATGATGTACTCTGCATAGAAGTTAAATAAGCAGGGTGACAATATACAGCCTTGACGGACTCCTTTTCCTATTTGGAACCAGTCTGTTGTTCCATGTCCAGTTCTAACTGTTGCTTCCTGACCTGCATATAGGTTTCTCAGGAGGCAGGTCAGGTGGTCTGGTATTTCCATCTCTTTCAGAATTTTCCACAGTTTATTGTGATCCACACAGTCAAAGGCTTTGGCATAGTCAATAAAGCAGAAATAGATGTTTTTCTGGAACTCTCTTGCTTTTTCCATGATCCAGCGGATGTTTGCAATTTGATATCTGGTTCCTCTGCCTTTTCTAAAACCAGCTTGAACATCTGGAAGTTCATGGTTCACGTATTGCTGAAGCCTGGCTTGGAGAATGTTGAGCATTAGCTGGGGAGAATTAACGTCTTACCAACATCAAGTCTTCATGTCCAGGAGTGCAGTGAAGCTTGCTACTTACTGCTTTAATTTACCTCAACAACAGTTTATAGCATCCTGTACAGGTCTTCGTGCTTATTTCCAAATTAATCCCAAGTAGTTCACTTTTGGGGTATGATCTACCTGTGACATGTTTCTGAAAATTTCAACTTGGCTGTTCATCTCTAGCACTAAGCACTATGCACTCTCAGGTGGTCATGTCATCGGCGAACAGTCCACTTCCATGTGACTCCATCTTCTCCTCGTCCAACCATCCTGGCCAGACCCTGTGGCCGATGCGGAGCAGGTGGGGTGCAGACACCCCCAGCCGCCGGGTGTCCTCTGATCAGGGGCGCCCCTCGCGGCCCTGCGGTCAGAAGGCTCACCCCACGTCAGCTGAGAACAGGGCTCAGTTCAGCCCAGTGCTTTCCGCACCTTTGCTGAGATGACCGCTCACGGTCTCGCTCTTGTCTGTTAACGTGCTCGTGACACTAATGTTTCTGTATTCCTCAGACAGACCCCACCGGGTCAGGGTGCGTTTTCTGACTATTTGGCCACGTCCATCCTCATCCAAGAGCACCCGGCACTCATCCTGACCGCACTGGCCCCTAGCTGCCGCGCGCAGGCCTTCTTCACTGGCGCAGGATTCTCTCGGCGCAGAGCTCAGGCCCCAGAGCGTGTGGGCTTCAGCAGCGGCAGCTTGCGGGCTGAGCCTGTGGGGCCCTCCCGGACCAGCGATGGAACCACGGCCCCCGCACGGGCAGGCGGGCTCTTGACCACTGACCGCCAGGGCTGCCGGTCACGATGCACCGTCCTTCTCACAGCAGGCGCCCCTCACGTCCTGGAGTCTGCGGAGCACAGTCTGCTCAGGACAGACCCCTTCTGCGGCTGCCTCTGATGCCCCTGGTGTGGCCTCGGGAGGTGCTCATCTCAGGGTCCTCCTTCTCTTCAGCTTCCTGCCAAGAGTGCGTGCGGCGCAGGAAGGACTTCCCTCCGTGTGCGCAGCAGTACCGTGCGCTACGTTGCCCCGAAGCCTCTCCCTGTGGTGAGGTTTTCGGCGACAGTTTCCTGAAGCTACTTGGGTTCCCTGTCCCTGCAGACGGCCGACACCCCAAGACCCCTGCACTGCAGACAGGAAGAGGCACTGCCCTGCTCTCTGAGGCATCTTTCTCAGGAACTGAGGTTCTTTGTTTGAAGTTTTGTGTGCTTCCTGCTAAGTCATCCTTGGCAACCCTTAGTTCACAAGCTCTCCTGAGAGTTGAAACATCCTTCTGTGTCTCAGTCCTTAATCCAGTGGCAACAGGATGCCTCTCTCTCCACAAAGACAGCCAGTCATCCTGGCCTGAGTGCGGACTGAGGAGCCCTTCCTCCAGGCTGCGCTCTGCGGCCCCGACCAGACCCCGCCTCTGTTTCGCTTCCCGCCTCAACCCCAAACTGTCTTCAAAAAGACCCTGGTTCCTCCGGCCCTGACCGTTCCCAGGTCTCCTTTCAAGCTGAGGCCAGCCCAGGCTCCCAGGAGCCTCTTTCCTCGAGCCTCACGTCGGTGGCGTGGAGTGCTGATCTTCACCTGTCTTCCAGGCCATGACCAGGTGAAGCAGAGCCCACTGGGTATATCCCAGGCTACGCCAGCCCCCGTGCACCACTGCTCCCCGAAAGCTGCGCCTGCAGACACAGCTCACTTCAGCAGGACCCCCCAAACTGACACTTCATGCCTTCTCTTCTCACATGAACAGCTTTTCTCCATCCCGTGCCCCATCACAGGCCCTTCCTACCCACCGGCCTGGAGGGCTAGCGTCCCCCAGCTCCTCCGAGGCCCTGCAGTGGGGCTTTCCCCTCCACTTCCGATGACCCCATGCTCCCCCTCAGGGCTCCATCCTCACAACGTACCCCCTGGGCCCTCGGCACACCTCACCAAGCCCAGCCCCACCCAGGTGTTGACAGGCGTGACCTCACAGGGTCCCCCACCCCACAACTCGCTGGGAACCCCCAGACGCAACCTGCACCCCGCTTCCTCTCTCCTGCTCCAGCTACTGATGACGCTGCTCCTGCCCATGAGCACATCCCCCACCCAGCTTCTTCAGAAGCTGCTCCGCCCGCCACGCCCCTGTACCAAGGCCTGCCTGGCAGCAGGGGCGTCCCCGAGTGTGGGTCATGGCAGGATGGCGAGGCTGCCAGAAGTGAGCACCCCAGAACGCAGCGTGTCAGAAGGTGACAGCAGGTGGGCCTCCACAAGGACCTCACCAGCCTCCCTGCTGGGCGTTCTGCCCGAGGAGCACAGGCTGAGCCAAGGCCGGGCCGCCTCCCCTCTGGGCTCGCTCTCCAGGCCCCGCGACCGTCCACCGTCACCCTCCGCAGCCAGGCTGCAGCCATCCAGGCCCGCACCCTCGGAAGCCCCTGGAGCCGCTGGCATCCGGCGGCTGCACACTGCTCCCTCCGGCGAGCGCTGTTACCTTCAAGCCTTCCAGGACGGGCGCGCTGTCCTTCAGGACCTCGGAAGGCAGGGTCACAGCAGGCTCTTCCAGCTGCAGCTCAGCCACCGGCCTCCCCGGGGCGCCTTCGGCCACTACCTCAGGCTCCGCTTCCTTCTGAAACGCAAGGCCGCTGCCGGCTCAGCACCCCCAACAGGACCGCAGTCTTCTGGGGCGTCCACACCGGCAGACACACCGCGGGCCAGAGAGCCGTCTCCGTGAGGGTGGTCTGCGGAGCCTGACCGGCCGGCAGCAGGCCCACCCCCACGAGGCTCCCCTGCAGGACGCTCCAAGCCAGCGCCGAGTGGGGTGAGGCACACTCATGCCGCTCCTCCTCCAGGCCCCAGTGTCCACAGGGCCTCGGGCCCAGATGGCAGCGCCCGCTTTGCCCCCGCCCGCCCCGCTCACCGCTGCCTGGGCCGCGGCCGCCTGGCTCTTCCGCTGCAGCTCCTTCTCACGGAGCTCCTGCTGGATGGCCGCCTCCTCCTGCAGCGTGGCCTCCAGCTTCGCCTTGTTGTCCACCTGCTCACCCTCCAGCTCGGCTGCCTTCACCTGGGCTTCCTTCGCCTTCAGGGAGGGGAGCCCGTGAGCGTGCTGATGCGGGGCAGGCGTCCCCGCCAGCGCAGCCCCGGCGCCCAGCCGGTGCCTCTGGGCGCTGTCCCTTCCAGGCCTGATTCCCAAGGAGGAGGACCCCAAGGGTCACCTTCCCACGTCCCGCAGGGCCCTCAGGGGAGGAAGGACAGACGAGAGTGAGCTGGGGGCGTCTCCCTGAGCAGTAAGGGGTCTGACAGCAAGCGGCAGAGGGCCCGGCCACACGCACCACGATCTCCGGGAGGGTCTGCAGGGTCGACTTGAGCTGGTCGGCGGGCGACAGGGTCTCGGGAAGGTACATGGCCCGGGACAGGATGAGCAGCGACGTCGGGATCTCCTGGTGCAGGTGCAGCTCCAGCCACTGTGAGCGGGAGGCGAGGCCCAGGCTCACCTCCAGCCCGGCCGCCTGCAGGGCCTGGCCGAACCCTGCCCTGCTCTGGTTTGCGTCGGGGAGGGGAGGGGGGCGCAGGCTGGCAGCAACCACCGCAGCAGCACCTGAGTGAACCCCGTCGCCCGAGCAAGCCCTTCCAGAAACACCTCAAGCCCTACAAGGGGTCTGTTGGCCGCCACGCTCACACTCGCTGCCCACCTCAGGCCCATGAGTGGCAGACGCCCTGCAGCGAAGCCACGGAAACTGGGGAACACTGAGCAGGATGAGGCGCTGGGGCTGCTGAGAGCAGGGCCTTCACAGGTCGGGCTGGCCTGGGTCTCACTTGCCTACACCCCCGGCCTCAGCAGAGGGACGTGTGGGAATCTCCCAGGAAGCTGGCCTGTCCCTCGGGCATCCTCACAAGACCAGGCGGAGCGGCGGGAAAGACTCCAGTGGTGACCCAGAGCCTGCGAGGGTGGCCCAGGGCCCTGCCCAACGCACCTGCTTCAGCTGGCCCCGCAGGCGGTCTTCTGTGACGCCCAGGGCCCGCATGCCTCGCGCCCGACACGCCGCCTGCAGCTCCTTGACGTTCAGGCTGTCCACGCCCTCCTCAGCGATCAGCTGTCAAAGGAAGAAGCTGGTGACCTCTGGAGGGCTCACCCTCCTCAGGGAGGGTCTATGCTGTCCCCATGCACACACTGGTCTAAGCGTGTGATTCGAACCTCCCTAACACACTCTGCCAAACATGAGACAAACATCCCCGCCCCTACCCAAGGTGCTAGTTCTGAGTTTGCAGGGACCAGACAGTCTGACAGAGGGCGGGACCTCAGGGTCAAGGGCCAGGCCCCACCGCGGGATGCAAAGATGCCCACCAAGCCCAGGCCCCACTCTGCCTGAACCCCGCAGTCCTCCCATCGCCCCACGCGGCCAGCGTCCTCTGTGTCCCCAGGACGGCAGAGGAAGGACTGGACTGGGGTGACTGCACTCGAGACGCCTCCTGACCCTCCCTGTGCAGCCTGAGGCCACAGCGAAGCACACAGGAGTGCCCGAGCAGGAAGCACACAGGACTGCCCGAGGCAGATGGCACAGCCCTGGGGTCTCGAGGAGCCTGTGCAGGGATGACGGACGGGAGAGAAGGATGATGGGCAACAGTGCCCCCTGTCAACCCGGGGACAGCTGCAGCACCACGTGCAGCCGTGTGGGTCCCCGCCACACCTGACGGGTGGTTTCAGCGCACGGCCGGGAGGCGATGCTGAGCCGCGCCCGCGAGGACCTCACGTGGCCCCTTTAGACACAGCCACCCCCAGGCACAAGTGTGCTCTACCCTCTGTCGTCCACACGCTGCGGAAGCTTCCAGGAGGCCCTGAAGACCCACGCAGCCCCTGTGTCGGTGAGCATGACGCACCCACAACGGTCCTGCTCCCACCGCTCGCCCAGGGCAGGACGTCTGGCCTGTCCCCAGCGCTGAGTGATAATGAGACGCGGCGTGAGGACTTGCCCTGCCCGTCCTCCAGCAATGCCCGCGGCCCCTCTGCGCGCACCCCTTGCGCACAGCTGCGTCCTTTTCCAGGGGCTGCTCTGACGGCAGGATGCATCCAGGTCACCACGAGGTGACCTGCAGGGGCCTCACCCCATCCTCCCCCGCAGGCTGAGCTTGTCCCAGCGCCACCGCTGGGCACGGAGTCCATCCCTGCTTCCACGGCCGCACCTCGCCTCACGAGGGTGACTCGCCAGCAGGAGCGAAGCTTGCTGCTTGCCAGACACGGTCGCTTCCTGATGCTCCACCACAGCCTGGCTTTCCTTCATCTGAGAATATCCTGATTTCCCCCTCATCCCAGTTTTCTCTGAATCTTTAATTCAATTTTTATTTTTGCTGAGTACAGGACTGAGCTGACAGTTCTTTCTTTTTTCCCGGCACACAAAGAAACACTTCCCAGTTCCCCCTGGCTTCCAGGCTTCTGACGAGAGACGCACTTCCACTCAAGCCGTCCTGCAGCCTCTCTCAGCACTTTCAGAACTACTTGTCTCTCCGGCGCCTGTCCGGTCCTGTCTTCGTGGGGGTTTCTGTGGGTGCGTCCTGTCTGGGACTCACTTGGCTTCTCACGTCTTTTGCCGTATCTGGGAAACGGCCAATGGGCAACACGCCCCGCTGTCTGGCCACTCGGTGCTGGCGCCCACCCACTGCCTTTCTCACTGAGGTCCTTCCTCCTGGTTCTTAGCACGAGGAGCGATTTTCAAAGGAGACTGGACACCCCAGGTTGGGGGCTACGAGGTCCTGGCACTCTCGCCTTCTGTCCTAGCGGGCTCTCTCTACAGCACTCTGGCGGGCGTGTGACACAGACAGTCTGGCATCTACCAATCCAAACTAACAGCCACAGTTGTCTACATTGCCCCTGTGGACTTTCCTGGGTGTACAAAAGTCATATTTCAAACTCTCCAACCACAGACCCCGACCTCTGTTTCCCTTCCTGCCGAATCAGAGACGCCTCCAGCTGACCACTCCTGCCGCACCAGGGGTACAGGCCAAGCCGCAGCTCCGCCTCCGCTCATCTCCTGGCCCGTTTCTGCGAACTGTGAGCACGTGCTCCTCCAACAGCCCTGAGCGCTCTGTGACGTCAGTCATACCTGTGAATTGCATTCTGGGCATGTTCTGGAACAGGTGGGGTGTGGCCTCCACTGAGGCCGGGGCAGAGGCTCTTCCGACTGCTGGACCGGGTGGGTGGACTCTGGGCCCGTTTGCATGCTCGCTGGCTGGGAGGGGTAGGAGAGCCTCCTGCCTGGCCCCTCTTGACGCCACTCTAGCAGGGAGGACGGGGTGGGGGAACGAGCCAGCCCTCACGGACCTCACTGACAGAGCTCCGCTGGCACGGCCCCCACCACCCAGCGTGTGGGGGACGAGCTTCCCGTGGCGTCTGGCTGCAGCAGAGCAGGCACTCTGTCTTACCAGGTGACCCCTTTCCCTTGGTCAAAGGGTGGGCTTTCAAGGTATGTCCTCACCAGTGATTTCTGGCTTCTTTAGGCCCAAGGCTGGGTCTCTGAGGCACAAGACCTCCCAAGTCATTCCTGGGGTCTCAGGGGCTTCTCCCTGCTTTCCAGACTTCTTATGCATGTTTTCACCTCATGTCAGGAGGAAAGTATGCCCCGTCCACTTCTCAACAGCAAAGATCTGGCCGCCCCCCACCTCCCAGGAATCCCAGCACTGAGGTCAGGCCGCCTGTTCAACGTCACGCAACAGCAAGTGGCAGGGCCCAACCAAGGCTGCCTGCTTTCAGGCCGCCTGTCCCCAGGTGGGGCAGCCACATGGCAGGCTTTCCACAGAGCGGAAACACCACGTCTCTTCATGCCTACAAAATGCGGTACTGATCTGCTTCTGGAGAACAAGACGGAAATTCCCGTTTTACCTGAAAACGGGAATCTCAGAGGATGGATTTAAGAATAATCAGCTCAAGAGGAAGAGAGGATAGGTAACCAGATGTACTGGGGGGCGTGGTGTTGAGACGATGGAAGCACCAGAACCAGGAAACAGGAGCACAAAAACACCGCCTCGGATGTTACTGCAAGACTGCTAAATGCAAACAAAATCTGAGGCACTGCAGAGAAAGACGGCCGTCTTCAGAGGACAGCAACAGGCCTGGCGGCTGACACGCACTCAGCAGCATCTTTAAACGTGAAAAAGACCTGTGAGCCCTGGGTCCCCTGCCCAGCGACACCCTGCAGGAGGGACGCTAATACAGAGGGGACTCGTCCAGTGGAGGAAACAGGCAAGAAGGCCCGGGGTCAGGAGGAGAAACACGCGGTGGAGCACAGACATTAGCTCAGGCGCAGAAACGCAAGCAATGCTCACAAGGGAGAGGGCAAGTGCGGCGGGGACTCTGCGGGGCCCCAGCACGCGTGTGGCCCGAAAAGCATCTACTCTGCCAGAGTCCTGTACTCAGGGGAGCCGGCTGTAAACTCTAGAGAAACAGCTCAAGTAACAAGTAAATAACAAGCTAACGGAGAGAGGACACAAGAATAAATACCTAATTAACGCAAAAGAAGGCAAAGAAAGAGATTAAGTGGGACGTAAGAAACAGGCAGGAGAAACGGGAAGAGTAAGGACTAAGCGCAGCAGCTGCGAGACAGGAGGCCGTCCGCGCAGGCCAGAGCGGCAGCAAGCACGCGCGGCGGCTGCAAGGACGGGGAGCCGCAAAGGAGGCCAGCAGCAAGCTGGCCCCGCTCTCAGACACCAGGTGCCACAGACTGAAGGCCGAAGGGGCACCTGAGAGGATGCGGGGCTCCTCGAGACCTCTCCCCGTGAGACACATACTCGAGGTGCGCTGCAGGCCAGGGGGCAACCAGGTCGTGGTCAGGACCTGCTTTTGACTTCCTGCCCTTTAGTCCGGAGGCCCCAGTTCTAGGTCACTATTTCTATAGGATCTATCAAAGATCTGGGGCAAAATCTACATTAAAAAGTAATGATTAGAGTGCTCTTTAGGGAAGCACAACGTTAGTTAAAGTAATGGTTAATAAATCACGACATACCTGTATAATGAAACATTAGGCTGCCGTGAGACCCACCTTCTCAGTGCCTACCTCCTGTCACGGAGATGGGCTGCCACGGTGGCTGAGCCCCGCGCGGCCCCAGCACTCGCCCCGGAGCCCGGCCGCGCGCCCACCTTGTCGTCCGCCTTGATGGAGCGCAGCCGCATGGTGAGCTGGAAGCGCAGGAAGTTGTTGGTGCCGATGGACTGCAGCTCCAGCAGCTTGCACAGCGCCACCAGCTGTGGGCGCGTGAGGTTGTCCAGGGTCAGCTCATCCTCAAACAACTTGGAAAAACGCATGATTTCCTCGTTGCTGGGCCTCTCGCCCGTCTCTCGGATCTGCGGGAGCCATCGTAAGGGTCACTACCAGCAGGCTGTGTGCCCGCCCCCCCCCCCCCGGCAGCCCCACAACTCTCGGGCACACGCCTCAAGTCAGGACAAAGCAGAAAGGCAGCTCAACGCTCAGGGACCCCCACAGGGAGCGGCCCCTGGGACCGCCGTTATGCGGCACACGGGTCCGGTCCCTGGACCTCGCATGCTGTGCCAGCAGGGCAGAGATGGCCGGCAGGAAGAAGCCGGGGTCTCTCCATGTGGGGCAGGAGGCCCGCCTCCCCCCTGACTGTGGACATGGCCATGGGGCAGTCTGTCCCCTCCTCCCCTGTCACAACTGTGGGTCCTCAGTTCCTCCCCCAGGGCCGAGGCAGTCAGGAGACCCAGATGAGGCTGGTGGACGGCAGTGCACATCTTTAGGACAGCGGTGTGGCCTCCACGGGCATGGGGCGGGACCAGTTACATCCCTCCAGCCCCGGCCCTGAACCCCAGCCTCACCATGCACAGTGAAAGAGGGGGAAGGGCGGCAAGGAGCGCCTCCGGAGAAGGCAGGGGCCCCAGCCTCTAACCAGCTCCGGGGGCCACAGGCCCAGCCACGGGGATGCAGCACCACAGCACCTTCTGGAAGAACACGGAGAAGTCTTTGGTGGCACTCCCCTTGGCAGCCTTGTTCTTCAGGGCCATCTCCTCGATGGTGTCCTGCAGGAACTTGGCCAGCTCCAGCTTGACCCGCAGCTCCTTTTTCAGCCTCTCCTCCTGTGAGGTCAGAGAGGGCACTGCACCCCAGCCTCCAGCCGCTGCCTCCTGGACGGTGCAGCCCCAGCAGCAAGTGCACGTGCCCCAGCCCAGCCTCCCACATGCCCCCTGACAGCACTTCCTCCACTGATGAGCTGTGTTCCAAAACCTTCTAGCTCATGACTTAGGCAATTCTGTGTGACACACTCGCCCCCTGCAACCCCCAACCACAGATGGGACCACAAATTCCATAAAGAGCCAGCCAGTAAAGCTTTTCAGACCCTGTGGGCTGAGCCACGGGAAGCATGAAGGCCATCAGACAGTACACACACAGCGGGGCACGCGTGTCCCCAACAGGCCTCACTGCCCGGGCGGGCAGGGCCGGTGCGGGCCTCAGCTGGCCAACCTCAGCCTAGAGCCGTGCCATGCCCCATGGACGGGTCTCCCCTGTGGCTCGGGGAGCAGTGCTCTAGGGAAGCTGTGACCTATGACACTCCTGAACAATGCAGCTCCATAACTGCTTCAAGCCGGGGCTGGAACAGGCCGGTCACCTTGCTGGACTGGGTCTCGAACGTGGACGGCAGCATGTTGGGGAAGAGCTTCACAGCGACGGGCAGCAGGAACTCCATGAAGGGCACCACCACAAAGACCAGGAAGGGCACCAGGCGGAAGAGGTCAGCGCAGATGCGGAGGAACTGGACGGGCAGAGGGCCGAGGGTGATCGGGGAGCAGGCCTTTCCACAACGGCCAGGGCAGCGGTGGCGGGCCCTCCCAGGGAGCGGACAGGGCTCCACAGGCACCCCAGGGGCCAAACCGTGGGGTTTCAGAAAACCTGGGTGCGGGGCTCCCCGGCAGGCCAGTGGTTAGGACCCCTCACCCCCACTGCAGAGGGCACGGGTCAGACCCCTGGCTGGGGCTCTATCACCCACACTGTGTGGGGTACGGCCGAAAGAGTTTAAAAAAGGACAAGAAAAGCTGGGTGGGAGCTAACCCTGTGTGAGAAGTGGGGCCCGTCACCAGCAGTTGCTGCACGTGGGCCGGCCCAGGGCTTCCGCAGTCGCCCCCTGGCTCGGCAGAGAGCTGGACAAAACCATGCCCTGAGGACTGGCCGTCAGCGAGGCCCCAAGGAGGCCTGCAGCCACACCTCCGGATTCCACACGCTGATAAAAATCAACTCTGTTTCTCTACACGCTCAATAAACAAATGGAAAATGAAGTTTTTTAAATTCCATTTACCTACAATAAACAAAATATGGAAGCAATCCAGAAGTCCACGGATGGGTGAACGAGTAAACTAAGTTGTGGTCTATGCACAGGATGGAAGGTTATTCAGCCTTAACAAGGAAGGAGAGTCTGACCCCTGTCACAAGGGTGAGCCTTGAGGACAGTGTGCTCAGTGGAACCAGCCGGTCACAAAGGACAGACCCTCTGCAAGCCCACTGATATGAGGTCTCCCTCCTCTGACTTCCCGAGGAGTCAGATCGAGACACGGGAAGTAGAATGGTGGGGCCAGAAGCTGGGGCCAAGAGACGGGAAATGTTATTTAAAGGAGGCCGTTTCAGCTGAGGAAGAGATTAAAACTGTTCTCGTGGTACCGACTTCACCACAATGTGAATGGACTTAATGTCACAGACTGTTTATTAAAAATGGTTGAAAATAAATTTTAGGATGCATATTTTCCTACAGAGGCAAATTCCATTTAAATATCATGAAAAAACATGGAACCACACACAGCTGCGGAGGAGAGAGGGAAGAGCCCCGTCTGACTCCCCACACGCCCCGGAGGGGCCCCACTGTCTATTCTCCGACATAGGGGGTCTTCATGCCCTGCTGCCCCAGCCCCGGTCAGCTATGCCTCCAGAGCCGGGTCCCTCTTCGGGGGCGGTGCGGACGCGCCCATTACCTGCCTGCGCTCGCGGCGGGTCAGGCTGTGGCCGTGGAGGATGCGCCAGAGCGTGCGCGCCGCGATCTTGGTGTCGATCCAGAGCAGGCGGAAGCCGTGGTAGTAGTGCTTCAGCTCGTCCAGGACGCGCTGCCCCAGGGGCTTCCGCACCGCCGCCTGTGCGGGCGGGCTGTACACGGGGCCGCCTTCCTCCAGCTTCTTGTTCTTGTCCTTGAGGGACCGGAGGGACTTCTCCACCACGGAGTCATCGCCCAGCGGGCGCGAGCAGTGCCAGCAGCGCACAGGGAGGAGCCTCGGCGCCGCCAGCACCGCGCACGCGCGCTCGGGCCTCAGCGTCCAGCAGCCCAGGGGGTCGCCGCGGAAGGAAAGGTACACGGGGTGGACGGGGGCGCAGCCGCCCAACGGAAGAGGCCTTGAGGAAGAAGAAAGTAAGTCCCGGTGAGGCGCCAGCCGCCTGCCGAGGCGGCCCAGCGGGCCAGTCACACCTCCCAGCCAACTGTCCCAGCTGGACAGACAGACTCCCGGCCCCTTCCTGGCAGGGAGCCACGCCCACCGTCAGCGGTGAAGGGGCCGCTCACAGAGGTCTTGTGGGAGGCCAGGGGGGCTGGCCGGTGCCCACAGCCTCAACGGAGCAGGTCAGACACAAACAACCAGCAAAGGCTCAACCCCCAGGGCAGACAGACTCAGCCTCTGCGTGGGGCCCCTGGGCCAGTGCTTTCTCCTAAGAGGCGAGTACTACCGAGACCTTCCGGCTCCTGAGCAAGTTCTGAAATTTAGGGAGAATGTTCCAGTCAAGAGTGAGCCGGACCCGGGCATCAGCGGACCAAAGGCCTTTGTGCAGGACAAAGGCGCAGAGTAGAGCCTGCAGCCCAGGCCCGCCCCTCCTCCCGCACCGCCCCCTCCGCCAGGCCCAGGCCTGTGCCCGCTGGACACCCCACAGGGCGGGCTCTGCCCCGCGCTTCCTCGGGTCCCTGACCCTGCAGGGCCACCCTGTGCTTGCCCGCTCAAATCCTCACATGCGGACCACCTCCCCCTGGACCGCTGGCTCCAGGAGGCCCAGCGAGGAACGAGTGAGCTGCCCGCACATCTCGGCACCGTCTCCACTGGCACCACATCAGGTCCGCAGGGCACCTGAGCCTGCAGCAGCAAGAGAAAACCAGTGTGCTCCCCCACGCGACACAGCTGTGCGCGCGGGGTCTGCCTGCAGAGGGGCCACTCGAGCAGGGCCGCTGGCTGCAGCCTGAGTTTCTGGAGCCTGCACCGGGCACTCTCCAGCTCTCAGTGCCCATCCAGACCTAGCACGGCCCTAGGTCTCGGCACAACCAAGAGGCCCTCCTCCAGTGGCAGAAGGCCTCTCGGAATCCATCATCGAGACAAAATTTACGTGCAGTTCTCCTTCTGAGTTTCACGCCTTCGTATCTCACCTGTCCCTTAGAGACCTCTCCCTCTCACGCACAAGTCCACCCTGGGGTGGCCAGAGGCCCAGCGACAGGGCCGTTTATTGCCGGCACACCCTCACTTCTTCCCACCTGTCCGGCCATCTCTGCGCACCTGGTGTGCTGCCAGCAGCGGGGACTCGAGGTCTGTGCAGCCCGGCCCAGGTCAAACTCCAGTTTCGCTGCTGACTGCCACGTGACCTGAGACAGGCAGCCTCCCCGCTTCCGCGAGCATCCCTTGGGGATGAACCCTGGACAGCTCCTCAGGCCCGCTTGGGGTGGAGACACCGCCAGTCGGGGTGGAGGAAGCTCTGCCCTCGCACGCAGGGGCACTGCACGGCCACGTTGGCTCTGGCCAGCTAGGCAGGGGCGGCCATGGCCTCTCTTATGTTCCAGGCTCTTGCTTCTGCCTTAAAGGGCCAGGCCAGTCCTGTCCCACCGGTCCCTCAGCCCTGCCCTGTCCCGAGTCCCAGCAGCTGGAGAACGGCCTCGCCCAGAGCCCAGCGGGGCCACACCTGCAAACTCTGCCCTCCCAGCGGGCGGTGACCACGCCCACCCAGGAAGGTGCCTCGCCTCCTGTCTTCACCAGGCTTAACTACCCACTTTTCCAACCCCTCTACCTAGGAGGCAAGTGGCTTCCACGAGGTGTGACGTCAGTGACAAGGCGCAGCCAGGAGGCGAGGACAGAGACCCCGGAAGGCAGGCGCGGCAGAGCAGCCCGTGGTGCGTCGGGCGAGGGCTGTGAGGGCCCAGGAACCCGGCTGCCTTCAGGCACAGTCGAGAGGTTATCAACCGTCTAATCAGGGAGATCTAGCTATCTTCTAAAAGTACAAATTATATAATTTATCACTGAAAAAAATCTCCAACAAAACGAAGCTAACCTGGGCACCGCTGCCTCTTGGTGGGCAGAGGGCGGCCCCGCTCTCCCCAGCTGCCAGGGCCCAGGCGTCCATGTCCTGGAAGCGCCGGCCCCTCAGCTGTGCGGAGCCAGGACCCCACCACCCACCCCAGGCCCTGCAGCTTTTCTTTTCCTTCTCTCTTTTGGGATAAACCACCTTCAGAGAGAGAGTGTGTGTGTACACACCATGCCAAGTGAAAGCAACGTCTCAACAGGAAGCACATGTTGCTGGAGGAGGCCCGGCCTGTCTGCCCTGAGGACGCGGATGCGCATCCACCTCAGCCCAGCGCCCTGCCAACACCTTCCGGGAGAGAAGTGAAGCAGGGCCAGCAGAGCGCCCAAGGCGCCCGCTGCAGCGACCCGAGCAGCTCTCCACATGGCCACGGCTCGACCTCGTGCACACCTGCCAACCCAGGGGTCAGCGTGCCTACATAGCGGCCCGAGGTCGGGCCAGGGGGGTGCCGACCTCTGTGGCCCCTCAGCTCCTCAGGGCAAACAGGAAAGGGAAGGCAGGATGCAGAGTGCATCAGGCAACAGGCACCGTGGCCCAGGAGCTGCCCCCAAAGCGCAGGCGCCCAGGGACCCAAGGGGACCCCACCATCGGCGCAGGACAACGTGCTCGTCGGCTGGGACCCGGGCACCGCTGCCCACAACACCCGCTGGAGGCTTGGAGGCCCCAGGACAGCCTTGTGAGGGCACTTTAACTTTCTAAACGCTGTGAATTTATACAGCGCTAGAGTCACTATAACACACGTCACGGTAACGCGTGAGTGACTACAGTTCTCTAGTCACAGACCTGGCTACCGAGACTGGAAAAACTACACCAGAGGCAAGCGCATCGGCAAGGAGAAGCCGAGAGACACGACGGTGTGCTTGGCGGTTAACCACCAGGTGAGCCGGAAACAAACTCACAGAGCTGAGCAAGGGGCCGCACACATGCCGCCAACAATCACGGGGAAAGCGGACACGGGGAGCTCCTGCACCTCCAGACGGGGCGCTCTGCCTGCGCAAGGAACCCCCCCCCCCCCCCCCCCGAGAGAGAAGGTCTAAATGAGGAAAACAGCTTACCGCGGGAAGACTGAAAAGTCAACATCCCAAGTGACGTTGCAAGCTTAATGCCATTCCAGGTACAATCCCCAAAAGACCATTTCAGAGCTGAACTCATTCAGAAGGTCGTCTGGAAGGCAGTGGGGGAACAGAGGCACCACCAGGGGCGGACCCTCCCTGCCCAAGGGCGGCGGGCGCACCAGCCCCACGAGCACTGGGGTCGCCGACCCGGGACACCGGCCCACCACCGGGCTGGTCCAGACCGGCGAGGCCAGTCCACACGCAGCGGTAGCCTGTTTGGCAGTCACAACCTTAAACCCAACGACTTCACACCAAAACCTGACAGCTGACCCCGCGGGACCAGACCCTGTACAGCAATCCCCCAGCCACCTCCCTGGGCCCCCAGCCCCAGGAACGCCAGCCACAGGCTACAGAGGCCGCTGGGGACGCTGACAGCTGGCAGGGCGCACTGCAGCGAGAGCAGAGAGGGCCTAGGCTCGCACGCTAACGCCTCCACATCATAAAGAGATTTCATGACAACAAAGTCTGGGGACTGTCAGGAGAGAAGCCTAATCAAATCAAAGCCCGGAGCTGGCTGGGAGCACCCCGGCAGAAAGAGGGGCCGGCAGGGGCTGCTGCGGGGAGGGGCTTTTGAAAACACTTCGTCGTATCCCCATCACACACTGCACACGCACCCCTGCCCCTCCACGAAGGAGCTGCTCTCAGGCAGAGAGGCTGGGCCGGCTCTTCATTCTAGCACTTGATGTTAGAACCAAAAACTGAAAATACGCTTACACACACACACTTTTGCTTTAACAGCCAAGCGTGAACAACTTGTGCAGTCTTCGTTTTAGGGAATTAAATCTGTCACAGGAAGCAATCTCCCGGAGTTTCAGAGCCAAGAGGAGGCAACAAACCAACGAAAGAGCCCAAAGCAGCCAGCTCCAGGGACAAGGGGTCACCAGGGGCTGGACACTGTCTCACAAGAGGGATCGTGGGCGTCCACTCCAGGCACCAGGGTAGGTGCACGTGGCAGGTGCACACAGGCGAGGGTCAGGAGAGCAAGCCTGGGGTGTGGGCAGGGGTGGCGGCAGACGGGGAGTGCAGCAGCCCCACAGGAAGAAATAGGGAAGCCCTCCCGCCTCTCAGCAGTACCACAGACCTCCCGCCTCACTCCAGATCCGTCCCCAGCACCGGCAGGGAGAACCCCGGGATTAGTCCACAGGGTCCTCTGGGAAGGACCGAGCGTGGCGCAGGGGAGGGTCTGTGTGCGTTCACAGAGAAGCCCCTGGAAACAGCAGCTGCGTGAGGATGGAGGAGACTCAGCGCTCTGCAGACAGCAGACACCACTGCAGGTTTAGAGCACAGATATAAGGGCCTTTCTGTGGCCCAGGGCTAAGGCTCCACACTCCCAACGCAGGGGCCCAGGTTCAATCCTCGTCAGGGAACTAAATCCCACATGCCACAACTAAGACTCAGCACAGCCTAATAAATTACTTTAAAAAGACCAGAATAACACACCAAAAAGGCTAGTAATACCTGTAACAGGTACTGGGATTATGAGTGTTTATTTCCCAAATATTCACTGAAGAATGTGGCTACATATGTCAAGGTGCAAAAGATACAGATTTAAGGGAACAACGTAGGATATACCACCTACACAAGCCGGGAACTGCAACACCTGAGCACTTTCCAGCCCCCACGTTTAAACAGGCAGAAAGTGACGTTCATTTACTCACACGTAGCTCATCAGCCCCACGGCGCCGGCACCACTGAGGCGGGCCGGATCCCCAGCAGGACCTGCGACAGAACGAAACACAAAGTCAGTCTCAAACAGTGGCTTCATGCAGGCGTCTCTCCCATCTGTGGAGCCAGCTTCCGGAAGCCCACTCTGCGTGCTGCGAGGTGAGGGCTCTGCCCCGGGCGGAGTGCAGTGTCTTGGGAGCGTCCCTGGCTGAACGCACCTTAAGTGGGGGACCAGACTCTAGTGGCCGTGGGCCCAGGGAGCCTGGGCCTTCAGGTCTCCCCAGGTGGGACCACCCCGACTCACTCCAGCTGCCTCTGGTGGAAGAGGCAGGGCACACGTGACCCCCAACAGGCAGACAGCTGCACAGAGCAAGCAAGGTCACGTCAGGTCAGCTAAGTTCAGCTGCTCAGTCGTGTCGACTCTTTGCAACCCCATGGACCGCAGCACGCCAGGCCTCGCTGTCCATCACCAACTCCCGGAGTTTACTCAAACTCATGTCCATCAATCCAGTGATACGATCCAACCATCTCATCCTCTGTCGTCCCCTTCTCCTCCTGCCCTCAATCTTTCCCAGCATCAGGGTCTTTTCCAACGTGTCAGCTCTTCACATCAAAGTATTGGAGTTTCAGTTTCAGCATCAGTCCTTCCAGTGAATATTCAGGACTGATTTCCTTCAGGATTGATTGGTTTGATCTCCTTGCAGTCCAAGGGACTCTCAAGAGTCTTCTCCAACACCACAGTTCAAAAGCATCCATTCTTCAGCACTCAGCTTTCTTTATAGTCCAACTCTCACATCCATACATGACCACTGGAAAAACCACAGCTTTGACTAGATGGCACGGGCCCCGTCCAAATGACCCAACACTCTCCATGCCCATGTGAAGGGTGGGGGTTATGAGAAAGACCAGGAAAACCAAAACCAAGAGACGACCGTTTCTTGGATAAACCATGCTGCTGAGCACACAGCACATTTTTAGGGTTCTGATATACTTCTGATGCTTTCTCTAACTCTAGCTCCCAAACCCTCACTCCAGCCGAGGTGGACCCGTCTACCTTGTCTCCCGAACAGAAGCCTCCCCACAACCTTGCAACAACCAGACCAGCTGCCACAGCACCCAGAGCGCCCTGGCAGCCCCTTCCCCTGCTCTCCCCACGCAGAAGCCTTCACAGTAATCTCAGAGTGGGCTCCAGGCTCTGCAGGAGGTTGCCAGGCCCCTCAGTCCTCCCGAGGGCCCTTCTGTGCTCCCTTTCCCAACACCCACCCCGCGCCTCTGGCCCTAGCTGCGTCTCCCACGACTCGACTCGACTCTCCAGAGGGAGCGCAGACCCACAGGGAAGGGCTCCGTCCCACGGGGCTGTCACCACTTCGAATGCCAGTTGCAAGTGGGGTCTGCAGGCTGCCCACACTTCTGCCAACTACAAATCTGGGAGTTCCCATGACCCCTTCAGTTTCAATAATTTGCTAGAATGTCCCCCAGAACCCAGGAAAGTACTCAAGCCAACAGTGTGGTTTATTATCAAGGATACAGGTGAACAACCCGATGGAAAGGGATATAGTGTGAGATCTGGGAGAGTCCTTGGGTACAGGAGCTCTTGTCCTCACTGCCTGGTAGGCACCCCCAGTCCAAAAGCTCTCCAAGCCTCCCGTTCCAGAGTCCCTGTCTTCAAGGCCTATGGATTATCAATTACACCCTCGGTCACTGGCAACTGAACTCCATCTCCAGAGCCCTCCCCTCCCTGTAGGTCTGGAAGGTCCCACCCTCTAATCACAGGTTCGTAGCTAGCACAAACTCTGGTGTGTGGGAAATGCTCATGATGAATAGCGAAAGATCTGCTTATCATTCAAGAAATCCCGAGGGTTTTAGGGGCTCCGCCAGGAACCCAGGATGGGGAAAGAAACCAAACTCCTCTCTTCCTATCCCGCACCTTTAGTCACCTGGCTTCCAGGAACCACGTTCTCTGGGTTCTCCCTGCTAAACTCCAGCAGGATCCTCCCCAGGCACTCCATACCTGAACACACGTGGGTACACGAGGCCCTCTGGTCCAACGGGCACCTCACATGCAACAGCGCTAAGAACTCCTGGCTCCCCAGCCTGCTCCCTTGTTTCAATAATGGCGGGAGGCCAGGGCTTCTGTCTCATATCCAGTCCTTGGCAAATCAGGTCAGCCCACCTCTGCAAGTCCCGGCCGACTCCCAAGTCCATGCCATGCACAGTAACTTCCTCCCAAAGAGCACAGTGTGCAAAAGGGCGGGCAGTAACTCCACAGCAGACACCACCTCAGCGCGCTGATCAAGGTCAGCGGGCCATGTAAGCCCAGCTGCAGGAGGCAGCTTGGATGGAAGGGATGGGGACACACTTCTTCACCTCCGGGGTCTTCCTCCCAAACCCCAAACCTCAGTCCAACCATGAGAAAAGCACCAGACAGCGGGGTCGCACAATGTGCCTGACCAGACCTCCTCAAAACTGTCAAGGAAAGTCTGGGGAACCATTACAACCAAGAGACCAAAAAGAAATTGTGACTGAATGTAATGGGGTGTCCTGAATGGGGTCCTGGGACAAAAATAAAGGACATCGGAATAAACTATGTGCAGAATCAGGGAACCCTGAATACCTTATGCACTGTGTAATACTGTGCGTTTACTAATCATGGCAAGACTCAAACTGATGTAAGGTGTTAATAATCGGGGAAATGTGTTCCAGAAACAGGCTGCCCCGAGCTCAGCTGGGAGCATCATTTCGAGGGTTCTGGGACTGGCTCCCTACAAGCCCAGCCCTGGGTCCTAACCACCTCTCAGCCCCTTCATGTCTTAGTTACTATGGGAAACACCTGTGTTCCCGGAATGATTCAAGCACTAAGCAAATTCAGCTAATTTTTAAACTGCAAATCATGCTACAGAAATGTGTGCAGCCAAAGTATCTTTACCACCATCCTTAAGCAGAAAGAAAAGAGAGCAAGCGAGCCCTGAGAGAGAGGTGAGGATTACAAGCTGGACTAGGCAGCCAGACAGACTCTGGGTTCACAGAGTGCTCGCGGCGGCTCCACGCCCTTCTCCTGACTCCAAAGGTCTAAGCAGCTAATCAGCCATCAGTGTCAAAAATGACAAGAACCATGTTTTCTAGGGTGCCTTTACAAAGGGCAAATACCTTGAAACAGGTAATTTTACTCGAGAATCTCAATCTCGTTGGACAAAATAATAAGCAACCAACTGAGAAAGCGTAATATAAAAAGGGACACGGAGAGCGGGTCAGTGCAGGCGCCCTCCATGTGGGCTCCCGAGAGCCCTGCCTCAGGTGCGGTCTCCGGGTCCCAGCTAGCGTCTCTGAAGCTCCAGGGACGAGGCCTGCCTGAGGCCATAGGGAAAGGGCCTGGGGCCATGCACGCCCATATGGAACGCCATCAGGGTGTCAGTCCCGTGGACGTCCCGCAGGACGGGTACCAGTGCCCGCCGTGCGCCCCCCGCCATCTCTGCAGCCCCGAACGCGGCCCGAGGGCAAGACTGTCTTCGCGAGTGGGCGCCAGGTCCGCCCGGCTCGACCACGAGGGGGGAGCGCCGACACCGCCCCAGGCTGTCAGCGCGCTCTCTTCACAACTTTCCCGACGCAGCGGCCGGTGGCCGGGCGACTAAGGTCACGGCGCGACTGAGTCACGGGCCCGCTCCCGCCCGCGCCCTCCCCACACCCCGGCCGGGCGGGGCGGCCGGGCGGGGCCGCGCGAGGCGACCCCCTCGGGGGGACCCCGGCGCGGGGCTGGGCCCGAGCGCCGCGACCCGCCCGGTCTGAGGGGGCGGCCGGCGCCGCCGCCTTCCGCGACCCGCCCATCCCGGCCCCAGCCCCGCGCCGTCGGCCGGGCGCCGGCCGCTTACCCCTCGGCGCGGCGGCGCGCGGCGGCGGGCGGCGAGCGGGCCCGCGGCCGCGACAACTCCTCAGTAAGATGGACGCCATGTGCCCAGCGCGCCGGCCGCCCGGCCTCCTCCTGCGGCGGCGGCGGCTCGTCGCCGGCCCGCGGCGCCTCGGCCCGCCTGCGGACGGTGGAGGGCGGCGGCTGGTGGCAGGCGGCGGGCGCTCAGCTCAAGGACCCGGCGCCGGCAGCAGCCATGTCCCGGCACCGACGTGCGGCGGCGCGGGGCGGGGCGGCCGGCTCGCCGCTCCCATTGGGCCCCTCGGGCGCGCGGCGCCGGCCCGCTCAGGGGCGGGCCCACGCGGCCGCCGACGGCCCGTCCCGGCGTGCCCCGCGGCCGGACGCCGACGGCCCGTCCCGGCGTGCCCCGCGGCCGGCGGCCCCTGCGGCGCGCTGCATGCTGGGCTGGCCGCCCGGCCGCGCGGGCGGGCTGACCGCGGCGCGCGCGCGCTGCGTCGTTCCGCGTCTGCGCGCCGGCGGCGGCAGCGCAGGGGGGGCGGGAGGCGGCCGTGCGGCTGGAGAGGACTCCGCAGGGTCGCCTGGCCCCTCCCTCCCGGGCTTCTGGGGCCGGGCCCCGCCGCGGGACGAGGGGCGTCGGCGGGCGGGCCTGTCCGGCTGAGCCCCCTGCTCGGGCTCGGCCCAGCCGGGGCCACCGCACGCCACAGCGAGAACCCCGACGTCGGGGCGGCGTCCCTGGTACGCGGGTCCTCCCCGCTGGCCGCTCACGCGTCTGCAGCCGGGCGGCAGAGGCTGCGCACCCCCGACCTTTGTGCCCCGCCTCCCCCTCCCCACAGATGCGGTCAGCTGGTTCTCGGGGGGTCGATGAGGTGATGCCAGAAAAGCAGGCTGGGGGCCGTGGGGGTCGGTGGCTCCCGGGGCCCAGGGGCGGCCTCCCCAGCAGGTCACTGCCACCGGCCCGCACCTCACCCCTTCTCGGGGAGCCCCACCCTGCTCCCCGCCCCACCCCCAGCCTTTGCCCCTCTCAGGCCCTCCTCCGCCTGGAAGATCTTTTCAGTCCTCGCCCGCTCTGCCTGCCTATCTTATTCGCAGAGGTAACCCCGGGTCACCACTTGGAGAGGTCCAGCACCTTGCAAGAGTGCGCGCCTATTCTCCGCCGTGCGGGAGTGTGGGACTCCTGACCGAAGCCGGCGCCCCAGTCTTCAGCAGCCGCTGGCATGGCCGTCTCCCCAGGAGGCTCCCCCAACACAGCCCTCACTGTCAGAAGGAAATAGCTTGCCAGAGCTGCCAGGTGCTGGGCCAGGTTGGCCGCAGTCCCCACCTCAGGCGGGAGAGGGTGACGCTTGTCAGTGCAGGGCACCTTGAAGATGTCAGGAAGTGCCTGTATTGGCCCTGGGCGGTGAGTGCTATGGCCTTAAAATACAGGGTTAATCTAAGCTCACAGATCCTTGAAACCCAGGCCCCACCCCAACCCCTCACCCCCTTGCCAACAATCCATAAAGCCGGGTTCCTATCCATGCCTCGGGATGGGGAGGGGAAAAGAGGGTCACAAGGAAGGATAGTCCTACCCCTTCCCCGCCAACCGAGGGCTAGGTCTGAGCCAGGGCCAGCAGACCCTCAGAGTTGGACAGGACTGGCCTTTTAACGCCCAAAGGGTCGGAGAGCTGACATTGGCCCTGAGCTTCTGAGGGCTCTGCCCCAGAGCTGTCTCCCATCTGTTGAGAGGCAGAGGGGGGAAGAGCCAGAGCTGCTCCTTGGTGATGCTTCAGGGCTCCACCTGGCCTGAGACAGGGCGGAGCAGGAGGCAGCGGCCAGCCAACGGGCACAAGGGTAGTTTGCAGGACTTCCAAGAGCAATGCTACTTCCCTGCACTTGGGATGACACCCTTGGCCCAGCCAGGTGGAGTGGAAAGGAGAAAACCAAAACAAGGGTCGTCATAGAGGGGTGGGGGCGCCGTGTCTGGGGCCTCTGGGCACCATCTCTGATGCTGTCTGCAAACTGGGCAGGGTACAGTGTTAGAGAAACTCGTTTTTTAACCATCAATAGCTTTATTGGGTTTCCTGATTACTATAGGAAAAATGTACGCTCCCTGTAGCCATTTCAAGTCTATAAAAACAAGTACAAACTAACAGAAATCTGGCATCCTAGTGGCTGCTGGGAACACCCTTAATGCCAGATGAAGTCTGCCTTCCTGCCCCGCCTCTCTTCACGCTACAGTCTCAAGAATGCAGAAGCGTGGTGCAGTGAGTTTTAAAATGAGCTCTTTCTGCCTTTTTGTTTTTTCTCTTTGGGGGGCTCCCTTTTCCCTGTTCTCTGCGCCCCACACACTGTACGTAAACTTGCATAGTCGCTGCACATTTATGCAAGTGTCATTTGTGTAAATTTACACCTTTTTACACAAGTGACAGTTGAGAGAAACAAGGTGGGACGTCCGGGAAGCACACCTGCTCCACTCAGGGAGGCTAGAGGATCAGGGCTCCACTCAGGGAGGCTAGAGGATCAGGGCTCCACTCAGGGAGGCTAGAGGATCAGGGCTCCACTCAGGGAGGCTAGAGGATCAGGGCTCCACTCAGGGAGGCTAGAGGATCAGGGCTCCACTCAGGGAGGCTAGAGGATCAGGGCTCCACTCAGGGAGGCTAGAGGATCAGGGCTCCACTCAGGGAGGCTAGAGGATCAGGGCTCCACTCAGGGAGGCTAGAGGATCAGGGCTCCACTCAGGGAGGCTAGAGGATCAGGGCTCCACTCAGGGAGGCTAGAGGATCAGGGCTCCACTCAGGGAGGCTAGAGGATCAGGGCTCCACTCAGGGAGGCTAGAGGATCAGGGCTCCACTCAGGGAGGCTAGAGGATCAGGGCTCCACTCAGGGAGGCTAGAGGATCAGGGCTCCACTCAGGGAGGCTAGAGGATCAGGGCTCCACTCAGGGAGGCTAGAGGATCAGGGCTCCACTCAGGGAGGCTAGAGGATCAGGGCTCCACTCAGGGAGGCTAGAGGATCAGGGCTCCACTCAGGGAGGCTAGAGGATCAGGGCTCCACTCAGGGAGGCTAGAGGATCAGGGCTCCACTCAGGGAGGCTAGAGGATCAGGGCTCCACTCAGGGAGGCTAGAGGATCAGGGCTCCACTCAGGGAGGCTAGAGGATCAGGGCTCCACTCAGGGAGGCTAGAGGATCAGGGCTCCACTCAGGGAGGCTAGAGGATCAGGGCTCCACTCAGGGAGGCTAGAGGATCAGGGCTCCACTCAGGGAGGCTAGAGGATCAGGGCTCCACTCAGGGAGGCTAGAGGATCAGGGCTCCACTCAGGGAGGCTAGAGGATCAGGGCTCCACTCAGGGAGGCTAGAGGATCAGGGCTCCACTCAGGGAGGCTAGAGGATCAGGGCTCCACTCAGGGAGGCTAGAGGATCAGGGCTCCACTCAGGGAGGCTAGAGGATCAGGGCTCCACTCAGGGAGGCTAGAGGATCAGGGCTCCACTCAGGGAGGCTAGAGGATCAGGGCTCCACTCAGGGAGGCTAGAGGATCAGGGCTCCACTCAGGGAGGCTAGAGGATCAGGGCTCCACTCAGGGAGGCTAGAGGATCAGGGCTCCACTCAGGGAGGCTAGAGGATCAGGGCTCCACTCAGGGAGGCTAGAGGATCAGGGCTCCACTCAGGGAGGCTAGAGGATCAGGGCTCCACTCAGGGAGGCTAGAGGATCAGGGCTCCACTCAGGGAGGCTAGAGGATCAGGGCTCCACTCAGGGAGGCTAGAGGATCAGGTTAGGAATCGGGTTAAGGAGTCAGGTTAGAGATCACGGGAGGTTGGGGATCCAAAAGGGATCGGATCAGAGGTTCAGAATAGAGATCAGCTTAGGGAATCAGGTTAGGGGTCAGGACACCAGAAGAGGACTGGCGGGACTGTGTGCTGTTTGGCCACGCCCCATGTGAAGGTGGGCAGAACTGGATTGGACCAGGTTGCGGTTTTGCCCAGAGGTGTGATGAAGGGAGAGAGGGGAGTCACGATGTGTGCCAGACAGGGGCTTCATATGACTTGAGGGAGCTCGAAACTGGGGAGGAGGGGAAGGCTGGAGGAGGTGGGGGTGGCTTGGGACAGCGGAAGGTTGCAGGGTCACCGCCTTGTGGGGCCTGTTGAACCTGAAGGGAGTTTGAGTTGGGTGCCAGGGCAGGTGAGCTGGCAAGAGGCCTGCTTATGAATACAGCAGAGAGTGGTGGGTGTGGCCTGCACCCGTGAGCCCCGGAGAAGGGCCTGGTGAGGTGGGAGGGCCCAGCTGTGCCTTCCTGCAGCAGGCAGCCACGCACAAGCAGGACACCCTCTGCTCAGGCGGGATGGTGGCTGTGGGGTGGATATGGGAGGGACGTGTATTTGAGTCCCGAGACCCAACGGTAGAGTCTGGGGGGCTGCGGTCACATCTGCTGGTTCCCGGCAGCGACACCCACCCTGTCCCCCCCTCTTCATAGCACAGCCCTGGGTTTACTGGAAAACCTTTCTGCAAATCTTCAAATGCTTTAATTTTAAAATTAATTTTACCTCAGCGTGCGTGTAGTAAAGTGTCCAAGTCCCAAATGTGCAGTCTGAAGCATCTTCCATCAGGTACACATCCGTTCGGCTCCCACACTAATCAAGGCAGAAGGCTGCCAGCCCTGCAGACGCCTCCCCATGCTTGCTCCAACATCACCCCTTCTCAGAAATACCCTCTGTTATAACTTCTACCTCAAAAATCACTTCAAACTGCCCTGGTGGTCCAGTGGTTAAGGCTTGGCCTGCCATGCCCACGGGGGACGCAGGTCCAATCCCTGGTGCCGGAAGACTCCATGCCCACGGGGCAGCTTAGCCCTTGCATCCCAACTACTGAGCCTGTGCCCTAAAGCCCGCCAGCTGCAACTACTGCAGCCCCAGGCGGGGCTGCTGAACCCAGGCGCCCCAGAGCCTGTGCTCTGCAACAAGAAGCCACTCCGATGAGAAGCCCCTGAGCACCGCCAGCAGAGAGAACCCTCGTGCGGCAATGAAGACCCAGCCAAAACCAACAACAAGAACAAAAAAACCCCAACATTATAAAAGAATCGCTTTGGCCTGTTCTTTTACTTTATATAAATGGAATCAACCAGTGTGTCTGTTAATACTTAAAAAAAATCTGGCTGCTTTCACTTAGCGTTTTGTCTATGGAATTTGTCAGCATAACAAACTAATGGGTGATGTTAGTTTGCTGTTTTAATTGTCATGCAGTGTCCCGTTATATGAATATGCCTGCTTAGTCGCTCAGTCGTGTCTGACTCTTTGCAACCCATGGACTGTAGCCCGCCAGGCTCCTCTGTCCATGGGATTCTCCAGGCAAGAATACTGGAGTGGGTTGCCGTTGACTTCTCTGGAGATCTTCCTGACCCAGGGGTCGAACCTGGGGCTCCTGCGTTTCAGGTGGATTCTTTACTGTCTGAGCCACCAGGGAGGCCCGCTTATATGGTTCATCTATCAGCGCTGTGGATGATGGATCCTGTATTCTCGGCCATTCGAACGAATGACGCCCTAATATCCTCGCCTGAGGCTTTGCTGCCTGCACTTAATGCCTTTGGTAGAAGAACTGCTGGTCGGAAGCTGTGCTTAAGTTCAGCATTACTAAGCACTGACAGCTGGTTTCCAGAATGTTCCTATCAGCTTACCTGGCCACCAGCAGAGCAGGAGCCCAGGCCCCCAGAGTTCCAGTTACTGCGATGGCAATCACTCCTGAAGGTGGGGCACAGCGTGGCTCCGTTTTGCGTTCCTTTCATGACTAAGGATTTTGAGGCACTTTTTCATATACGTCTGAGCATTTGGACCTCTTCTTTGATGGAGTGCCTGCGTAAGGCTGGTTTCTGGTCCACTTCCCCATTGGTCATCCGCTTTTTCGTTCTGGCTTGTGAGAGTCCTTCGTATATTCTAGATATGGGCCCTTAGGTTATATGTGTTTCGAACATTTTCTCTCACTCAGGATTACCTTTTCAACTCGTAATGGTGTCTTTTGATGAAGAACAGTTCTTGATTTTAATGCTCTAATTTTTTTTTTTTTTTTTTTTTTTGGTCACTGCTTTTTGTGTTTGAAGAAATCTTTGCTACCTGAGGGTCCTGAAGATATTCTCATGTTTTATTCTAGAAACTTAATTTTTTTTTTTTTTTTAAGAAAAATATTTATTTTTGGCTGTGCTGGGTCTTCGTGGTGTCCGGGCTTTCTCTAGTTGTAGAGAATGGGGCCTGCTCTCTAGTTATGTACAGGCTTCTGCTCGCAGTGGCTTCTGGGTGAAGAGCACAGGCTCTCGGGCTTCAGGAGTTGCGGCTCTTGGCTCAGCAGTTGCGGCCCATGGGTTTAGTCGCCCTGAGGCATGTGGGATCTTCCTGGACTAGGGATCAAACCAGTGTTTCCTGCATTGCCAGGGGACTCCTTAACCCCTAGACCGCCAGGGAAGCCTCAGCTGTTCTCTTTCACGTTTAGGCTTGTGATAATTTGAACAGTGTTTCTTTGTTTTGTGTGTTGCGAGGCAGAGATCAAGGATGATTTTTCTCCTGTGGGTACAGAATGGGTCCAGCACCGGTTATGGAAAAGACCTTCTCCTTTCACCTTCCGAGGGCAGAGTAGTGGTCCCCGAAGATGTCTGCATTCCATCCTCATTCTGGGACTCGCAATTATGCTATTTTGTACAGAAAAAGGGATTTTGCAGAAAAGGGGATTATGTGAAGGATCTTCAGATGGGAGTTTGCTCTGGATTATTCCGCTGGGCCCAGTGTAACCATCAGCTTCCTTAAAAATGCAAGAGAGAGACAGAAGTGAGGGGCGGAGGGCGGCCTGACCACAAAGGAGGGGACTGGGGTGATGGGTGTGAGGGCATTCCGGCAGCCTGTGCCTGCTTCAGTGAGGGAAGAAGGGGCCTTGAGCCAGGGAAGCGAGCAGCCTCTCAAAGCTGGAAAGACAAGGAAATGAGTCCTCTCCTAGCCCTGCCTCCCCCAAAGGAATGCCGACACCTTGATTTTACCACAGTGAGACATGTGTCAGATTTATGACCTACAGAACTTTATGATAAATTTGATAAATTTGGGTGGCTTTAAGCCACTAAGTTTTAAAGAATTCATTACAGAAGCAAATAACTAATCTATCCCACCGAATTGCAGGGGCAATTTTGTCATAAATTAGGTGGCCACGGGCTTGTTCTTCAAGCTTATTCTGGATGTTCTTGATGGAACAGAAGCTCTTCGTTTTAGTACAGTAACATCATCCCTTTGACAACTAACAGATTTTCCCCTGCGCTTTGGGCAATATCTTTTCCTGACCGAAGGTCAAAAGTGTATTCACTTATATCCCCTACCAAAAGATTTGAACATTTCCTTTTACTATTTAAGATCTTGGTCCATTTAGAGTTTCTAGGCATTTTTGTATGTAGTGTGAGGTACAAGCTCAGCTTCATTTTTTTCACCTTATGGATAATTAATTTTCCCAGGCTTCCTTATTTTTTTGAATTGTATTTATTTATTTGTTTTGGCTGTGCTGGGCTTTTTCTCCAGTTTCAGGGAGCGGGGCTACTGTCCAGTTGCGATTCATGGACTTCTCGTGGTGGCCTTTCTTGTTGGGGAGCAAGGGCTCTAGGGCACACCGGCTGTGGTGGTTGCCCTAGGCGTGTGGTATCCCCCCAGATCAGGGGTTGAACCCGCGTCTCCTGCACTGGCAGGCGGGTCCCTTACCATGGAGCCGCCAGGGAAGGCCCCAGGCTTCATTGTGGAATGGTCTCTCTCCCCAGTCTGCCACGGCCCTTTGCCACGTGTCCACGCTCCATCTGTCCTTATCATTCCTCGGTCAGCCGTTCCCTGTACCATTACCCCACTCATGGTGGGTCCCCCTCAGAGGCACAGCCACCCAGAAGCTAAGGAGTTCCCTATGTGAGACTCAGACAAGTCGTTGTTTTCACTGGGCTCTTTCTCTTTTGGACAGACTTGGTAAAAGAGTGGCATTTGGACTGCCGTTGTTCAGGACCAGTGTCTCTCTTTCCAAAGTATTTATCTGCTTGTGCTGGGTCCTTCGTTGCAGCATGACGGATCTTTGTTAGTTGTGGGATCTGGTGCTCTGACCAGGGATCGAACCCCGGCCCCCTGCATTGGGAGAACCGAGTCTTAGCCGCTGGGCCACAGGGAGGTCCCGAGACCGCTCTCTCTCTCCTCACTGCCGGCCCCTCTGGTTTGACTGTGAAGGGCTTGCCTGTAGTTCATATCCCGACAGGCTGACTCCTGCTTGGGGTTAGCTGAGCTTCTTGGATACGTAAATCAGTGTTTTTGTCAACTTTGGAAAACACTTGACATTATCTTGTCAATGTTTTTTTCTGTCCCATTTCTCTTTTTCTCCTTATCAGGTTCCAACACATATGAGTAAAGCAGTCCATCCCGTGAAGCCTTTATTTTTTTGCTTTTAAAAATCAAATTTTTTTTTTAATTTTTATTTTTTGGCTGCACTGCAAGCCATGCGGGATTCTGGTTCCCCGACCAGGGATGTAATCTGCTTCCTGCAGTGGAAGCGCAGAGTCTTAACCACTGGACCAGCAGGGAACACCCCCGTTCAAGCCTTTGGATGGCGGCAGCCCTGGGTGACAAGTTTGTCTGTGGCCTCAGGAGAGACCTTGCGCCTTAGTTATCCAGCTCCCCACTCCCGAGTTCCTGACAACGCAATTTCAAGCCGCAGGCGATGCTCGCTGTGGCTTTGAGCCACCGGGTCTGAGGCCATGCAGCAGTAGATAGCAGGACGGGGTACGACTGGGGATGTCTTGCTCAAGGTGCAGCCCCAGTTCCCAGGGCAGGGTCCCGGTGTCTCAGCCGTTCAGCCGGGCACGTTGATGGCAGGGGCCCCACTGGGGCCAGGCCCCAGCTCCCACAGCAGATTTTTTTGCCAATCTGGGGCCCTTACCGCAGCCAAGGACAGTGGGACATCTTGGACTCCCCTCTACACACCGGCCTCTCCTCCAATGCCTTCCCCACAGGTTCCAGCCACATCTCTGTCTCTCCGTTCAGTGGTACAGGCTGTCCTGCGTGGACTCTGTTCCTCTGTGCCACGGGAGATAGAAAGCTGGGCGGGCGGGGGGCGGGGGTCAAGGTATGCCTCATAAACTCCCCTTGTCCAGGGGGCTAAGTCCTGCTCGTGCTTTTCCCCACCGCCTGAAAATGGGTTGCCTCATCTGCTTCCTCCCAGTTGTTTCCAGTGGGAGGGGCAGTCTGGTCCCAGCGTCTCTCTTACAGCAGAAGTCTCTGTCAGATTTGCCTGAGAGTCTACATTTGTGGGAAAACTGGTGAGAGCTCTGAATCAAGTCTGGGAATTAGTTGATGGTAACAGACCAATGTTGGTTTCCTGCTTTGCTGTTGTTGTTTTAAATGACTTGTTTAATTTTGGCTGCGCTGAGTCTGTGTTGCTGTGCAAGCTTTGCTCTGGCTGTGGCGAGTGGGGGCTACTCTCCAGTTGCCGTGTGGGGGCTTCACAGCATCTCAGGGGCTTCTCTTGTTGCCAAGCACGGGTTCTAGGGTGCTCAGGTCGCAGTACTGCAGTTCCTGGGCTCTGGAGCACAGGCTCAGTTGCTCCTGTCACGTGGAGTCCTCCCAGACCGAGGACTGACCCCGTGTCTCTGCACTGGTGGGTGGATTCTTTACCACAGAGCCACCAGGGAAGCCCCGGTTTCCTACTTTTGACACAGGTACTGGGGAGATGTAAGGTGTCGACACCAGGGGAAACAGGTGAGCACTGGCTGCAGTCTGTGAACCGAGAACTTCCAGATGTTCAAGCTGAATTTAGAAAAGGCAGAGGAACCAGAGATCAAATTGCCAACATCCGCTGGATCGTCGAAAAAGCAAGAGAGTTCCAGAAAAGCATCTACCTCTTTATTGCTTTATTGACTACGCCAAAGCCTTTGACTGTGTAGATCACAACAAACTGTGGAAAATTCTTCGAGAGATGGGAATACCAGACCACCTTCATGCTTCCTGAGGAATCTGTATGCAGGTCAGGAAGCAACATTTAGAAATGGACATGGAACAACAGACTGGCTCCATATTGGGAAAGGAATACGTCAAGGCTGTATACTGTCACCCTGCTTATTTAACTTATATGCAGAGTACATCATAAGAAACGCAGGGCTGGATGAAGCACAAGCTGGAATCAAGATTGCCGGGAGAAGTAGCAATAACCTCATATATGCAGATGACACCACCCTTATGGCCGAAAGTGAAGAGGAACTGAAGAGCTTCTTGATGAAAGTGAAAGGGGAGAGTGAAAAAGCTGGCTTAAAATTCAACATTCAAAAAACAAAGATCATGGCATGTGGTCCCATCACTTCATGGCAAATAGATGGCGAAACAATGGAAACAGTGACAGACTTTATTTTGGGGGGCTCTAAAATCACTGCAGATGGTGACTGCAGCCATGAAATTAAAAGACGCTTGCTCCTTGGGAGAAAAGCTATTACCAACCTAGACAGCATATTAAAACGCAGAAACATTACTTTGCCAACAAAGGTCCATCTAGTCAAAGCTATGTATGGTGTTTCCAGTAGTCATGGATGGATGTGAGAGTTGGACCATAAAGAAAGTCGAGCATTGAAGAATAGATGCTTTTGACTGTGGTGTTAGAGAAGACTCTTGAGAGCCCCTTGGACTGCAAGGAGATCAAACCAGTCAGTCCTAAGGAAATCAACCCTGAATACTCATTGGAAGGACTGATGCTGAAGCTGAAGCTCCAATACTTTGGCCACCTGTTGTGAAGAACTGACTCATTAGAAAAGACCCTGATGCTGGGAAAGATTGATGGTGGGAGAAGGGGACGACAGAAGATGAGATAGTTGGATGGCATCACCGACTGGATGGACATGAGTTTGAGCAAGCTCTCAGAGTTGGTGATGGACAGGGAAGCCTGGTGTGCTGCAGTCCATGGGGTCGCCAAGAGTCGGAGACGACTGAGCCGCTGAACTAACTGGCCGAAAGTGAAGAGGCGCTGCCCTGGCTGGTCCTGGATCAGGGCAGTCCCCGTGGAGATTGGGGGTGCAGGGTTCGCAGGCGGGGCTGAGGGCAAGGTGGAGATCCCCGTCTTCCCACCATTGCTTTCGGTTCTCTGGCGGCCTTCCCTTCCCTTCCAGAGACTCTCAACAGATACAAGAACCACGCAGCCCTGCGGGTCGCAGCGGTCGGGGCGGTGGGCGGGCCCCGAATGGTGGGCGGAGCCTGGAGGCGCCTGGCCAATGCGGGGGCGGCACTGGGGCGGGGCCGGGGAGGCGGGACCCTTTCGGCCTGCTCTCCCCGCAGGTCCCTAAGCCCTGGGTCCCTGCCGCCGCAGCGCCCGGCTCCCACCGTCCCCACCCAGCGGTTCCGGAGGAGGGCAGCCCGGCACGTGCGAGCTGACACCCTCCAGGGAGGCGGGCTCTAAGCCGGTGCAGCCATTCCTGCCTGGCTCTCAGCCGCGCCCGAAGCGGGGACTGCGCTATTGGTGTCACCATTTCCCTCTCTCTCTGTCACAGACACACACACACACACACACACACACACACACACACACACACGCCTCACAACCTACAAGTTTATGCAACTAGGAAGACGGGGGCTGTGGTTTGAACTGTATCCCCACAAAGGCATGTGCAAGTATAAACTCCCACCCTGTGACTGCAACCTGATTTGGAAACGGGGTCTTTGCGGATGTCGTCAAAATGGGGTCATTAGGTGGCCCTGATCCAATCACTGGTGACCTTGCAGGAAGAGAAACCAGAGTGAGAGGATGACGCAGGGAGGAGGCCCTGTGAAATCAGAGCCTCGGAGGGGAGTGATGTGGGCACAGAGCAAAGAGCACAGGGGCTGGGCCCCACCAGAGGCCAGGGCCGGGCCAGGAGTGGGCCTTCCGCAGAAACCGCGAGCAGAGACCCTCCTCACCCTCGGTTTCAGGCTTCTGGCCTCCAGACCTTAGAGAACAACTTTGTGTTGTCCTGTGGCACTTCTCGGGCGGTCCTCAGGTGCCCCCACGGGAGGAACCAGGACTGGAGGCCCAGCAGTCTGTCCCCAGGCAGCACTGGCACCTGGAGATAAACCCCAGGGGACGCAAGCAGACGAAGCGGGGATGGGGGAGGCTTCTGAAGAGAGTGGTGTCCCCACTGAGAGCTGGCATGGGGATGGGAAGGGGAGAAGTTCAGTTTGGTACCTGTCCAGGGGTGGGTCCATGTGGCTGTCCAAGGGGCATATCCAGTGGGGAGTCAACTTTGTTGGTGAGGAGCTCTCCAAAAAACTAAGATCATGGCATCTGGTCCCATCACTTTATGGCAAATAGCTGGGGAAACTATGGAAACAGTGACAGACTTTATTTTCTTGGGCTCCAAAATCACCATAGACAGTGACTGCAGCCATGAAATTAAAGAAAGTTGCTCCTTGGAAGAAAAGCTATGACAAACCTACACAGCATATTAAAAAGCAGTGACATTACTTTGCTGACAAACGTCCCTCTAGTAAAAGCTATGGTTTTTCCATTAGTCTTGTATGGATATGAGAGTTGGACCATAAAGAAAGCTGAGTGTTGAAGAATTGATGCTTTTGAACTGTAATTTGGAGAAGACTCTTGAGAGTCCCTTGGACTGCAAGATCCAACCAGTCCATCCTAAAGAAAATCAACACTGAATATTCATTGGAAGGAATGATGCTGAAGCTGAAGCTCCAGTATTTCGGCCACCTGATGCTAAGAGCTGACTCACTGGAAAAGACCCTGATGCTGGGAAAAAATGAAGGCAGAAGGGGACAACAGAGAATGAGATGGTTGGATGCGTCACGGACTCAATGGACATGAGGTTGTGCAAACTCTGGGAAACAGTGAAGGACAGGGAAGCCTGGTGTGCTGCAGTCCATGGGTTGCAGAGTTGGACGCTACTGAGCAACCAAACAGCAACAAGCTCTGGGGAGAGGGGTGGGCTGGAGAGGCACGGCTCGACGTCCTCCCCATTCCTGAAGGTAGGATTTAAGTCTCACTGAGGAGTGGCTCTGTGTTAAGGGCGCTGGGGAGCCATAGCAGGATTTTACGCAGGTGGGTGACATATTGTGGTTTAGAAAAGTTCCCCTGGCTGGGTGCAGAGAACGAACTAAAGGAGGAGAAATCGGTGGGTTGAAAGCTGCCTCCTAATTCCTAGTAAGCAGCTAACTAAGGGCCTGTGGGGGAGGGGCAGAGTGGCAGGGAAGGAGCGGCCGGCTCAGTGGAGGACTTAGGAGGAGGGGTGAGCCCTCGGCCGGAAGGGGACTTTGGTGGGGGTGGGGAGGTGGGGAAGATGGTTCTGAGGTTGCCCTCAGGACCGGCCCACTGTCCTGGGCTGCGGTTTACTCCCGGAGACTGAGGACAGACACTGCAGGCTTCTCAGGGCCTCCCAGAGGTCAGCCCCAAGGCGGATGGAGAGGAGGTGGGCAGGGAAGCTGCGGAGGCCTCTGGCTCGGGCCTCCCAGCCAGGACTTGGGCGGGGGGCTTCTCAGCAGGGCTTCAGTCTCCATGTCCATCTCCTGGCCTGCTGGGGGCCCTGCTCAATAGAGGGTTGGCCCACGTGACCCAGGGGCCTTACGGCCTGCTGGCTCTGTGGGCTGGCCCAGGGAGCTGAAGTGGTGCTTGGGCTTGGCAGGAGCTGAGGTGAGCTGGGCCTTTGGAAGGGCAGGCTGTCAGCCTAGGGAACACAGGTCCGAGCTGGGAAGGGGCCGCAGAGAAGGCCTGGGGTGGGAGGCCCCCTGCCCGTTAGGCCTGGGTTCTGGCCTGCGTTGGGTTGAGAAAGGAGGGTCTCTCCCCTTCCCTCCTTGGAGGCGGGGGCCACCTGGGGCACAGGAGGAGGGGCAGCTTGAGACCACTGGTTTCCACTTGGAAGCCCTCTTTCTTTGGCCAGGGATGGAGAAAGGCTGGGGTCAGAGTGCACACATCCCCATGGAAACAGCAATGAGCCTGGCCTCTGGGGGACTCTGGCTCTGGTGGGGGATGGGGCAGCCAAACGGGGGCTCAGGGACTCCTTTAGCTAAGGGGCCTGGGCTTGGCCTCTGGTAGCAGCTCTGCCAGGGAGGCCTGGGCCTGGGTCAAGGGGTAGCAGGGAGGCAGAGTGGGCTCCAGCCCGGGTCACATGGAAATCATGGAGCGGCTTGGGCCTCCTAGAGCTGTATGCCCTGGTGGGTGGTAACATCAGCAGGCAGCCAGAGGTGGCCTGGCTGCAGACCTCGTGGCCAGGGGAGGTGGCCAGCTCCGCTTGACCCCTTGTCCTGTCTGCTGGGCTGGTCCCAGAGCTAGCAGGCAGGCCTGGGGTACGCTGGTCCCAAATGCCTTGCCAGCGTGGCCTTGGTCTGAGAGGCTGGGTCGGGGGCAGCAGGTGGGGGCTGAGATGGAGGACCACTGAACCTCAAAAGGTCAGAGCAGGGGTAGCTTTGCCCTCTGAAATCCTCTCTTGTGTGGTCACTACACATCGGGAGCGGACTCACAGTCCCTTGGTCTTCTGTAATCTCTCCTCTCCAAGTGTGGCAGTTTCATTTGGAGAAGCGACTGAGACTCCAAGAGGCCGAAACAAGCTTCAGCCCCAGCTGCTGACATCCTCGAGTGCCCCGCAGCCCTCTGGGCGCACTGGGCTTGGGGCTCCCACTGCCCTGGGCCTCCCCAACCAGGAGCCTACCTGTCAGTCCTGTGAGGGCCTCTTTCTCCTCTGCAAGGATGGAGACCCAATCATGGGAAATACACTCTCCATGGCAGAGGCCCCAGAGTGTGCAGGGCTGGGGCTGTCCAGCTGGCCAGATTTGATGAAAAGGGCTCGGGACCCCCACAAGACAGCAGGGCTAGTCCAGGGAGGCCTGCGCTGGGCGGGAAAAGATCAGCCAGCCCCAAATAACTTTCAAGAAAATCCAAACACTCGCTTTCATGTTTTGAATAAATTTACATGTTGATCGCACTATTCTAAATGCAATTTTCTTTTTTTTTTAAAGAGGAGCCCTAATTCCAAATCTGTGAAATCAAAAGAGAGGTGGTGGTATCTGTCTTGTACTGCTGTGATTTAAAGCTACTGAGGAGGCAAGCAGTTTTCAGGCTTGTGCCCTGGAAGGATTCCAGAGCCAGAGAGGCAACTAGTCTTCTACCTACAGCTTAGAGATACGGCAAAGTGCAAATGTGAACGGGCCAGCACCTAGCTAGACACCTTCCAGGGGCTCCTGGTGGCCAGAGGTGAGTCCTGGCAGTGCCAGATGGGGGAGGGGTGTCTCTTCTGGCAGCTCAGGCTCCCCAGCACGCTGCAAGGGGGCAGCACACAGTAGGACCTCACCACACCGCTCTTGGACAGAAGGCTGAACAATCCTGTAATCCCTTTCAGCTGGACACCGCGTGTGGCTGCCCCCTGGGACGAGGGAGCCCAGCGATGAGGTGGCTCTCTCGAGCTGAGGCTGGATGGGAAGACTGTCCTTGAACAGGGCCCCGGTTGGCACACTCTGTCCACCCTATGTACCAGCCCACTGTCCTCACGGCAAGCTTCCCCCTGACCATGGGCTGGCACTCCTGGGCCTGCCCTGCCCTTCTTCCCCACCCTAGCCTCCCTAGAATGGCACAAGCCCCTAGCAGTTTGGGGGCCTGAGACGAGACCTGTTTCTGACCACGGATTTCCCCACTACTCGCAGATCCAGACCAGCCAGACAGGAGCCTGGGCGGTGGGGGAAACGGGCTGAATCCTCGCCCTGCAGACATTCTGCGGAAGGAGCCACCCGCCTCCTCTCCACCGCGCCGGCCGCCCTGCCGCCCTGCCGTTTGTGACCATCTATGCCCCGTTTGTAATGTGGGATCCAGGAGCGCAGGCACGGCGAGGACCTCTGCACCGGGAGCCCCCCTCCACAAAGCTCCCCTGCGAGTTCCGGCTGGGATTCGCCTGCAGGGCCGGCTGGAGCCTCACCTCCGCCCTCCCGGGTCCCGGCCGCACGACCAGACCAGGTACCTCACCCCCTTACCCCCCTCCCCGCCGCCAGAGCTCCTGCTGGCCTGGGACCCCGAGCCAGGGCGCGAAGGCCCGCTGGGGCGCGGGGCCCGCGGCCAGCACGGGCGGGCCCCCTGCGCAGGGCGCGCAGCGCGGCCGCGAGGGCGCCACCTCCCACGTCCCGGCTCCAGAGCCGCCGGGGCCGCGCTCGCGCGGGGCGGCCTCGCCGGCGGCGATTGGGCGCGCGGCCGTGACGTCACCGCGCGCGCGCTCAGGGGGCTGGCTCCGGGCTCCGGGCTTTCCGTTGAGCCGCCGCCGGGCGCGCGCCCGGGCCGAGTAGCGGGAGCGGGGCGCGCGCCCGGCGCCAGGCTGAGGCGGCTCGCGCAGCGCCCGCGCGCCCCCCCCCTCCGCGGCCCGCGCCCTCGGGCCCCCCGCGGCCGGCCGTTGCCCCAGACCCCCGGCCCCGGGGCCCCCGCCCGCCCGGCCGCCGCCGCCGCCGCCGCCCCGCCCCGCCCCGCGCGGATTTGAAAAGCCCGGCCGCAGCCCCGCGGGCGCCGCAGCCAATCAGCGGCGCGCACTTTCCCGCGGCTTCTGCGCGGCGGCGGCGGCTCCGGCGGCGGCGGCGGCGGGCGGGAGGCGCGGGGGGCGGGGTCGGCGCCGCGCGCGGAGAGCCTCGGCCTGGCCGCGCCCGCCGCCGCCGCCGCCGCCCCCTCCCCTCGCTCGGCCCTGCCTCCCTGCCCCGCGCGGCCCCGGCCCCGGCCGCCTTCCCGGCCGCCGCCGCCGCCGCCGGAGCGCCGCCGCCGCCGGAGGATGCGCCGCACAGCAGGTCACTGGCGCCGCCGGCCCAACCGCCGCGGGCCCGAGGGGCGGAGGGCTGAGGGGCGGCGGGGCCGGGCGGGCGCGGCCATGTTGGGCCCGGCGGCCGGCGGCTGCACCTGTGCCGGCCCGACGCGGGCCGCCGGCCTTTGTTCGCTGCGGCGCCGAGCGGGCCGGGCCGGCCTCTGTGAGGCGCGGGCCGGCGCCGGGGCCGGGCGGCGGCGGGAGGGGCGGCCGGGGCCGCGGGCGGGCGCGTTTTTTGTCCGCCGAGGCGCCGGCTGACACTCGGGCTGCCGGCCGTTGGTCAGCGCGGGCGCCGGGAGCCCCGGGCCGGGCAGGTGGCGGCGCGGGGACCCCGCCCGGGGGCTTGCCGGGCCTCGGCCGCCCGCGCTCGGCCGCACGGTGCTTCCCCCCCCCCCCCCCCCCCCCCCCGCCCCCGCCGCCGGGGCCCCGGGGGCGCGCGCGATGGGGCGGCCGCGGCCGCCGGGCAGGCTCGGGCCCCGCGCGCCAGGGGGCAGTTTAGAACAAATCTCGGCATTTGAGACACGCGGGTCTCGAGCCCGGGCAGAGGGCACAGGCGCCGGTGCCGCCGTCGTCGGCTCTCCCCGCTGTCCGCGCCGGTGCCGGGACGTGAGCGGTCCCAGGCTTGACAAGTTAGCGCTTCTTAGGCAGGTGATGGGGGCTCGGGGCGCGTGTGCGCGCGTCCCAGAACCGGGGACCCCCCTCGGTTCGGGGGACTTGAGAGCGAGGTTAGGGAAGTTCTTGAGGACTGACAACCCCGCGCTCTAAGGCCTTGGCTTTTAAATGACTTAAACGCCGAGATACGTGTTCCCTAATCGCCCAACGACTTAAAAAGTTAACGTTGCCACTGCGCGTTGATAACACCGACCCTCATATTTGTGTATTTGAAAATGAGATGGTCGAGATGGAAGATAAGTTAGGAGCCATCTCACTTATGCAGCGCTTTCATTTTCCCAAATGTTTTCCGTGTCCTCGTTACATGTGTTAAGTGTGACCAGAGCGACATGAAAAAGCACCACGCCAACCAGTAGCTCGGAGGAAACCAGTCGTGGGAGCGCAGCCCTTTCCTGGTGTGCTCCGTGCGTGCTCCGGCGCCCCACCACCGACCGGAGTTCAAATCTAAACTGCCGCCTGGAAGTGAAGAGGACTCATGCCTTAAGCACGATTACTTTGAGTCATTTCCTTTTCTTTTCTTCCATTTTCTCAGATGCTCAGCAGCCTTCAGTTTTGGGCCAGTGGTCGATAAAGTGAGTACTTTCCGCACGTTTGTGAGTTTCTTAAGCTTTTTTTTTTTTTTTTTAAGAACTCTGATCTATATAATACAAAAATCCTCGCCTCCTGACTGCATTACTATAGATCAGGGTGGGCTGGGATTCCAGTGGTGAACATTCCAATTTAAAAGTATCAGAAAAATAACTTGCTGAATTTCAAAAAGTGATGGGCTTGATACTCCCCGGTGGTCCAGTGGTTAAGACTCTTAGCTTCCAGGGCAGGGCCATGGGTTTGATCCCTGGTCAGGGAACTAAGATCCCACATGCTGTGTGGCACTACCAAAAAAAAAAATGATGGGCAGTTTATTATTCTGTGTGCACATTTGTGATACATGTTATGTCTAAACTAACATAATTTGAAATTTATGGAGACACAACAGAACAAAACAATAAGTTAAACAGGCTGCCATGTGTGACTGCTAGGTTTATGGTTTTTATTCAGCTGATTTAAACAGGGCTGTTAAAATAGTACCTGCTTAAATGTGAGGACTCAAATGCGGAATAAGTCAGAATTGCGAGACTTACATGTTAGGAGTTAGAGACCTTGTGGCTTAGGGAAGAGTGGGCCAAGCCGGCCACCTGTTCAGATGACCTCTCCTCCTGCACGTAGTCCAGGTTGGGCGAGCTGGGCCCTTGCTGCTGCGCAGGCCCTTCTCTGGCTGTGGAGAGTGGGGGCTCCCCTTGAGCTGCGGGGCGCAGGCTTACTGAGGTGGCTTCGCTCGTGCGGCTCGGGGCCGAGGGACACGGGCCCACTCGTGGTGGCGCGCGGGCTCAGTTGCTCTGCAGCACGTGGGATTTTCCCAGACAGGGATGGGACCCGTGTCTCCTGCGTCGGCAGGCAAATCCCGGGCCACTGAGCCGCCAGGGAGGCCCCTCCAGGCAGTCCAGGTTTAAAAGGCTCACTCGCATGGCACAAGTGAACTAGCTAGTTACTTCCTTTTTTACGGCTTGATGCTTTAGTTTAAAACAGGTAAAAGTAGGTGAAGTTACATTTACTAAGAAGTGCTGGTGAGGGGATAGAAAACACTGATAAAATGTTGCTACATGAGATTGGGGTTGTCCTTGCGCACACACAAGCATGTGGTAAGGTGATGCTAAAGTTCCACATTTACTTTCTCCTGCCATTTTTAATCTAGACAAATAAGCTTTCTCAGGAAACAGCTGAGTTCTAAGTGAACATTTAATCAGTGGGAGTTGAAGTTATTAAGCTTTTTACTTACATATCCTGGTATATGGTTTTTGGTTGGTTGATTTTTGTTTTTTGTTTGGATATAATGCTTGGCTATAGAATGTATGCAATTTTGGATAAGCCTCTTAGTCTTCTAAGCTTCACTCCTTGCCCGGCTGCAGTAAATGGGTCCTGGTTCCTCAAATATGTGGTCCCCTGTCCTGATCCAGGCGTCTGCATGGACTGTTGTTGTGTGTGGACCACTGCTTGTCTTTCCTTTAAATTTTTTTTATTATTTAAATTTTATTTTTATTTTTGGCTGTGCTGTGTCTTCCTTGCATTTGCACGGGCTTTCTCTAGTTGTGGCGTGCAGGGGCTACTCGTTTTGCGGAGTGCGGGCTGTACGTGCTCAGGCTTCAGTAGTTTGTCAACGTAATTTCTCCGAGGCATGTGGAGTCTTCCCGGACCAGGGATCAAACCTGTATCCCCTGCACTGGCAGGTAGGTTCCTACCCACTGGGAAGCCCTGTCCTCCCATTTTGAACACAGAGGACCCAGCCCTTCAGTGGCCTTACGTGGCCTTTCTCCCTGCTGGACGAGCTCCTGGAGGGAGGGTTCCTACAGTCTCGGGCGGACTGGCCTCTGCTCATGCCTTCCTGTGGCAGGCGCTCAGCGAGTGCTGAGTGAACGGGCTTATGACTCGGGACAAGCAGCCCATTTTAATGCCAGCATGTGGCCTGTTTGCTTCTCTTTTTTGTAAGGCATGGTGAAGCAGAAAGGGCCCTTCTGGAAGAAACTGAATATGGAAAGTAAGGGGCTGGCTTAAGGTCTCCCTGCTTTAATCGGGGAGCCGAGACACTGTTTGCCAGGAAGGCCTGTTTCCTCTCTTTTCCTTTTGTCTTTGTAGCTAACTCAAATGTTAAATAAAAATTAACTGTGAAATATTGCAAGCATATAAGTACAACAAGTAACAGAACAGACCTGTATGTACCACCAGGATGAATCAAGCGGTGACGTGTCTGCCGTGCCTCTCTCCCTGTCTCTGGGCAAAGGAGAAAGATAAGATACACAGAAGCAGGAGGTGACATGGAAGTTCCGGAGGATTATGTTTATACTTTGCAAACTGTCTTTATGTGATTTGTTACTTTTGTTTTTAGGAATTGTTATTTAGGGTAAAACTTATTATTTAGGGGAGAAAAAGACTCAAATGAGTTACCCCAGCGATTGGTCAGCATTTTGCACTTGTCTATTGGTTACAGTATAGCTTTTGAAGGAGCTGATTAATTTGATGAGATTTGCTTTGCCAGTTAAAAAATTCAAGACATCTCAAATTAGTATTGTTCTTGAGTCTGTCTTCCAGAAAGCAAAGGGCCAAAGATGAATTTTTCAGAGCGCCTTAATGTCTGTAATACTTAATCCTTTCAACAAGGTATACAAGGATGGAAACTGCTAAGTGGTGGTTGAGCGGAGTGCCAGCCTGCTGCCCAACAGCCCTAGAGATGAAACTCCCCTGTTGGGTGTGAAGAGAAGAATGTTTTGTCTCCATGGAAGGAGTTGGGAGCTCAATTTTTAAGTTAACTGGGTTGTCACAGAAAGAATCAATGGTATGAAATAAGTTTGTTACGCTGTTAAGGGTATGTTTCCATCAGCAGTGTTAAACATTTTAAGTAATCTTTGGCTTGTGTTTGCCGCTGTGTTACGAGGCTGACAGGCCGGGAAGGGTGTTTCTGACTCCATCCCCCTCCCCTCAGCCAGCTCTCCACGCTCTGCCTGCCTTTCTGAAATGTGCATGTGCTCCTGCGGGAGCCCACTTCTCAGGGAGCTCAGGGCCCTTTGGGGTTCAAGACCAGGCTCACTGCTCTTTCTGCCTCTCACCGCACTTTTTTTTTTTTTTTTTTGCTGTGCTGTGCAGCCTGTGGGATCTCAGTTCCCCAACGAGGAATTGAACCGGGGTCCCTGGCAGTGCGAGCTTGCAGTCCTAACCGCTGGATGGCCGTGGGAGCTCCCTCTTGCACTCCGTATTTTGGTCTCGCCCGGTCTCTTCAGCCCTCTGCTGTGGCTGAGCTTTTCCTTGGCTTTTGCTCGGTCAGTTTTGCCTCCGCTTTCCCCTGTGGCCCTCACACACGCACATAGACTCACTCAGTGCCTGTGTGGGCACCGCTGGCTTCCGTGTGCATTCCTTCTCGTTCAGCTCTCATCATGCACCTCACCCCTAGAAGGTGGCCCCAGAGCCCCTGCCTGCCTCGGGAGCCCTCGGGAGTGTGTCTTGAGCTCTTGGTGCGTGGCCAGCCTCCTCCCGCTCCACCCTCCCTCTGTCTCAGCCGTGCTGGCCTCTGGCCTGTCTAAAGCGCTGCAGCCACGCTTGGCCCCCGGCCCCTGCATCTGCAGTTCCTTCTACTCGACACCTGCCTGGCTGGCTTTTCACCTGCCTTTAAGTCTTTGCTTCAACTTCCCTTCTCAGGCACCACCCTGACCCCTGATTTATGATATCCTTTTGCTGTCTGGCCCTACCCATCTGTCTCCGCTTCTTTTGCCTAGCTTGTATCCTAGCTTGTATCCTCTGACGTTCCAGGTGTTTTCCTTATTTGTCTGTGCGCCAGACTGCATCAAGAGGTCTGTAGCAGTAGAGATTTTTCTCCTTTCGGCTTTAACGACTGTCAGGCTCCCAGTGCCTAGAACGGTATCTGAGTGAATGTCAGCCCTTCAGTGACTGCTTATATGAAGACTCAGCCCCTCGTGTGTTGGCCAGTGTGTGAGGAGTGGTGTGGATCGAGGGGAGTGGTGCGAGTGTGCTCGCCCTGGTGTGAGGTGGCAGAGAGGGGGGCCCAGGGCGGGTGAGAGAGGCCAGAGAGGAAGCTGGCCAGCCAGCTCGAGGACAGCGGCCGTGCCCAGACCCAGGAGCCTCCAGGAAGGCTGGACCGACAGCAGAGAGGGCCGGCGTGGCGCTGAGGGCAAGGGGGAAGGGCCGAGCGACCCCAACATTCACGTTTCGAGAGATTTGAGATTTGAGAGGGCACCATTTTTATCTCACTGTGAGCTAGTAAAATGGATAGTGCGCCTCATTTCTGATTTACCTCAGTTCCTTCAAAAAGAAACTGAGTTCACCTACCAGCTGAGATGTGTCCCTGGTGCCTTCCTGCTCATAGAGGAGGAAGCCCTTGGTCTTGAGCGTGGCGCGTGGGCCCTGTGTTTCCCTGGGATCTTCACTGGCTGGCCGCTCGCAGCTGCTCTGAGGCCTCAGCACGGTGCTGCTGCCCCCGGGATGAGCCGCGCTCCCTCGCACGCGGTGTGCGCGGCCTGTGCCTCGCTCTGTCCCCTTCCCCCATGGGCACCGCCAGCGCTGCATCCGCGGCACTTGGGATGCTCCTCCTCTGAGCGCCGGGCCCTGTCCCGGCAGCACACGGCTTGGGCTCTCTCCCTGCACGTGTCCAGGTTCCGAGCTTTTCAGGGTGAGCTCTCAGTTGTCTTCTGGGCTTCAAGCGGCGCCCAGTATTAACTGAGAGTCAACTCGTGGAGATATTCGTACTTCCGAGTCTTCTATTTTCCCAAAGATTTATATATATGTGTGTGTGTGTATATATATATATTTGGATGTGCTGGGGGGATTTTTTTTTTTTTAGTTGTGGCATATGGAATCTAGTTCCCTGACCAGGGATCAAACCCAGGCCCCCTGCGTTGGGAGCACGGAGTCTTAGCCACTAGACCACCAGAGAAGGCCCCTAAAGATTTTTATTTAATAAATATTGAATTCCTGGGTTTTTACGATTAAAGTATATGTTAGAAATAAGAGCTTCTGGGAAATTCCCTGGTGGTGTGGTGGTTAGGACTGCCCAGTTGCCCTGCTGAGGGCCTGGGTCCAGTCCTTCCCTGGGGAACCGAGATCCCCCAGGGCGCACAGCAGAAAAAGAAATAAGAGCCTCCTGTTTGCATCCCCCCAAAGATTGGAAGTCAGTGCCATCTGTGCAGAGTGGTTCCCCCTGTGTCTTGGAGCAGCAAATCTTCGTTCCCTCCTCTCACTGAGTCCTCACAGCAGCACATCCCAGAGATGTTAAGCACTGTCCCAGAGTCACAGGCTGTAAGTGCTGGACCCCTGCAGGGCCTGACCTCTGCTGCTGTGCTCTGGGAACTCACTGTCCTGCCTCTTAGGGGACATTGGAACATCAGACCGTCTAGACACGAATAGGAGGATGGGCCGTTATATTTTGTTAGTTAGTATGGCTGTGTACTTCTGCTGACATTCCTTCATTCATGGAGAATTAAGAAGTTAGCTGTGTTCCATTGATGAGCCAGAACTCATGTCCTCGGTCCCCTGGATTTGACAGACCTGTGAGGGGGCTGAAACGGGAGAGATGGTGGACAGAAGATTACATCTTTGAAAAATCTGTGAAATTGTCTTGCTAAATAATCGAACCTGAAAACTGATCAGGCCTTTGGTCCCATAAGCACTCACCAGGAGATGCGGGGTGGGGAAAGGAGCACAGGACGCTGCGCTGCAGGGTCGCCGTTGGCTGGCTGAAGCTGCGGGGCCCTGCAGGACTGGCGGCAGGTCTCCTCCAGCGGAGAAGAAGGGGAATGTGGGCTGTGCAGGCTCCTGGAGGCACCCCAGCCGGATGCCCGCCCGCTGCAGGGCTGTGTGCATCCCGGAACACAACTTGCGTATTTGTGACGGTGCTCCACTTGTGAAAGTGGAGCGCTGACTCGGTTTCTCATTAAGGAACCTTCCTTTTTTCAGCTGTTACAGTGGTTTTGTTTAAGAAAGGAATTTGTGTCTTGTAGAGCCACGTACAGAATTTGTCAAAAAGTGCACCACGGTCTGGGGCTTGCTTCCCAGCTGTGCGGCGAGGGAGCGGCCGGGCAGGCTGGCACACGGAGCGGGTTCGTGTGTTCGTGGTCTCCGTGACGGGGAAAGTCGTGAAGGAGACTTGGTGCAGACTCTGCTGCGCTTGGTCTGTCTGTATGTCCACGGGCGTCATACCTGCCTGGAGGCTGAGGCCGGTACCGAGTGTGGAAGAGGGCCCGGCGTCGGGTGGTGAGGGCTCCAGAGCAGAGAGCCCATGGCAGGAGAGGGCCGAAGGTCAGAGGGGAGGGCGCTGAGTGCAGAGCAGGCTGTGGGCGGGGGCCGCTCTCGAGGCTGCACAGAGCATTTTCATCTGCAGAGGAGCGTGAGGCCTTGCGGGTTCAGGCGGGCGTGTGTGGGTGGGCAGTGCGCGTCTGTTTGCTTTGGAGAGCGCGTTTCTCAGGGTCGTCTGTGAGCTGGTGGGGGGAGGGTTAGGGGCGAGGTCGTGGGAGGCGGCCTGTGTGCCCTGGCTGGCTGTGTGAGTCTTCCCAACTGGCTCTCTGAGCGCCCCATAGGACTGGGCAGCCTGCCCGCCTTGAAATTGAGTGTGGCTGCGTGGTCTGCTTTTGACAGTGGGAAAGGGGCGCATGGCCTGTGGAGCCCTGAGAGCCGCGTGCTTGGCCACGTTCCCGCGCCCCTGCTCCCGGTGGCAGCATACAGGTACGCGCTCCGAGCGAGAAGGAAGCCTCGGGGTGAGCCAGGTCGTTGGCCGGTAACCTGGTACCCCAGGCCTGGTCCCCAGACTGGCCGCATGGGCCACCCGGGAGCGTCTTAGAAGCACGGGCTGGGGCCCACCTTCTGCCTCCCCAGGCCTGAGCTCCCGGGCAGGTGGCCGCCTTCGCGGGGTGCCTGAGCCCGCCGCGCTGAGAACTCTGCCTGGAGTTCCCCGAAGGCCCAGCGCTCAGGCCTGGCGCGGCCTTGCTGAGGGGCACAGGTTCCGCAGAGGAGTCAGCGGGAAGGGCCTGCAGTCAAGCCGCGAGGCCCGTGGGTTGTGGGGAGGGTGTCAGTGACCCCCGAGTTTCTGTTTGACAAAGCCAGACGGAAGCCCATTCACTGTCCGAACAACATCCGTTCTTGTAAGATTCCATTTACTTGGGTTTCGAGGCTCAGAAACAAGGACGAGGCTAAAGAGGGATGTTTAAAGCTCTCATCGACGCCTTCACCCCCAGGTCGTTTTCTCTGGGACACCCACACTGTGCCCTTTCTGTCTTGACGCCCGGCTTGCTGTCCCCCCACCTGCCCTCCCTGCGAGTGGAGGCTCCTTGCTGGCAGCCCTCGCCCCTGCTCCCCACGGTGCCCCCAGGACAGCACCACCTGGATGGGCCCTTAGTGGGCACTGAGGGACCCTGGGCACATCCGTGTGGGGCAGCTTGCTCCGGGCCTGCAGGGGTCCTGTCTGTGTGACTCGGAGCCTGGGCCCTGTCCAGTGTGAGGTGCCAAGATCCCCGACTGCTCTGCAGCTCGGGTTCTGGGGCGGGAGCACTGGCCGGCTTCAGGCTCTTTGCTCTTCCTCAGGTGCGAGGGGGTGGCCTGGGGGGACAGTGCCTGCAGGGGAGCTCAGGGAGACCCCGAGGGCGCGCCCCTGAGGAGTCCCCTCTTTATTCTGCGCTGGAAGTTGTCCCTGATTGCGGAAGACCCCTTGGGATTAGGCCTCATGTTGACAGTTTATGGATTCTCTTGTGTTGAGTTCTGAAATCTGTATAAAAAAGTTTTTATTTCTGGAAGTTCAGCTTCTTATAACTTCTTTGAAGACGCGACCGTGTTTTGTTTGTGCGGCGCGGAGGCTGAGCCCGTGTGCGTGTCTCGGCCCCGGGGCGCTTGCAGCAGCGCTGTTGGCAGAGGGTCCGAGCCGCTCCGTCTACAGCGGGTGCCTGAAGCCTGGCGCCTCCTCCCCTCCCCTCCCTCTGTGAGTTCCCAGCACCGGAATGAGGTAGCAGAAACAGTTGTGAATTCCAGCCTAGAGTTTATGGAAAGCTTCTTTGCAAGGGCATGCAGTTCCTTGACAGACCATCCAGGCGAAACAGTAAGCTCACGCAGCACTAGTCGTTAGACGACCAGGGACTTCCGCGGGGGTCCGGTGGCTCGGACCCGGCCCGCCCAGTGTCGGGGCCGCAGCCGTCCCTGGCCCGGAGCGGCGGCCCACACGCCGCAACTGAGATCCGCCTGCTGCAACAGCTGGTGCAGCCAGAACGTTTCTGTCTTGTAATCACAATACGTTTCATGAAAAGTTTGTACGAATCAGAAAAGTGGAAGGAAACTTAGGTAATTGTAATCTTACCAACCAAATGTTTAGGTATGTATTTCCTGTTTGCTTTTCATTCATCGGACTGAACCAGGTGCCCTAAAGACGGTTCCCTCTGTGAGGGTCAGAGCAGAACGCAGCAGTCCAGGCAACTGTTCCGAGGAGACGGCTGCTCTGCTCCTTCAGCTGTCTCTCATATCTGTCTATCAGAAACACTTGCCTGTTTCATGGAGCTGAGAACTTTGAGGGCCGTGTGTTACGTGTGCAGTTCTATCTTCAGGAGATAAGGATTTGGCGTCTTTCCGCCCTACTTCCCCTTCCCCGGTCTCCTGAGTCCAGTGGTGTCCGGCTGTCTGTGCCCTCCTGGTGCGCTGCCCCAGAGCGCGTGGCTGAGAGCACAGCAGTGTGTGTGTGCTTACACTCTTGCAGTGTGGACTTGCGTGCCAGGGCCCACCTGTCCCTGCCGGCGTGCTGTCGGTCTGGGTCGCTCCCGCGGTGCCCGTTGCTGGGGGCTGTTGGCCCGGGTCCGCCATTCTGCCTGGCACGGGCCGACCTTGAGGCAGCTTGGGCCTCCTCGCAGCATGGTGGCTGCTTCCTGCTGCAGGAAGTGAAGCCGCCAGTCCTTTTGCTTTCTGCTTATTTCTTGGCTGCACCACGCGGCTTGTGGGAGCTCAGGTCCGCTACCCGGGCTTGAAACTGGCCCACGGCAGTGGCAGCCCGGAGTCCTAACCACTCGGTCGTCAACAGATAGTAACAGATGCATGGAAAACTAAGCAAATAGAAAAAGAAAAGGCTTGTCCCCCCGCGGACAAGCCTTTTATTTACTCATAAAAACACCTTTAAAAAAAGGATGCGTTTGATTTATTTGTTTTTTGACTGTGTGGCATGCAGGGTCTTAGTTTCCCCAACCAAGGATTGGACCCGTGCCCCGCAGGGGAAGCCCAGAGGCGTGCCCCCTGGGCCTCCAGGGAAGCCCTGCCGGCCCTTTGAGAGGTGAGGCGGCTCCAGCCTGACGTCGCTCCTGCTGTGTGCAGCTGGGAGCAGCCACAGGCCCGGGCCAGGGGCAAGGATGTAGAGAAACAGACTTCATCTCTTGGTGGGGGAACGACAAAGAAGTTTTGGCCGTCTTTAATATGCCACAGGTTTTGTTTGACTCTTACTTTTTTAATTTTAAAAATTTATTTAAATTGGAGATGAATTATTTTACACTCTTGTGATGGTTTTTTGCCATACATTGACATGAATCAGCCATGGGTATACGTGTATCCCCCCATAATCCCCCTCCCACCTAATATATCACAGTTTTAACAGTTTTCATTTATTTATTTTTAAAATTTTGTTTTGTTTTTGGCTGCACTAAGGCTTGGGGGATCTTAGTTCTCCGACCAGGGATTAAACCTGGCAGTGAAAGTGCAGATTCCTAATCCCTGGACCGCCAGGGAATTCCCGCAATTTTTGGTTTGAATGACTTTAATTAATTGTTATATTGTTTAGCTGAACACTACTTTCCTAGTAAATTGTTTTTCTTTTTCTATTTGCTTAGTTTTCCATGCACCTGTTACTAATGCAGGCTCAGGTTTTCCAGATGAGTTGTGTACAAAGCCTTTGGAGATGGTCAGGTACGCGTTTTTCCCTTGGGGAGCCTGTCTGCTGGAACTGTTTGTCTTCCTGCTCCCGACGGGCCTTCCTAGACCCGTGCCCCGGCTGCAGGCGCCCCATCTTCTGCGGGGACCACCCACCCCTTAGGTATCATGTCCCCCGCGGTTTGCCTCCACGTCTTGGTGGTACGTCTTTTGGGGGTTATCTCAGAAAGTGTGGGAGGCAATGCTTTTAGAGACCTTGCATGCCAAAATGATCTGTTCTGTGCTTAAACTTGATTGATAGCTTGTCTAGATACGTAATTTAGATTGAAAATAGTTTCTCTCAAAAAAGTGAAGGTGGGAATTCTGTGGTGGTGTAGCGGTTAGGACGCCTTCCTTTCACTGCTGAGGGCATGAGTTCAATCCCTGGTCAGGGAAGTAAGATCCCACAAGCTGAGCAATGTGGCCAGAAATGAAAATAGCTGGAAAATCTGACAGTACTGCTTCATTACTGGGGGATCTTCATGGGTGTTTCCTTTTTAAGGTAACGGATGCTACCAAGATCGCCGACTCTGGCCTGTCACCTACCTCTACCCCAAACTGCGTGGCCTCTTCTGTCTTCATCCTGTGGAGTGCCCAGTGGGTCTTTTCAGCCTCTTGATTCTGGGTATCTTACTTCTTCCCTAATTTTTAGAAATCCTGACTCCACTTCTTTATATTTCTCCCCAGCTTTACTACAGTATAATTGACAAATAAAATCTTCAGTCTTCCAGTGCCCAGTGCCCAGCGTGATGCATAAAATCAGCACCTCTGCGCCATACATGGGGGCTGAGAGTGAGCCCTCGGAATTCTCATCGTGTGTCTGTGAGGTGATGGACGTTCACTGAACTTACTGTGGACGTCATTTCCTTGTGTGCATCCGTCATGCTGCACACCTTCAGCTTACACAGCACGTGTGTGTGCTCGGGCGCATCCCACTCTGCATGACCCCTGGACTGCAGCCCACCAGGCTCCTCCATCCGTGGCATTTTCCGGCCCAGAGTACTGGATTAGGGTGCCATTGCCTTCTCCAGGGGATCTTCCCAAAGTCTCTTGCGTCTCCTGAATTGGCAGGGGGACTCTCTACGACTGCGCCACCTGGGAAGCCCTGAACTCCGTACGGTGCTGCATGACTGCACACGTCTCAGTGAAGCTGGAAGAGAGAGAATTAGAGCTGGAAACCTGTGTGCGGTGTAAGGATCTGACCCCCCACATGCACTGGGAAGCGGCCGCTGACCGAGCTAACACACCTGGCTCCGCCCTCAGTTCCCGGTCGTGTGTTGGGGGCGAGCGTGCTTCACATTTTCTCTCCCAGCAAGTTTCGGTGTGAAGCTGGGTGTTCTGATCATAGTCCCTGGACTGTGTGTCTTTAGAACTTGCTCATCTCACAAGCGCACGTCTGTCCCGTTGGCAGCAGCTCTCCGTTTCTCCCGCCTCTCAGCCTCTGGCAACCAACCGCCCATTCTCTCTGCTTGTACAAGTGTGCCTTATTTCAGATTTCACGTGTAAGTGAGAGCATGCAACGTTTTAATAGAACGTCCTCTGGGTTGACCCATGTGCACGTGGCAGAATCTCCTTATTAATGGCTGGATAATCCTCCACCACATGCATAAGCCCCCTCCTCCTTTTTGGCCCCTGTGTGACATGCGGGGTCTTAGTTTCCCCACCAGGGATCGAACCCTGGCCCCCTGCGTTGGGAGCGTGGAGTCTTAGCCGCTGGACCACCAGGGAAGTCCCTAAACCCCATTTTCTTTTTCCGTTCCTCTCCGCGTGTGGACTGTTGGGAGCGGTGCTGCAGAACGTGAGTCTGCAGACGCATCTTCAGCGTCTGGGCTTGTTTCCGTCTGGTGCGCCCTCAGAGGTGGGCTTGCTGCGTCCCACAGCAGCTCTGGTTTCCGTTCCTGAGGAATCTGTTCTCTCCCTGCAGTCGCTGCACCGGCTCACATGCCCACCAGCAGTGTGCCAGGCCTCCCTTTTCCCTGTGGCCTCACCAGCGCTCGTGGGTTCTCTTTGATGATAGCCGTTCTGACAGGTATGAGGTGCAGGCTCATTATAGTTCCATTTGCGCTTCCTGAGCGTCTTCCCGTGCCTGGGGCCCGTCTGCATGTCTTCTGTGGAGAAATGTCGGTTCCGGTCTCTTTAAGAATTTCAAACTCCTCTGTCCCTGGAGCTTGTGCCACGCGGGTGTTTCGTTAGCGCGGCCTTCAGGTGTTTTGCTTTCTCTGCCCCAGGCTGCTGTGGCCCTTCCCCTTCCTCCTCTTCCTCCCCTCGTCTTTCTTCTCCTTCCGGCTCCTTTCCTGCCTCCATCCCTCCTTTCTCCTGCTCTGGCAGTTCTGCCGGAGCCATGATATCCGGGTCTCTCTGTCCCCTTAGTGGTTGTGAATGCAGTTACAAAGAGAGCAGTGACTTTTTAATTACTTTGGAAATATCTTTACATTTTCACAATGTTCCTTTAAAAATCGAAAGAAAGACTATGATTAGATAAAATGCTCACGTGCCTCAGAGTTGAAAAGTGCCGTGTGAAGGTCCCTCTGCCGTGCCCCCAGCCGCCTGACCTCCCCTGGAGGCGCCCGGGCTCCAGGCTGGCCCGAGCGTGCCTCCCTGGAGGACAGGTGTGTGTGCTTGGTGGCCTCTCTTGCCCTCTAGACCCCTAGCTTTCTTTTGCTTTTACATTCTTAGCTCTCAAGCTGAGTTTTCCCCAGATGCCCGATGGCCCTCGATGCAGGTCCCCTGTTGAGATGGAGGTCCAGGAGCTGCCGGCGGGGCTCTGGGCGGGGGCTTCGCCGAGGGCCGATGGGTCGGGACCCACTGGCAGGGTCCTGGTAGGTGGCCTCAGCGGGCTGTTTTGCAGTCTGCCGCCTGGAGCGCCCGCTCCGGCGCCCCCGTCATTTGAGTGCACTCCGCTTCTCCCACTGGCTGCCAGGCTGTGGGTGGGGCGGCTGGGACTTTGATCTGGTCTTCAGACTTGCTCGCAGTGTGCCCTGCTGTGTGCCTTGTAAGGCACAGTTTAGAGGGAAAATAGGAAATGCCTTACAGATATGTGGATGATGCATCTCAATATGATGAAGCCGTTCCTACTCACAGAAGATTTGATAGGTTAAAAATTGACATGAAATTGATCAGTTAAGCTCTTTTGAAGTATATACTTTGGTGGTTTTTCTGTACATTGTCAGTGTTAATGTAACCATCACCACTGTCTAAACCCTGAATGTTTTTGTCACCCCAGTAGGGAGCCCGGTGCCTGCTGAGCAGTCACCCCCCTTCCTGCGTGCCCCCAGCCACCACTCTGCTTTCCATCTCTGGACTCTCCTGTTCTAGATGTGCCGTAGAAACGGTGTCATGTGGTAAGTGGCTTTCTGTGACTGGCTTCTTTAGCTCAGTGGTGTTTCTGAAGGCTTGAGGTTTGTCCGTGTGACGGTGTGTGTCAGTATTTCATTTTTATGACTGAATATCCCATTGTATGGCAGGGTCCACTTTTCCCCCCGCCAGGCGGCTTGTGGGACCGTAGGTCCCCCAACCAGGTGTCAAGCCTGGGCCCCTGGCAGGAGAAGCATGGGGTCCTAACCACTGGGCGCCAGGAGAGTCGAGATCACTTCTGATTCCATCTGCTTATCAGTTGTTAGGACATTGGGTTGTTTTTTTTCCTTTTCAAAAATAGTTTTGTCAAAATTCTTGTATAAGTTTTTGTATGAATATGTTTTTAGTTCTCTCTGGGGTAGATCCTAGGAGTGGGATTGCTGGTTCTCGTGGCAGTTGGGGGATGTCTTGATTGTTCCCAGCTGCGGCTGCTCCGTTTTCCATCCCTGGCAGAGTGCGAGGGGTCCTGAGATTTGCCACTCTGCACGGAGACGAGAGGACAAGCAGGCCTGGGGCCGGGGGCGGCGCCGGCCTGTGTGTCCGTGCAAGGCTAGGGACGGGCCACGGGCAGAGCGTGCCCGGGTGGCTGCCCCCGGGGCTGGCCTCGAGCGGGCCTGTGTGCTGCGCGTCCCTGAAGTGAGCACAGAACGAGGAGCAGGCCCGTCACAAAGGCCTCACTGTGTGCAGAGGGGGTGAAGCTTCGGCTGTGAGTCAGTCCTCCATTCTGTAGGTAAAGCCTCTTGGTGGACAGTCTGGCGGGGTGACGAGCTGTTGCGTCCTCAGCCCTTGTTCTGTGGCAGACTCCATGCTGATCCCGGTGCTCCACATGGAGCTCTTTCCCCTGAGACGGGGTGTCCTGTGGTCATTCCGCGAAGGCAGGACCAGTCTGTTCCAGGGAGACTTGTGCAAAATGTTGGAAAGCAAGGGAGTGTTAGGGAGTGTGTGTGCCTGCTTCCGTCGTGCTTGCAGACTTGACTTTTCCATTTGAGTCTCTCTTCTGCTTCCGTACGAGTGACGAGCTTGGTGCCTCTCTGGGCTCTGGGGGAGGCCTGCCTGCTGTCCGGCACTGAGCCTGCCCCCGGGGACTCGGCTCAGCGTCGCAGCATGGGCTCCGCAGGCTGCAGCTGTACCTGGGAGCTCTGGGAGGGCGGGTGCGGAGGCGTCCTGAGCGCAGGGAGGACACTCTTCCGCCACCCCTCCACCCTCCCCCAGGCCCTCCCCTCTCCCGTCTGTACTTGAGACCCTCTGTTGCCCCCTCTGGAGTATCAGCTCCCCAAGAACAAGGTGTGTGCTTTGTTTACCGCTCTGCTTCCGCGTGTTGGAACCGGGCCTGTGCGCACTGGCTGGTTCTAAACGCTGGTCGGTCATCCGGGCACTTCTTTGGAGAGTGGTGCTTTTCCCTTCATCGTGGACACCCCTCCTCTGTTCCGTGTGGCCTCCCCAGCTGCTTGCCGTGCCAGCACCTGCTCTGGAGCGTCTGTGATGTGCGTGGAGTGGGTTGCGCCATCTTCAGAGCTTGTTACACGAGGCCGCACGCGATGCTTGGCTCCCCCCACCCTCCGCTCAGTCCCCTTGGAACACCATTGTCACTCTGAGCTGTTAGTTTCTGCTTTAACTAACACATTTTCAGTTTTCACTGTAACGGCATCACGGTTTTCTTTTATATTGACTGCATGTTGCATTTTGTTTTTAGACATTTTAAAAGGGAAAGGCTTTGTAAATGAGAGGCTCCCTGAGCCACCAGCCTCCCTGCAGCAGCAGCAGCAGCAGCAGCAGCAGCAGCAGCAGCTTCCTCCTGGAGAGGTGGCTCTCCCCTTCAGCTTCGCCGCGGTCGCTCTCCTGACTCACTCATCTGCTGTCTTTGTCCTTGTGGATCGACCCTTCGTTTGTAATTCTGTTTGAAAATACTTGTTTATCTGGCTGCGTCAGATCTTTGTTGCATCGTGTGGGATCTTTCGTTACGGTGCACAGACCCTGGCTGAGGCATGTGGGCTGTGTGGGCTTAGTTGGCCCGCGGCATGCTGGGTGTTAGTTCCCCGGCCCGGGATCGAACCCTCATCGCCTGCGTTGCACGGCACACTCTTAACCGCTGGACCACCGGGGAAGTCCCTGAAATTCCTGACGGTCTTTTTAGTTGCGGTTTCTGTAAGGAGTGTAAGTAGATGTGAGAAAGAAGCCTCACGTTTGTTCTAAGCCCACTCCCCACTTGTTCCCTGCACCCTGCTGCTTCTTCTGGGCTTGTAGCTTTGCTCTAGTGTGCCTCTCAGCGTTCCTTTTGTGGAAGGAATGTGTATACTAGACTGCCTTAGTTTTTGCATGTCTGAATATACACTGTGGCTCACACTTGGTAATAATTTAGAGGAGAAATTCTCTCTTCCCTGAGCACTTTGGAGAGGCTCCGCCATCTGCTTCTCTCAGTCAAGGCCGCACAAAGCCTGTGTTTCTGTCCCTCTCCTCGGCTGAGGTCTATCCATTAACTTATTCTTTGCGGGGACTTAGGTTTGAAGATTTTCTTTTTGTCCTTCATATTCACAAAAGTGTGTGTGTAAGTATTGATTTGCTTCTCTTTATTTTGCTCAGAACCCTGGGTGCCCTTTTCGATCTGAATACTTAAGTTTAGCTCCATCTCTGGAAGAATTTCCATCATTGTCCTTTTGAAAGTCGCCTTCCCCCAGCCTTCCTAGGCTCTCCTGGAGCTCCAGGGGGATGTAAACCCCCTGAAAGCAGAGCGTGCTTCACACGCGCACGTGTGCAGACAGTCGCCGTCTTCCCCGTCTTCACCCGCACCGTCCAGGGGCACCGAGTGCGCCCGCATCATCGTGCACCCATTCCTGCGGCCTGCTTCAGAGCTTTCCCGCCTCGTGAGACGGAGACTGGTTCCAGTTGAACCCCAGCTCTTCGTTCTCTCTCCCCCATTCCCTTGCAGGCTGCCTTTCTATCCGCGCTTCTGTCTCTAGGAACTTGATTCCTCTCGGGACCTCATGTAAGTGCAGTCCGGGAGTTCCCTGGTGGTCCAGTGGTTCGGTTCAGTTCAGTCGCTCAGTCGTGTCTGACTCTTTGCGACTCCGTGGACTTCAGCACTCCGGGCCTCCCTGTCCATCACCAGCTCCCAGAGCTTCCTCAAACTCATGTCCATGGAGTCGGTGATGCCATCCAACCATCTCATCCTCTGCCGTCCCCTTTTCCTCCTGCCTTCAATCTTTCCCAGCGTCAGAGCCTTTTCAAATGAGTCAGTTCTTTGCATCAGGTGGCCAAAGTATTGCAGTTTCAGCTTCGGCGTCAGTCCTTCCTGTGAGTATTCAGGGTTGATTTCCTTCAGGATTGACTGGTTTGATCTCCTTGCAGTCCAAGCAACTCTTAAGAGTCTTCTCCAACACCACAGTTCGAAAGCATCAGTTCTTGTGGTGCTCAGCTTTCCTTATAGTTCAGCTCTCACATCCGTACACGACCACTGGGAAAACCACAGCTCTGACTAGATGGTCCTTTGTTGGCAAAGGAATGTCTCTGCTTTTTAATATGCTGTCTAGGATGGTCATAGCTTTTCTTCCAAGGGGCAAGTGTCTTTTAATTTCATGGCTGCACTCACCATCTGCAGTGATTTTGGAGCCCCCAAAATAAAATCTGTCACTGTTTCCATTGTTTCCCCATCTATTTGGCATGCAGTGATGGGACTGGATGCCATGATCTTCGTTTTCTGATTGTTGAGTTTTAAGCCAACTTTTTCACTCTCCTCTTTCACTTTGATCAAGAGGCTCTTTAGTTCTTCACTTTCTGCCATAAGGGTGGTATCATCTGCACATCTGAGGTTATAGATATTTCTCCTGGCAATCTTGATTCCAGCTTGTGCTTCATCCAGCCCAGTGTTTCTCATGATGTACTCTGCACATAAGTTAAACAAGCATGGTGACAATATACAGCCTTGACGTGCTCCTTTTGCTATTTGGAACCAGTCTGTTGTTCCATAGCCAGTTCCAACTGTTGCTTCTTGACCTGCATACAGATTTCTCAGGAGGCAGGTCAGGTGTTCTGATATTCCCATCTCTTGAAGAATTTTCCACAGTTTGTTCTGATCCACACAGTGAAAGGCTTTGGCATAGTCAATAAAGCAGAAATAGATGTTTTTCTGGAACTCTGTTGCTTTTTCTATGATCCAGTGGATGTTGGCAATTTGATCTCTGGTTCCTCTGCCTTTTCTAAATCCAGCTTGAACATCTGAAAGTTCATGGTTCATGGACAGTTGAAGCCTGGATTGGAGAATTTTGAGCATTACTTTGCTAGCGTGTGAGATGAGTGCAATTGTGCGGTAGTTTGAGCATTCTTTGGCATTGCCTTTCTTTGGGATTGGAATGAAAGCTGACCTTTTCCAGTCCTGTGGCCACTCCTGAGTTTTCCAAATTTGCTGGCATCTTGAGTACAGCACTTTCACAGCATCATCTTCTAGGATTTGAAGTAGCTCAGCTGGAATTCCATCACCTCCACTAGCTTTGTTCATAGTGATGCTTCCTAAGGCCCACTTAACTTTGCATTCTAGGATGTCTGGCTCTAGGTGAGTGATCACACCATCGTGGTTATCTGGGTTGTGAAGATCTTGTTTGTACAGTTCTCCTGTGTATTCTTGCCACCTCTTCTTACTGTCTTCTGCTCCTGTTAGATCCATGCCGTTTCTGTCCTTTATCGAGCCCATCTTGGCATGAGACGTTCCCTTGGTGTCTCTGATTTTCTTGAAGGGCGCTCTCGTCTTTCCCGTTCTGTTGTTTTCCTCGGTGCAATTTCACTGTGTTGGTCGCTGAGGAAGGCCGCGGGGTAGGACTCTGCGATCTCACTGCTGAGGGCGTGGGTTCAACCTCTGGCTGGGGAACTTAATATCCTGCAAGCTGTGTGAAAAAGTGAAGGTTGCATCCAACTCTTTGTGACCTCATGGACTATACAGTGGTGGAATTCTCCAGACCAGAGTATCAGAGTGGATAGCTGTTCCCTTCTCCAGGGGATCTTTCTAACCGAGGGATCGAACCCAGGTCTCCCGCATTGCAGGTGCATTCTTTACCAGCTGAGCTACAGCAAGCTGTGCGGTGTGACCAAACAAAAAGTGGAGCCACACAGCCCTTGTCCTTCTGTGGGCAGCTTTCCTCGCTTAGCAGGATGCGTGCGGGGCGTGTCCGTGCTGCAGCGTGCCTCAATACTCATCCTTTTTAAGGCGGAATAATACTCCGTCATCTGAGGGTCAGTTGATCGGTTCATTCGCCTGCTGAAGGACACCTTGATCGCTCCGAGGTTTTGGCAACGATGAGATAAAACTGACACACACCTCCTTGTGCAGGTTTTCCTGGATGGAAGTGTTCAGCTTCCTTGGGTAAATTCCAAGGAGTGGGATTGCTGGACCGTGTGATGAGAGTGTCTTCAGTGTTGTGAGCAACCACGGAAGTGTGTTCCCAGCAGCAGGGAGGAGACTTCTGCTGCTCCGCATCCGCTCAGGCAGCCGGTGCCGTCCGTGTGGCGGGTTCTGGCCGTGCTGAGCAGCGTGGGGTGACTGCTCTCCCTGCGGTCCTCCACGGGGCATGCCCCCAGGCCACCTCTGGGGTGGAGAAGCCCCTGAGCAGTCCCAGCTGCCTGGCAGGGCTGTGCAGTGCTGCTCCTCCCAGGCCCACCGTTTGTTTCTTGGCTCGGGGTTTGGGCCCCCACCGCCTTCTCAGGCAGTTTTTGAGGGTGACTGTGTCTCCGGGGGCCTCCAGGGGTGTTTGCTGTGGGCCCAGCCCTGGGCGGGCTGGAGGGGCAGCTTAGCACACAGCGCTCTGACTGCTGACCTGTGGCGAGGCCGGCGTTCCGTCCCCAGGAGCTGGAGCGCGGGGGCGGTCACTTGCCGAGAGGAGGCAGTGGTGGAGCCCGAGGCTGGCCCAGGCCACGGCCCCGCACTCTGTGCCTGCTGAGCCCGCAGCTCTTCGGGGCCAGGCGCCCAGCTGGCCCTGCCCGCTGCTCCAGGCCCGGCTCGGACGCCTGTGTCCTGTCCCCTGCTGCTGTGCCCGGAGGCTCCTTGCTCTTCACGCCTCATTTCTGGATCTGGAGATTCCCCTCTCTTGTTTTGAATTAGGTGATATACATAGCTCACTTTTTTTTTTCTTTAAAAAAAGTAATAATTTGGCATCTTCACCAGAAATGTCGTGAAACGTGTTGAAATGGTAACGGAGTTCATCGTAATGTTGAACCATCATTTGTGAATAAATGCTCTGTAGCTGTGATACCTTATTTTAATATGCATGGTAATAACTGGGTTTGATTTGCTGCTGTTTCGTCATTTTTTTTTTACGGTCCTACTCTACTGATCTTGGTCGATAGCTTTTCTTTGTACTACTGCTCTGGTTTTGACGGGAGAGGTGTGCCGGCCTTACGTAGTGATGTTTGGGAAGCTCTCTGTCACTTTCCATGATGGGAGAAATTTGAACAGTAGGAATGCTGTGTTTGCGTGATGAGTAATACACAGCAGTTGGGAAGACTGAGTTGAGCTTGCTTTTATATCGACATAGCGGAAATCAGCTGTGTTGGTCGAATCGCAGGCCCGGTGCGGCAGCATTTCTGGGCATGCACACCCCATGCAGCAGCTCTCAGCTCCGCAGCCTGGAATGGTGCTTTGTGAACTGATTGTGGGGGACTGAGCAGGCAGATGCCATCTTTGTTAGGACAGTCACCCTGTCCCAGGCCTGTGGGAGGTGGTGCTGCGCTGGGAGCTTGTGTCTGGCTACTAGCTGTTGGACTTGGGGCTCCCAGTGGGTGCTGTGGGCACGGAGAACCAGAGCCCCAGGACGCTGCTGTGGGTGTGTGGTGGGCGGTAGGCAGCCTGCTGGGCTGAGCCTGGCTTCTCTGGCCTGGGGCCCCGGGTGCCCTGAGCCTGTCTTGCCGGTCTTCGGCTGGAGGCGCACATTGTCCGGAGGCCTTCTTTGCCAGAACAGCTTGAGGCAGGTCGGTGCGATGCTGAAGGCTGCCCTGTTGGACGGGCGGGTGTGCACATGGGTCCTGTTCTTTGCGCTGTTCTGCTTTTAAAGCTCATCCCTCTCCCCCGATTGAGGGCCACTGAGCCAGCGAAGCCCTCTGGGCCGTTCTTGCGTGGTTTCTGTGGGCTTTGTAGGTTTTCTGCCTCTTGGTTGGGTTTTTTGTTTTTCTTGGAGTGCCAGATAGAATGGAAGATTTCCTAACTTCCTGGTATAACCTTGGCAAAAAGCGGAAACCCCTTGAAAGGTCAAGCCAGTGGTCAGTGCCGGGGTGGGTGTGAGTGGGCCCTCTCTAGGGGGCTGTGGCTTCAGGCGTCGCCCCAGGTGGAATCCTGGGGAGTAGCGAGCAGCCCGCAGTTTCCAGGGGAGGGAGGGGTACAGGCCAGGTGCACAGAGAAACAAGTGCCTGCGCGAGGGTAGAGCGCCAGCAGCAGACGCAGGTCTGCACAGACCAGAGGCTAAGAGCTGTGTCTGACGCATGCGGAGATGTGAAAGAACTTGAAAATCCCAGCAGGAGCAGGCAGTCTTGGAAATGGGGTGCACACGTAGGTCATGCTCCCCTAGGCCTGGCGCTAAATCCTGAGGGGAGCCGGAAGTCCGAACCTGTGTGTGAGGATTCCAGACCTGAGTGTTGGCGGCTGACCTCTTGGTTACGTCTGTCGGCTCTGTCTCCTGGTGTCGCGGTCTGAGCTGTGCGCTGCCCAGGGCTGCCGTTCGCGTCCTTCACTCGCACAGGCTGCCTGGGGCTCGGCAGGGCCTCTGGGCGGCGAGCGCGGGGCTGCAGCTGGTGTCTGCCGTGTCTGTGCGGCTGTAGCGCGGCGTTGCGCCTTCTGCAGTCATGTGAGTGTTCACAAGCTGAGGGACAGAGGGCCTCACTCGGGCTCACCGTTTGCGGTGCCCTTCATTCCTTCCTAAAGGCCCCAGTGTCGCTCTGCTCTCATTCCTCATCGACCGCACGAACTCCTGTTAGCATTTCTCATAGTGAAGACCTGATGGCAGCAACTTCCTAATTGGTATTTCTTTTAAAACATATTTAGTCGTCATTCTTACAGAATCTTTGTTCTGGATATCAGATACCAGGTGGACAGTCTTTTCCCTTTCCCCCAGTACTCTAGTCATGGCCGGCTTCTGTTTCTCATGAGAGGTGAATGGCCATCCATGTCACTGGTTTGTGTTTAATGGACCTTTTGTCCCCCTCTGCTCTTCAGGGTTTTTCTTGATATTGGTTTAAATGTTTCCACTGACTATACCTGGGTGTGCATTCTTTTACATACATCCTGCTGAGATTTGGGCTTCCCCTGTGGTTCAGCTGGCGAAGAATCCACCTGTAATGCAGGAGACCTGGGTTGGGAAGATGCGCTGGAGAAAGGAAAGGCCCCCTACTCCAGTGTTCTGGCCTGGAGAAGGCCATGTACTGTATGCATGTATGGTATCTAGTTAGTGCAGTGCAGTGCAGCGTAAACATGCAGTGCAGTGCAGTGTATATGTATATATAGTCCATGGGGTTGCAGAGAGTTTGGCACAACTAAGCGACTTTCAGTTCAGTTCACTTCACTTCTGCTGAGATTTGCTGAGCTTCTTGAATCTCTGAATTTATGTCTCACTGAATCTAAAAAGTTTTCTGTTTAATCTTTCACAAATGTTTTTTTCTATCTCATTGTTTCTTCCCTCTCCTCTGGGTAGGAGTAGGAATCCAGACCCTTTGATGTTGGTCTGTAGCACAAGCTAGAATCAAGATTGCCGGGAGAAATATCAATAACCTCAGATATGCAGATGACAGCACCCTTATGGCAGAAAGTGAAGAGGAATTAAAGAGCCTCTTGATGAAAGTGAAAGAGGAGAGCGAAAAAGCTGGCTTAAAACTCAACATTCAGAAAACGAAGATCATGGCATCCAGTCCCATCACTTCACGGCAAATAGATGGGGAAACAGTGGGAACAGCGACAGGTTTTATTTTCTTGGGCTCCAGAATCACTCTTGACAACTGAGCTCGCGCAGTGTGATAACCTAGTGATCACACTGTTCCCATCAGGCACATTTTTACAGATAGGTGGATTCATTCATCGGAGAAGGTGATGGCACCCCACTCCAGCACTCTTGCCTGCAAAATCCCGTGGACGGAGGAGCCTGGTGGGCTGCGGTCCACGGGGTCACGAAGAGTCAGACACGACTGAGTGACTTCCCTTTCCCTTTCAAAATCGCTGCAGATGGTGACTGCGGCCGTGAGATTAAAGATGCTTGCTCCTTGGGAGAAAAGCAATGGCAAACCCAGACAGAGTATTAAAACTCTGTCTAATTTTAATACCAGATGTTACCTATAGACAGTACTAGAGATATTACCTACAAAGGTCCGTATAGTCAGAGCTGTGATTTTTTTCAGTAGTCATGGATGGATGTGAGAGCTGGACAGAAAGAAAGGCTGAGCACTGAAGAATTGATGCTTTTGAACTGTGGTGTTGGAGAAGATTCTTGAGAATCCCTTGGACTACGAGGAGATCCAACCAGTCCATCGTAAAGGAAATCAGTCCTGAATATTCATTGGAAGGACTGATGCTGAAGCTCCAATACTTTGGCCACCTGATGCGAAGAACTGACTCATTTGAAAAGACCCTGATGCTGGGAAAGATTGAAGGCGGGAGGAAAAGGGGACGACAGAGGATGAGATGGCTGGATGGCATCACCAACTCGATGGACATGAGTTTGAGCAGGCTCCGGGAGTTGGTGATGGACAGGGAGGCCTGGCGTGCTGCCGTCCGTGGGGTCGCAGAGAGTCGGGCACGCCTGAGCGACGGAGCAACAAAATAGATCACGGAGGCTCTGTTTCTTTCTTTTTCTTGATTTTTACTCTTTTTTAAAGATCATTTCTACTGAGCTATTTTCAAGTTTCTTTGTTATAATATATATATTTCATTGAAGTACAGTTAACTTACTATGTTTCAGATGCATATGAAATAGAAAAAGTGAAGCAAACTAGATGAACGTCAAAGGCCATCATACAGCTGAGCTGTTTTTAAACATGACTGCCCCTTAGAAACATACCTGGAGTCTGGAGGAGAAAAGCAACAGCTGAACATTTGTATTTTCCAAAAGAACTTCAAGACAGTTCTGTAACACATCTGGAGTTTAAAAAGTGGTAACAGGTTTTCCTGTTAGATCCTAGTTTTGACATAGAGTTCTATTGTTTTTCTACTGACTGATCATGATACAATGGTATTGAGTAATAACTACATAACCCCAGTAGTAAAAGATGTTTATCACTTTTCACAGTCGGGTTGCACAATCAGTTCAGTCACTCAGTCATATTCGACTCTTTGCGACCGCACAGACTGCAGCACACCAGGCGTCCTTGTCCATCACCAACTCGTGGAGCTTGCTGAAACTCATGTCTACCGAGTCAGTGATGCCATCCAACCACCTTATCCTCTGTTGTTCCCGTCTCCTCCCACCTTCAGTCTCTCCGAGCGTCAGGGTCTTTTCCAGGGAGTCACATCAGGTGGCCAAAGTATTGGAGCTTCAGCTTCAGCATCAGTCCTTCCAGTGAACATTCAGAACTGATTTCCTTTACGATGGACTGTTGGATCTCCTTGCTGTCCAAGGGACTCTCAAGAGTCTTCTCCAGCACCACAGTTCAGAAGCGTCATTCTTCAGTGCTCAGCTTTCTTTATGGTCCAACTCTCACATCCATACCTAACTACTGGAAAAACCATAGCTTTGACTAGATGGACCTTTGTCGGCAAAGTTAATGTCTCTGCTTTTTAATATGCTGTCTAGGCCGGTCATAGCTTTTCTCAATCAATAACCAGACAGAAAATAAAAGATAATTACAATTGCAAGCCATAATGGGAACGCAATTAACTTAACAACATAAAATAATTACATGCAGTTGGGGGTGAAGCAGAGTGTTGTGAGTGGAGGTGCACACGTGCACACGTTTTCGTCCACTCAGCCCGTCTGTGTCTTCTGGTTGGTGCATTTAATCCATTTACATTTAAGGGAATGATTGATAGGTGTGATCCCATTACTGTTTTCTTCATTGTTTGGGTTTATTATTTTCCGTAGGTCTCTTCCTTCTCTGTGTTTCCCGTCTAGAGAAATTCCGTTTGCATTTGTTGTAAAGCTGGTTGGGTGGTGCTGAATTCTCTTAACTTTTGCTTGTCTGGAAAGCTTTTGATTCCTCCATCGAATCTGAAGGAGCGTCTTGCTGGGTAGAGTATTCTTGGTTATAGGTGCTTCCCTTTCATCATTTAAAATGTACCATGCCATTCCCTTCTGACTTGCAGAGTTTCTCTCGGGAGATCAGCCTGACGGGTGTTCCCTTGTATGCTGTCTGTCGTTTTTCCCGTGGTGCTTTTAGTGCTTACCTCTGTCTTCAATTCTCGTCAGCTTGGTTGCCCTGTGTCTGGCTGTGTCCCTCTCTGAGTTTGTCCTTCCTGGGACTCTGTGCTTCCTGGACGTGGTTGACTCTTTCCTTTCCCATGTTCAGGAAATTTTCAGCTATTATCTCTTCAAATATTTTCTCAGGTCCTTTGTCTCTGTATTCTCCTTCTGGGACCCCTGTAATGCCAAAGTTGGTGCGTTTAATGTTGTGCCAGCAGTCTCTTAGGCTGTCTTCATTTCTTTTTGTTCTTTTTTCTATATTCTGCTCTGTGGCAGTGACTTCCACCATTCTGTCCTCCCGGCCATTTCTGTCCTCCAGGTGTTCTGCCTCAGTTACTTGCTGACGATTCCTTCCAGTGGGGCTCAGAGGTTAAAGCGTCTGCCTGCAGTGCAGGAGACCTGGGTTCAATCCCTGGGTCAGGAAGATCCCCTGGAGAAGGAAATGGCAACCCACTCCAGTATTCTTGCCTGGAGAATCCCCTGGACGGAGGAGCCTGGTGGGCTACAGTCCACGGGGTTGCAGAGTCGGACACGACTGAGCGACTTCACTTCCCTTCATCTTCCAGCGTGTGTTCGTCTCTGCGTGTTCTTTCCTTCTTCTAGGTCTTTGGTAAACATTTCTTGCATTTTCTAAATCTTCGCCTCCACCATTTCCCTGAGATCCCGGACCGTCTTCACGGTCGTTGTCCTTTCTCGAGCTCCCGGATCGTCTTCACGATCGTTATTCTGAATTCTTTTTCTGGAAGGTTGCCTGTCTCCACTTCATTTTGTTGTTTTTCTGGGGTTTTATTTTGTCCCTTCACCTGGGATATAACTTTCTGCTCTCTTGTCGTGATTAACTTTCTGTGGTGTGTTTTTGTTTCAGCTGCTCCGAGACTGCTTCTCTCGTTTCTTGTCTGCCCTGTGAGGCCGAGGCTGAGAAGCGTATGTCAGCTTTTTGATGAGAGGGGCTGACAAAGGGAAAAACCGGGTCTCCCTCTGCCGGGCACTGAGGACATCCAGGGAATCTGACTTTGGAGGCCAGTGGGGCTTGACTGTGGAGCTGCCACAGGACCGGGGAGACAGGCCGTTGCAGGGCACAGGCCAACGCTTGCGCGCCAGGAGCCGGGAGAGAGGAGCATTGCCCCACAGGAGACCGAGCCAGCCGTGCCTGGGAGCGTCCAGCAGCCTCCGGTGGAGGCGTGGGCTGACAGTGGCCCGCGGGGTCGGGGGCACTGGATACAGCAGTGTTGGCCTAAGTCCTTTTCCAGGAGGTCGCCATCGCTGACATTATCCCTAGCATAGCTTGCCCTCAGGCCGAACAACAGGGAGGGAACACAGCCCCGCCCATCAGAACAAGACCCAGATTCCCCCTAAGTCAGTCTCTTCCATCAGGAAGCTTCCACAAGCCTCTTATCTTTATCCATCAGAGGGCAGAGAGAACGAAAACCACAATCACAGAAAACTAACCAAACTGACCACGTGGACCACAGCCTTGTCCAACTCAGTGAGACTATGAGCCGTGCCGTGTGGGGCCACCCGAGGTGGACCGGTGACGGTGGCGAGTTCTGACAAACGTGGGCCCCTGGAGAAGGGGATGGAAAGCCACATCAGCATTCCTGCCTTGAGAACCCCATGGACAGCATGAAAAGGCAGAAAGATAGGATGCTGAAAGATGAACTCCCGGGTCGGTAGGTGCCCAATATGCTACTGGAGATCAGTGGAGAAATAACTCCAGAAAGAATGAAGACGCAACCAGACTGAAAACAGCGCCCAGCTGTGGACGTGACTGGTGGTGAAAGTGAAGTCCAGTGCTGTAAAGAACAGTGCTGTATAGGAACCTGGAACGTTAGGTCCATGAATCAAGGTGAATTGGAAGTGGTCAGACAGGAGGTGGCAAGAGTGAACGTCAACATTTTAGAAATCAGTGAACTGGAATGGACCGGAACGGGTGAATTTAACTCAGATGACCATTGTATCTACCACTGTGGGCAAGAATAGAATCCCTCAGAAGAAACGGAGTAGCCCTTACAGTCAACAGGAGTCCGAAATGCAGCACTCGGTGCAACCTCAAGAATGACAGAATGATCTCTGTTCATTTCCAAGGCAAACCATTCAGTGTCACAGTAGTCCAAATCTATGCCCCAACCACTAATGCCAGGGAAGCTGAACAGTTTTGTGATGACCTTCAAGACCTTCTAGAACTAACACCAGAAAAAAGGTGTCCTTTTCATCATAGGGGACTGGGGTGCAAAAGTAGGGAGTTAAGAGGTGGCCGGAGTAACAGGCAAGTTTGGCCTTGGAGTCCAAAATGAAGCAGGGCAAAGGCTAACAGAGTTTTGCCAAGAGAACGCACTGGTCATAGCAAACACTTTTCCAGTAGCACAAGAGATGACTCTACACATGGACATCACCAGATGGTCAGTACTGAAATCAGACGGATTATATTCTTTGCAGCCAAAGATGGAGAAGGCTATACAGTCGGGGAAAACAAGACGGGGAGCTGACGGTGGCTCACATCATGAACTCCTTATTGCCAAATTCAGACTTAAATTGAAGAAAGTAGGGAAAACCACTGGACCATTCAGGTATGACCTAAATCCCAGTGACAAATAGATTCAAGGGATTAGATCTGACAGAGTGCCTGAAGAACCATGGACGGAGGTTCGTGACATTGTACAGGAGGTGGTGATCAAAACCATCCCCAAGAAAAAGAAACGCAAGAAGGCAGAATGGTTGTCTGAGGAGGCCTTAGTAGCTGGGAAGACAAGTGAAAGGCAAAGGAAAAAAGGGGAGATATATCCGTCTGAATGCAGAGCTCCATAGAATAGCAAGGAGAGATAAGAAAGGCTTCCTCAGCGATCAATGCAAAGAAGTAGAGGAAAACAATAGAATGGGAAAGACTAGAGATCTCTTCAGGAAAATTAGAGACACCAAGGGAACATTTCATGCAAAGAGGGGCCCAATAAAGGACAGAAATGGTAGGGACGTAACAGAAGCTATTAAGCAGAAGAGATTAAGATATCTTAAGCAGAAGATATTAAGAGGTGGCAAGAATACGCAGAACTATCCAAAAAAGATCTTCATGACCCAGATAACCACGATGGTGTGACCACTCACCTAGAGCCAGACATCCTAGAATTCGAAGTCAGGTGGGCCTTAGGAAGCAACACTATGAACAAAGCTAGTGGAGGTGATGGAATTCCAGCTGAGCTACTTCACGTCCTAAAAGACGATGCTGTGAAAGTGCTGCACTCAATATGCCAGCAAATTTGGAAAACTCAGCAGTGACCACAGTACTGGAAAAGGTCAATTTCCATTCCAATCCCAAACAAAGGCAATGCCAAAGAATGTTCAAACTCCTGCACAGTTGCATTCATCTCACACGCTAGCAAAAGTAATGCTCAAAATTCTCCAGGCGAGGCTTCAACAGGACACGAACCGAGAACTTCCAGATGTTCAAGCTGCATTTAGAAAAGGCAGAGGAACCGGAGATCAAATTGCCAAATCATTTGGATCATAGAAAAAGCAAGAGAGTTCCAGAAAAACATCTACTTCTGCTTTATTGACTACGCCAAAGCTTTTGACTGGGTGGATCACAACAAACTGGTAAATTCTTAAAGAGATGGGAATACCAAACCACCTGACCTGCCTCCTGAGAAATCTGTGTGCAGGTCAAGAAGCAACAGTTAGAACTGGACGTGAAACAGACTGGTTCCAAATTGGGAAAGGAGTACGTCAAGGCTGTATATTGTCACCCTGCTTATTTAACTTATATGCAGAGTACATCATACGAAATGCCAGACTGGATGAAGCACAACCTGGAATCAAGATTGCCGGGAGAAATATCAGTAACCTCAGATATGCATTTGATACCACCCTTATAAAAGGGAAGAAAGCAAAGAGGAACTGAAGAGCTTCTTGATTAGAGTGAAAGAGGAGAGTGAAAAGGCTGGCTTGAAGCTCAACATTCAAAAAACGAAGTTCATGGCATCTGGTCCCATCACTTCATGGCAAATAGATGGGGAAACAATGGAAACAGTGTGAGACTTTATTTTCTTGGGCTCCAGAATCACTGGGGACAGTGATTGCAGCCATGAAATTAAAAGACGCCTGCTCCTTGGAAGAAAAACTATGACCAACCGAGGCAGCATATTAAAAAGCAGAAGTATTACTTCGCCGACAAAGGTCCGTCTAGTCAAAGCTATGGTTTTTCCAGTAGTCATGTATGGATGTGAGAGTTGGACCATAAAGAAAGCTGAGCGCTGAAGAATTGATGCTTTTGAGCTGTGGTGTTGGAGAAGACTCTTGAAAGTCTCTTGGACTGCAAGGAGATCCAATCAGTCCATTGTAAAGGAAATCAGTCCTGAATATTCATTGGAAGGATTGATGCTGAAACTCCAATACTTTGGCCACCTGATGCGAAGAACTGACTCATTTGAAAAGACCCTGATGCTGGGAAAGATTGAAGGCGGGAGGAAAAGGGGACGACAGAGGATGAGATGGCTGGATGGCATCACCAACTCGATGGACATGAGCTTGAGGAAGCTCTGGAGTTGGTGATGGACAGGGAGGCCTGGCGTGCTGTGTAAAGAGTCAGACACGACTGAGTGGCTGAACTGATATGGTGGAGTCTCTGTTTCCCCCAGTCCTCTGAAAGGCCTGTAATCAAATTCCACTGGCCCTCAAGGCTGGATGCCCAGCCCCGTTGTTGGATCCCCGGGCTGGGAAGCCTCACGTGGGGCGCAGAGCCTTCAGCGCGGCGCTTGCGCTGCTGTCTCCCAGTGTGTGGGTCGCCCGCCGCGCGAGCGCGCTCCTCCTGCTGTCTCCAGGCTGCTGCTGCCTCTTTGGCCTCAGGTGTCTTTCTCTGGTGGGTTCCCGCATCCTCCTGTTGGTGGTTCCTAACAGCTGGTTGCAACTCTAGTGCTTTTGCAGGAGACGAGCGCGCGTCCTGGTTTTATCCTGGACATTGTGAGTGATGCGTCTGGAGACAGCCCTTTTTCCCGTTACGTTCTTCTCAAGAGGACTCGTTTTCTTTCAGTTGTGTTGAAACTCTCGTAACATTTACCGTCTTGACCGTTTGAAACAATTATCTGGCTGTGCTGGGGGCTCTCAGCTGAGGGCACGTGTGATCTTTCAGCTGCAGCACAAGAGCTCTTGGCTGCAGCGTGTGGAACCTGGTCCCGTGACCAGGGATCACACCCAGGTCCCCTGCGTTGGGAATATGGAGTCTTAGCCCGTGGCCCCCAGGGCAGTCCCCCCTCTCAGCCGTGTTGGAACGTGCCATTCGGGTGCTGTGTGCAGGCAGTGTGGTAGCCATCGCCTCCAGAACGGTGCCGCCCTGTGAGCCTGCAGCTCGGCCCCTGCCTGCCCTCCTTCCTGCAAATGCCTGTGGCTCTGATCACGCGTGAGGAAGCGGCCGCACAGCCTTTGTTCGTCTTCTGTGACTGGCGTACTGCTGTCCGCGTAACGTCCTTGGGGTTGGTGTGTGGCAGGTGTCCGCCTCCCCTTGCCGTCTGAGGCTGCGGCATGCCCCGCTCTTTGGATGGACACGGGGCGCCGACACCCCGCGTGCCTGCCTTCCGTCCCCTGGGATGTGTGTCGGGTGGGCTCGTGGGTCCTGTGGGTGCTCTGAGGAAGCCCCGCTATTTCCTTCCCGTCCCCGCCCCCGTGCACAGGGCTCCAGGCTCCTCGCGTCCCCCCGAGGCCCTGCTTTCTGTTCTGATAGTGGGTAGCCATCCTCATAGGTGCTGTGTGAGGTGGCATTTCTTTTGGGGTTTTGATCTTTTCTTTAGTTTTTTAGTGGGGGATGGCCCTCACTGCGGGACTTGTGGGATCCCAGTTCCCGAGCAGGGACGGAACCCAGGTTCCCAAAAGTGAGAGCGCAGAGTCCCGGCCGCCGGGCTGCCAGAGAGCTGCGGTTTGCCCGTAAGAGTGGGCTTGCGGCCCTGCGTGTGGGCCGTGTGGGCCCTGGGGCTGGGTGGGGTCCATGTCCTCTACTCACCGGCCACACGCGCCCTGCTGTGCCTCGAGGCAGTCGGCTTCTCTCTGTCCAGTCAGCCTGATGTGAGCGGGACTGGAACCCACTCAGACTTGCCTTAAAAACCCCCTGTGGGTCACAGCGGACGGTCCCGGCGTGTGCTTGGGGTGGGAGGGGGGTGGTCCCCGGCGCCCACAGAGCTGGCCCCCCAGGGGGCGTCTTGGTGTGGGGCCCCGCGGTGGTGACAGGGCCAAGCTCTGGTGCGGTGCTCTCCATCGGGGGCACCCCGACGGGGGCACTCCGTCTTGGTGCTCTGCTCCCCCCGGTGGCTCGTCTTGGAGGGCCTCCTCGCTGCCGTTGTGGTGTGCTCTTGGGGGCCTTGGGGGGGTCTTCCCAGCAGAGTGGGCGCCAGCCTGTTCCCCGTGAGCTGCCTTCCCTGGGTGTCCCGAGTGAGGGGCTGTGGCTCCCGGGGAAGCCCCCCTGCCTGTGGGGCTCAGGCAGCCCGTCTGACCCCGGGTACCGTGCGGGGTCCTTGGTGTGCCCTGTCCAAGGAGAGCTGAGTGTCCTCGAGGCTGCGCCCCCTCCTCGTCCCCACGGTTAGCGTGGGCCAGGCCGGTGGCAGGGGGCCCGCCGCCACCTTCCCCGTCCATCTGGGCTTAAGCTTTGCTGCCCAGTGGCTGTGGGCAGGCCTGGAGCCCCTGCCCGGCGCTGCTTCCAGCTGTGTCTCGGGCCCCTCCTCTTGTCCTCTGCCCAGGCCTGGCTTTGCGCTGGCCGCCTTGGGTGCTGCCCTGGTGGCAGGTGGGGGGCAGCCCCCGTTTCCCGAGGGCTCGGGGGCAGTGGCGTGACTTCCTTTCCTCGCCTGACTTTTGTGTTCCGCCACGAAAACCCAGTCCTGGTCCTTTCACTCTTGTTTTGGGACTCCTGTCATTTCTGTGATGTTAGAACTGCCTTTTGGGACCGAAGTCACAGGAAACACCATACACTGCCTCAGAATCCCCGAAACTCCCCAAGTGTATAAAGAGTTCCATTGGCGTACTCATCTGAGGTTTGAAATTAAGATGTTTCTTTTCTCTTTTTCCAACACTGCAGTGTTCTGAGACGGAGGCACCAAGGCTGAATGGAATTCAGCGTCAGGAAAAGCCCTCTTTCTGCTCCAAAGGTGGTGAAGTGCATGAAGATGAAGCAGGCCCCGGAAGTCCTGGGCAGCGCCAACGGGAAGACCCCGAGCTGCGACGTGAGCCGAGAGTGCTCCGTGTTCCTGAGCAAAGCCCAGCTCTCGGCCGGCCTGCAGGACGGGGTTGTGCAGAAGTTCAACGGCCACGACGCGTTGCCATTCATCCCGGCCGAGAGGCTGAAAGACCTCACCTCCCGCGTCTTCAATGGAGAGCCTGGTGCTCACGATGCCAAACTGCGTTTTGAACCCCAGGAAGTGAAGGGACTTGGGACCCCACCTCACACTACCCCTGTCAAAAATGGCTCTCCAGAAATTAAGCTGAAAATCACCAAAACCTACATGAATGGGAAACCTCTCTTTGAGTCCTCCATATGTGGCGACGGTGCGGCCGCCGTGTCCCGTTCGGAAGCAGACGGACAGAGACCGGAGCACAAGGCCCGGAGGAGCCGCAAGAGAAGCGCACAGCGTGGCTCTTTGCTGGAGCACGGCCGCGGGGAGGCTGCCCTGGTGTCCAGGGTCTCCAGTCCTGTGGACAAAAAGGTATTTGTGAATGAGGGGCTCTGGGCGGGTGGCAGGGGGCCTCGGAGGACACGTGACGTGTGAGAAGCGATAGCAGGTGGGCGTGGCCCCCGTGGCCGGCTCTTCACTTGCTCTGAGGGCTCGCCGCGGGGACACTCACATCCTGTTGAGCTGGGGCCTGGAGACGAAGTGTGAAGACTGCGTGAGGTTCTGAATCTGGGCCTGGCCATTCCAGAGCCCTCGGCCTTCAGGCGGTCCTGTTTCACAGAGCTCCTCTCCGCCTGATGGCGGTCAGTGGGGGACCCCGTGGGGCTTCCTCAGTCTGTGCTGTCTGAGGAGCGCTCCTGCCGGCCTCCCCTCGGTCGCTGTCCACCCGGGACCCACTGTCCGCTGCAGGGGCCCTGCGTGTGGCTTGCCCCAGTGACCACGGGGCGTGCCTCCTGCCTGCATGCTCTTGGTCCCCAGCGCGGAGTGCAGTGCTAGAGTGCGCGTGAATGCATGTTCAGGCTTCGAAGGCTGGGGTGGGAATGTGGGATGAAAACATGGTGTTTATGCCACAAGTCTTCAGTGATAGGCGGGAACCTCAACCCTGGCAGAGGAGCTGCAGAGGGCTTTGTGGCGCCCCTGTTCCTGAGCTGGTGGTCTGCATAAATAGGGTCTGGCAGGCCTCTGTGCGCTGGCCAGGCGAAGCTCCAGGCCCGCTTTCAGGAGTAGGGGCAGGGGCTTGAGGCCAGTTTGGGTTTTTTCTCACCAAGGCTGGAGGAATCACTGTAAAATTATAGTGAGGAATTTTGTTTACGGCCCCACAGATAGGACAGGAAAGGATGGACATTTCCCTGGAGGAGCTGAAATAACGGAGACCTTCAGGGCTTATGTCTGTTGAGTGCTGGGGTGGGGGGCGCAGGGTGGCTCTGACGTAATCACAGTGATGGTGGTCTGGGCTGCTGTGGCCCTGCTTGAAGCCCCCTGGTGGATCCATGCTCCTTTATAGGGAAGAGGCTGCGGTTGATTTTGTTAAAACCTGGACAGGTCACCTACTTTTGCCTCTCTGAGTCTGGCTGCGCCCTCCGAGTGGGGACGATACTGCCTGTCCTGAGGGCGTGGGCGTGAGGCTGAGGTGACAGTCAGCCTGAGAGCCGGTGTCTTTGTAGGAGTGTGTGACGCGCCCGCTCTGTGCCAGCCCTCACCCCCGATGGGCGTGGCGACTGCACTCGCCTCCGTGCACGCGTGTAGGGCTGAGGCTTAAAGCCAGTCGGCGATTCGACTGTGCTCAGCCCCCTGGCGAGGGCGCCGCTCTTGCCAGGCCTGCAGCCTTCTCCTGGCCTGGGTTCTGAGGTGCGGAGGCTGAGGCTCCAGGAGCCCAGGCCTTGGGTGGTGGGGGTGGGGCTGGGCCTGCTGCCGAGCCCCCGCGTCCCGGCCCCCCTGGGGTCCTCCCTCCCGAGGACTGACTCTCAGACAAGGGCTCAGGGGGGCGGAGGGCCAGAGGATGAATTCCATGAGAATTCTTGTCCAGCCTGCGAATAAAGCTCCACTAAAGGCCTCCCACCAGGCCAAGGAAGTGGATTTCTGCAGAGACCTTTGTCATGTCGGGCACCTCTGTGTGCCAGGTCCTTGCTGGCCTTTAGCTAGGGGCAGGAGATGAGCAGTTTCGATGAAGTGCTCTCAGGGCTGTCGGCTAAAACCGGTGAGGGAGCCGTGAGGGAAAGCACACTTCTTAGGTGTGTGTGTGCACGTGTGTGTATGCAGTCTGCTCTGACTCACCCTTGGTCTTCTGTGGATAGGAAGCTGGATTTAGGGCTAGGTACTTGACGTATCTCTTGTTCGTTTTCAGATTCCAGCTAAGAGAGAGTCCTGTCTGAACAGCAGCAGAGACGAAGGCCAGCCGTTGAGGTTCGGGGTCGGGGACCTGGTGTGGTCCAAGGTGTCCGGCTACCCGTGGTGGCCCTGCATGGTCTCTGCCGACCCGCTCCTGCACAGCCACACCAGGCTGAAAGGTACCGGGGGCACAGTGGGGGCTGCCGTTCCGTCTTCGTCTTCTGCGCTTCACTGTTCCCATCGCCCAGCTTCTCTCTTCCTCTTCCTTCAGCAGCCCTACTGCGGCTCTTTATTGCCCCCTTTTCTATTGTGCTTTAATGCAGAAACATAAGATTTACCGTCCTAACCGAGTACTCAAATGAGTGGCGTGAAATACGTTCACATTGCCAGATAGTGGTCCCCACCACCTGCGCCCAGAGCCCTGCTTGCTCCGTAGACCTGAAGCTCTGTCCCTGCGAGGCGGCAAGTCCTCAGGGCCCCACCCTAGACCCTGGCGGCCCCGCTCTGCGTTCGATCTGCTATCATCTCCCTAGTGATTAGTGATGGTGAACGCCTTTTCATGTGCTTATTGGCCGTTCATACAGCATTTCAGTTGGCTTGTTGGTGAAGGTGGGTTGGATTGTTACATTTTTTTTGTGGTTCATTTTGCAACTTTGAAGTTAGTGATTCAGACATGACACATTGTTTTTATTTTTATATCCAACTTGGATATGTACTTTATCTGATTGAATTAGTATTAAAGGAGAATGGTCTTTGCCTTCTCATTTGCTTTTCAGGTTTTATGATGATTTATTATTATTTAGATATATAGTAATTACTTACATCAGCATGATTTTCAGAAATTAGTATTTTATATTGCATTTTAGTTTAAAAACGTTCCAGTTTATTTTATTAGGTGGGAAAAAGGGAAAAAGACTAGAAATAATCATCTTTGGTGTCATGAAACTTGAATTATAAATCAGAGAAGTTAGAGAACATAATGTGATGTAATGTGTTATGATACAGATTAGAGCAGATGCTTAAATAATCGGACAGTTCATGAGACATAAGATCTCAGGTGGTTTTGGAGGGAGGAAAAACAAAATTGGGTGGTTTGAGTGTCTCATAAACAGTTCTTCTAGAGTAGACTCTGAGTTTGGTGTGAGGAAGGTGAGATGTGGTGATGCAGGGCTGGAACTGACCACATTGGCGCCTAGGTGGCTGTGCCCTCCAGGGGCGTGGGCAGGCGGGGTGGGGCCTGCCCCAGTGGCCCCTCTTGGCCTCTGGCTGGAGGCCTGAGCCTTGCCGCGGCGTCGCTGCTGGGAGTGGGGTTCAGCAGTGCCCCCTGGCAGGCAGACTTGGGAGGCTCAGACGGGGATGAGAGCCCCTCTCTTGTGTCCCGAGACCCCGGCGCACGTGTGCAGCACGCCGGGGCCGGGGAGGAGCCTGTGGGCTGGTTCTGCTTCTGCCCTGGTACAGGGTGTGCAGCTTCCTCAGCTTGCCAGCATCAGGGAGTCTCTGTCGGGGCTTACGGGGCCCCAGGACGCACCCCAGAGGCCCCTGGACTTGGTCAGAGTGCGACAGGAGTGCCAGTTGAGGCAGAAGCCCGGCTGCCCTGCTGTGGTCGGGGTGGGCCTTCTGCCTCGGTGGCAGCCCTCCCTCCCAGCTCCAGGTGGCCCAGGCAGAGCCCTCCGGGGCCCTGTGACTCCATACCGGTTGTCTGCAGAGCACATCACGTGCAGTCTCTCAGGGTCCTTTTCAGCACTGGGATTTCTGCCTCATTTCAGCCTCCCAGTATCTCAGACCGTCCTAACTAAAGGCGTCTTTCCATGTCTCTCTCTTCCAGCTGCAGGGCTTAGTTCCCTTCATTGCACAGTCCCCCGGGTTAGGGTTGGATAGTTTCTATAGCCTGCAGCAGCTCCGTCACTTCACGGCAGACAGACGGGGAAACAATGGAAGCAGTGTCAGACTTTATTTTCTTGGGCTCCAGAATCCCTGCAGATGGTGACTGCAGCCATGAAATTTAAAAAAGATGCTTGCTCCTTGGAAGACAAGCTATGACCAACCTAGACAGCATATTCAAAAGCAGAGACATTACTTTGCCAACTAAGGTCCGTCTAGTCAAGGCTATGGTTTTTCCTGTGGTCATGTATGGATGTGAGAGTTGGACTGTGAAGAAAGCTGAGCGCTGAAGAATTGATGCTTTTGAACTGTGGTGTTGGAGAAGACTCTTGAAAGTCCCTTGGACTGCAAGGAGATCCAACCAGTCCATCCTAAAGGAAATCAACCCTGAATATTCATTGGAAGGACTGATGCTGAAACTGAAGGTCTAATGCTTTGGCCACCTGATGCAAAGAACTGACTCATTTGAAAAGACCTTGATGCTGGGAAAGATTGAAGGCAGGAGGAGAAGGGGACGACAGAGGATGAGATGGTTGGATGGCATCACCGACTCAGTGGACATGAGTTTGAGCAAGCTCCAGGAGTTGGTGATGGACAGGGAGGCCTGGTGTGCTGCAGTCCGTGGGGTCGCAAAGCGTCGGACGACTGAACTGAACTGAACTGACAGCAGCTTCTCTGAGTGAGACTGATGCGCCACCACTGGTGTGCGTGCTCCAGCTCAGCGCTTCTGCACGTTTGCCTAAGAAACGGCAGCCGTGTCCTCCTGGTTGAGGCGCAGACTCTGGAGAGTCAGTCGGCTGCCGGGGCCCGGCTCAGCTGGCAGTGAGCTGCTACTCCGTGTCTTTAAGCTCCGAGGTTATTAGGGTGTCTCCCTAAGTATGAAAGACAAAGGTGATGATGACGCTACTTTTGGGGAAAGATCTTAGCACAGAGACTGGTGAGCTCTCAGGTGTTATCATCAGCCTTTTTTTTTTTACTTTTAAAACCAGAGTTTGTATTGTGTCTGCACCCCCCGCGCCCGGTCACCTCTGGGCTTTCTCCTGAGAACGCTGCTGTTTGAGCAGTTGCTTCCCCTGAGCAGCCCTTGTGCTTGGCAATTCCGTTTTCCTAGTTTTGTGCCAGCCGTCAGCGTTCTATGTTGCCAGGCGTCCCCGGAGCGTTCCCAGAGCCGAGTGGCCACGGATGGCGTCTGTCTTGGCTCGTTTTCCACTTGGAGTATTTTGTTTGCTTCTACTTTTTCCGATTTGAAGCGTTTCCAGCCCCCTGTTCCGAGTGGAACAGCGCTGTGGGCGCCACCCACTCCAAGCTAGACTCGCCAGCCTCTAACGCCTTGTTTCACCTGCTCTCTCTTTTGTATCTGAACACACTCCCCTTTGCCAGCTCATCCGAGCGGGTGCTGTACCCGTCCTGACGCTCCACCCTGGCTTGCCAGCGGCAGTCCTCCCGGAACGAGACCAGAACCCCGCCTGCATGTGAGAAAGCGGCCCGCCAGTAGCTGGCCCTTCGTCTCTTGGGGCCTTGCTTCGATCTCCCGGGAACCTCCAGTGTGGCCGTGCACCTGCTCTTTTCTTCGCCCTGAGGTTGAGTCAGGGTGCCCTCCCAGCCCCTGCGGGCGAGAGCAGACCCCCAGCCCTGGCCTTGTGAGCAGACTCAGGCCCACAGAGGCAGGCGAGCACCATGCAGGTAGGGCGCGGGCTTGGCCCTTCACTGAGGCCTTCTTGAGAGGACGGCTTCAGTCCAGCAGTGCGCTCCTCCAGGAGCTGTCTTGGCTTGCAGGGGAGGCAGCCTTGGTCAGCACAGGCCAGCTTCAGAGCGCTGACAGTGTCGTTTGGAAAGCAGCTCGGAAGGCTGAGAGCCAGGATGGGTTGCAGGGGGAGTCAGATGACCTTTGGAAAGTGAAGGGGTCAGGGGAACCTGGGAGACCGTGGGGCTGGCCCGTGCCGTGGCCCCTGCCCAGGAGGTGTGGACCAGAGTGTCCGGGGCGTGCTGGCCGCTGTCTCAGTGGCTGACCTGCGCTGCATTTGGGGCCTGGCTCCCTGGGCACCTTCCTCTGAGGCCTGGTCCTCCCTGAGGACCCACTGGTCTGCTGAATGCTAGCTCTCCATTTTTATCCTTTTCGTGGTGAAGGAGCTGGCGCTTTTCTGTGAAGGTGAGCTCCCTCCTAAAAGGTTATTATATATTGAACGTTACTGTCTGCACTCTCTTTAATACTCGCACTGTTCCAGATGTGGCCTCTGGGAGCCCAGGGAGTCCCTTTCAGCCGAGTGCCCCTGTCCTGGCTCTGTCTGTCTTGGAGCGCTTCCTCACGTGCGCTAAGCACTAGCCACACTGCGGGCTCCCTTTACACTTCCTTCGCCCCAGTCCTTCAACCAGCTGTTCCTCAGAGGAAGCCTGGGTCCTTTGAGTAGCAAGTGGTGTGTGGCCGCCCAGGTCTGGGCTCTGGTTGTGTCCAGGGCCTGGAAGGCAGAGGAGGGAGGGTGAGGCGGGTGTGCTGGCACGCTGCCCCCGCTCCCGCTGCAGCACCTGGGATGGTGGGCCTGAGGCTCAGGAGTCCTTGCTGGGAGGACGCGTGGAGGAGGGTGGCTTCGGGTGTGGAGCTGGCCGGGCAGGGGCTTGGGAAGCAAGGCCTTTTGATTCCTGTAGGATGGAACTCCTCAGCCTGCTCCTGATTCCCACCCCCAATTTTCTCTTTCTGTATGTGCTTCTTTTTACTTATCATACTTGGGATTACAGGAGTACTTGAATCTGAATCGGTAGCAGTGCATTTAAGCTTTCCTTAAAAGATAATTTCACGCGTGTATTTTTGGCGGCGCTGGGTCTCCCCAGGGGTGGCGAGGGGCCGCTCTGGTTGTGGTGTGCGGGCTCCTCGCCGCGGAGGCGCACAGGCTGGGGGCGCGCGGCTGGGCGGCGGCGGCGCCTGGCTCCGTCGTGGCCCCCGTGCCCCGAGCACAGGCTGCGTACTCACGGCGCGTGGCCTAGTTGCTGCGCAGCATGTGGGGCCTTCCCGGAGCAGGGATCGAGCCCGTCTCTCTCACGTCGCAGGGAGACTCTTTACCACCTAGCCGCCAGGGAAGCCCACATGTGAGCTGTAGAGACTGAAGTAGAGCCTGTGTGCAGAAGAGAGCACAGCCGCGTAGAGCGTTCAGGCCTCCTTTGCAGACCTAAGCGCGCTTCTGCCGTTTGCAGCAGCAGAGCTTGTCTCGGAGACCGTCTGCCGGGGCACACGTGGCCGAGCCAGCGGCTCTTAGGCCTGGCCCTCTAGGTTGGAATCAGGAGGTGACTGGCATTCTGGGTATTACACTGAGGAAGACTGGATTCTCTTGCACCTGGGAACGTTACCGTCTCCCTGGGATACCCGGGTCCTGCTGGCCTCCCTGCAGACACTGGGGCGTCGGGTCCGGCTCTCCTCTGTTGGGCCCTCCTGGTCCGTTGGGTGAGACTCTCCTCTGCTGGGCCCTGCTGGTCCGTTGCGTCCGGCTCTCCTCTGTGTGGAGGGTCTTATTCTCGCCTTTTCTGTGTTATTATGTAGAAAGGAGCCCTCATTGCTGTATTTCTAAATTCCAGCATTTTCTGCAAATACTGCAGGTAATCTGACTTTCTCACCTTCTGAGTTGATACTGTGATTGCTCCTTTCTGCTTGTTCTGTCAACCAGGAAGAGAGGTGAGTTAGGGTTTCCCACTGTGGTGGTGGACGTGCCCTTTCCTGTTTGAGTTTTTGTCAGTTTCTACTTTGCCTGTTTGGGGGCTCCGGTGACCCCCCAGGGACTGAACCAGGAAATGTGGGCCTGGCCATCCTTGTTCTTTGTTTCCCATGGGGCGGACTCTGGTCTGCTCGGCCTCGCCCAGGTTCAGGGTCCACCTTGCGTCTGATGGGCCGTGATGGGGAGGAAGCGAACTCGGTACAACGTTAAAGTGCCCGAGCTAGTGGTGGCCAGCTTCTCTCAGGAGGGAGGGCAGGTGGGGCCTCAGTGACCAATGTTTTCCTTCCAACTGTAAGGATGAAAATCCAAGGTCACAGGGAGGAAGGGCTGCTAACGGGTGGTGGGACAGTTGGTTAATTATGGTTATCAAAGAAAGTAAGGAATTCACCTCTCGATTTGGACCAAAATAAAATTCAGATGGCTTAGAAAAAAGCCTTAAAAATAAGAGAAAGTTGGGTTATGTTTGTTATGACATTTCTGAGCAGAAAAGAACTTTAAAAATGTTAAATTAATTTTATAAGCTTGGGATCAGCCTGTCATGTTCTCTGATTTCTTTTTTCCAGCTGACATGTAAGGAGCACTTTTACTGTCTTTAGCTATTCATTTAAAAACTGTGTGCGCTCACATCGTTGCATCATGTGCACTGTAACACATTTTCCTCAGTTCTGCAAACGCTGCGGCATCTATCTGTATCCACTTTCACGATCACGAGGTCTTTGGAAAGAAGTCACAAATCTCCCGACATAGTTTTGAATCTTAGCTATTTTAAAATCACTTATAAACAAGTCAAATTGTCCTGAGAGATTAATAGTGGGAAACAGTCCCCTGCCCTCCCAGAACTTATTATTTTTAACTCTTTAAACATTTTCTTTTGGCTTTAGCTTCTTTTATCATCAGATATTTTCTGTTGACTTTCTGTTATGGTAAATGAAGATTGATCTCCTCAATCATTTCCTGTTTCTTTTCCTTCCATTCTTTCCATAGAATTAACTCACTATTTTTATTACATCAAACATAAGTGTCCATTTAATTTTGACCGTGTAGATATCATTCAGTGAGAAATCCAGCTGTGTTCTCAATTGCATTTTATTTCTTGTACAACCTTTTGTCTTTTTTCTGGAGATAAATATTGCATTTCTCGTGGAATTGTATAGTTCGCTGCCATTTAGTTAAATTTTTTCAAGTATTTGTTCTTCTGTCTTTAAAGCTCATGCTGTCACGTGGTTAGTTTCTCTGATTGGGGATAAAAATGGATGGCCGTGTTGGAGCCCCGCCTCCTCTCTGTTCGCCTGCCTTCCCGCTGCCTGGTCTCCTTCGGTGAGGAGCCCGCGCGGCTTGTCCCTTCTCCCCTTCCTCGCGCCCCTGGGCTCTGCTCCCCCGTCGACTGTCACTGGCCAGCGGCACCCGAGACTGGTGCTCTGCTCTCCTCGGCTGCCGCTGTCTGTGACTCCACGCCGCGCCCTTCCTCAGTCCGCTATCCTGTCTCGCTGCAGCGTGGTTTTTGGCATCCTGAGGAAGCGGTGGGGGTCGCTTTGAGTTCCTGGGTTCGGAGGGTGCCGCTGCTGTCACACTCGAGCTTCGGTGCGACTGGGTGTGGGATTTTATGTTGGACGTAATTCTCCAACATAGGAGAAGGCATTGCCTTCCAGCATCCAGAGCTTCTGTCTGTCATTTCGTGAACATGGACCTGTCTCTTCCTCCCCCAGTGGCTCGACTGTCCCAAAGCTGTGCCTGGACCTGGGTGTCGGGTGAGGTGCTGGCAGGGTTAGTTCTGACGCGTGTTCCTGGGTTTGGTAAACTCTCTGATGAGTTTCTCTTCGGAAGGCCAGTTACCTGTTTTCATGGTGGTATTGTCAAATTTCAGATGGCGCTTCTCTCTCCTTCTCTTCTGACAGCAAACTAGAGTTCTTCTGGGTCAGGCGTCACCTCCTGGTGTGGCGTCTGTGGCCCTGCAGACTGTTGACTCTGTGAGCTCTGGGCTCTGTTAGAGGCTCCTCTGGGTCCCGGTGCCTGCGCTGGGCCCGGGTGCCTGCGCTGGGCCTTCCTGCAGAGGACGGCGCTCCGCTGCCTGCGGCCCGTAGGGGGCGCTGCTGGCTTTCTTAGAGGTGCTGGCTGGTGGTCGCCTGGCTGAGGGCATGAATCTCCACCTTTTGGGGCAAAGGCAACGTGGAAAGCTGCTCCTGTGGTGTGCTGGTCCCCTGGGAAGTGCGCTTTGCTGCCGCATGTCCAGTGTCCTGTGCAGCATCTGGGGGCACTTGGTGGCCTCGAGCTGCCCTCTCCGCAGCGTGGTGCGTGTGGGGGGCTGGGGTTTGCGCCCGCGGCCCCCTCGCCGCTGTCCTCTCTGCTCTGACTGATGGAGTGTCTTCTTTGGTGGCATGAGGAGGGAGGAGATGAGAAGTGAGCCGGGTCAGTGGCCTTTCCTCGCCGGCTTTGAATCCTATCTAAGTCTCACGAGTGTATTTCCCCTTTTGCTATAGAGTGTGGTGGGGGAAAAAAAAGGATTTATTTTGAGGTTAATGGATTCCAACAGCACCAAGTAAAATGACTTCAAAGCCACTCCTAACTTGATATCAGTAATTATTAATAGATTTGCCTAATTTCATCCCAAATTCTAACTTTCAAGTTCTAACATTTTATTTTAAAAACTAGGTCAGAAAAAGAGTGCACGCCAGTATCACGTACAGTTCTTTGGTGATGCCCCAGAAAGAGCTTGGATATTTGAGAAGAGCCTTGTAGCTTTTGAAGGAGAAGGACAGTTTGAAAAATTATGCCAGGAAAGTGCCAAGCAGGCACCCACGAAAGCTGAGAAAATTAAGGTGACAGACGTTCCTTAAGTACAATTTTAGACGAAACTTTTGTTTTTATTCGTAATTATTTACCTTGTTTTGAACTGTGGTTGCTTGAAACGCTGCCGTGGCTGCTTACATCTGCCGCTGCTGGCTCTGCCCAGCGCGCTGCGTCCCACGGCACGGCAGCTTTGTGTAGACACGTGGTTTATCCTGTTTACTCCTTTGATGACTCCCAGAGATAGTTTCCTAAGTTTTGTTTTCCTTTATGTATGCACACGCACAGAGACACACATATATATGATATTATATGTAAGTATTCATTGTAATTGCAGTTGATTTCTAGTTTCAAGAAACAGTAGAGTTATACTGGTCTGAACTCTAAAACCTTCAAGTTAATTGGTTTTTATAGTTTTTATTTCTAAATTTACCTGAAATTCAGAAAGTGCCCTTCTTTAAAGTGGGTTAATTTTTAATCTTTATTTGATGAAACTTACACATGTCTTGTGTTTTCTTTGCAGCTGTTGAAGCCCATTTCAGGGAAGTTGAGGGCCCAGTGGGAAATGGGCCTCGTTCAGGCCGAGGCCGCCGCGCGCATGGCGGTGGAGGAGCGGAGGGCCAAGTTCACGTTCCTCTACGTGGGGGACCAGCTCCGCCTCAACCCCCATGTGGCCAAGGAGGCGGGTGTGGCTGCGGAGTCTCTGGGAGAAGCGGCAGAGCCCTCAGGAGGCGGAGAAGACAGCCCTAAGTCCTCGGGGGAGGAGGGCGCGCCTGTCAAGAGGAGACGGAGGGCCAAGCTGTCCAGCTCCACCGAGAACCTCCCTGGCGACCCGGGGCTGGGGCGGGCCACACCGCGGAAGGTGGCTGAGGCCGACCCCAGGAGGGGTGCGGGATCCCCCCCCGGCAGGAAGAAGGCCACAGCCTCCACCCCAAGGAGTCGGAGGGGCGACGCGGCGTCCCGGTTCCTGGTCTTCTGTCAGAAGCACAGGGACGAGGTCGGTGTAGGGATGGCCCTGAGGGGCTGTGCTTTGTGCGGGGGGGTCTGGCCCCGGCCCCCGGCACTGTCGGCCGGGCCGTAGTGCGCCTTCTGTACACGCGGGTCTTGGGGGCAAGTGTCGTCAGGGGGAAGCCAGTGCGGGTCTTGGGGGCAAGTGTCGTAAGGGGGAAGCCAGTGCAAGCCCTGGGGGCAGAGATCCTTGCCTTTGTGCTCTAGAATATTCCTCCTGACTATGGTGGGAAGGTCCAGGGACAGTGGGAGGTGGGCTGCTCTTTGTTAGAAGCTTGGCCTTACCCTGACCTCCAGCCCAGGTCAGCGCCTTCCCCAGGAGGCGGCTCAGAAGCCTCCAGGAGGTGGTGCGAGATTGGATTTACAGAACCTGATGCGGCCATGGGCCTGAGCCTGTCGGCACCTGCTGCCGCGGTGTGTGAAGGGCGGCCCGGTGTCAGTGGCTAAACATTTGGCTGGTTTTCTTAATCATTTTTGTAGGGTGAACTGAGCTTATTTGAACATCGTCAAGTCTCGATTCTGCTTCAAGAGCTCAGGCCGGCATCGCTGGTTCTTCACTGTTACTTGAAATGAGTGGGTTGGTGGGACTCTTCTCAGGATTGCGAGGCAGACGTGGTGTTAGGAAGCCTGTTGGGATCCGCCGCTGCCGACTAAGCGCGCGTCTCAGCAGGTGGAGAGCGCGCGTCTGATGGCCGCGGCAGCGGCTCTGCTTTTCTGGCCCTGCCGCGCGGCTTCTGTGCCCTTGGCTCCGTGACCAGGGGTTGAGCCTGAGCGGTTGGCGGGGAGAGCGTTGACTCCTCACCCCTGGACCCTTGGGGAGGTCCTTAGGTGTGACTGCTTTCTGACACAAAGTTAGCAGGCGGGAGTAGATGGGAACTTCCTTCCGTCTGCTGAGGGGTGATTTTGAGGATATTTCAGAAGCGCCCTCTTGGATCGTGAACGAGGCAGGGTTCCCTGGGTGCCACCGCTGGTGTCAAATGCGGTGAAAGCATGGCCGAGCAGCAGGAGGAGGCCTGCGGCAGAGCCCCCGGCCCAGGGGAGGCGGTGACACGGAGCAGCCCAGCACGGGGGAGCTGGAGCGTCACGGGGTCGTGTCTTGAGGCCGCAAGAAGGGAAGGTGACAAAACAGGTGCGACTTTGGAGAAAAGTGACTGATGTTTCAGCGACCTGAGTAGAGTGTGATGGGAAGGCTCGCTATTCTGAAGCTATAGCTGCCATCCCCCTCTGCTAACTCTCAAGTCCAGTGTCCTCCCGGGAGGCTCCCAGCAGGAATGTCTGCCTTTTTAAGCAGGTGCTAGCATAGCCACGTTGGAAGGGAAGCTCGGCCTGAGGACTGGCCCTGCACAGAGGAAGCGCTCCTACTGCAAACAGGGGGTCTGCCGCTCAGGGCAGCTGCTGGCCTACACTGCTGACTTCAGAATTCAGCAGCTCCAGGGGGAGAGTTCTGTCAGTCTAGGGGAGGGAAGGCTTCTTCAGCCAAACGGTTCACAAACTGGAAAGGAACGTTGTTAAGGTGAAATGAGAGCTGTGTGTGCAGAGCTCAGGACAGTCCTGGAGGAGGAAGGGGAGAGGCTTTGAGAAGAGCAGGTCATAGAAGACCCCAGGTGCCAGTGAGCTCAGACTGGCTGCTGAGCCTAGGGCAGCAGGGACCACATCACAGCCACCGCACGGCCAGCACCTCTGTGGCCAAGGGCCCGAGGCTGCGGTGGGAATCCACATGTGAGGCTGTGGAGGGCCATTCCTTGCATCTAGTTCCAAGAGAAATTTGGCAATACTTAGTGAAACTGAAGATGCACGTTGCTGTTCTCTTATAGTTGCACCCCTAGGGATTTGCCCTGGAGAAATTTTGCCCTAGCACGATGTTGAGAGCTGTGAGATGCTCCAGCAGGCCCGGCAGGCTGTGGGCCGCTCCCGCAGCGTTGCTCAACCATGAAGGCGGCCTTGCTGCGCGTCCAGGATAGGGACCCTCAGATCTCATCCCCGAAGTGTGAAGGTGTAGCACGCTCGCCCACTGCCCGCTTCTGCCTCCCTGCCTCCCGCGTCTGTCCTCAGAGATACGCTGGGCGCATCCAGGCCTGTGCCTGCTCGGGTGCCAGGCGGTGCCGCTGTGCCAGCCTGCCTGCCAGCCGCACTTGCGCCGCTCCCCAGGCTGCGCCTCCCTAGAACGTGCCCTTGTCTGAGTTTATGAGGGAGACCTCAGGCTGCTTTCCAGAGGACGCCCTTTTTGCTGTGGGGACCCAGGTTGCTCTTAGTCAACCCTTCTAGCACTAAGGTATGTGCCGAGAGCAAGTAGGCCGACCGCTCCAGCAGGTGCCGATGGGCTACGCCCCAAGCCCAGAGCCCTGCAGCCCACTGCACAGCCTCTCTGGTCTGAGCGTCCCTCCAGAGCTTTGCTGTGGGCACCCCAGCGCGTGGGCACCCCAGCGCACACTCACCCCAGACTGCAGGTGCACGGCCACAGTCAGGCCTGCGGCAGAGCCAGACGCCCGCCTGGCCCTGCCTCTGCCAGGTGGGGCCCGCAGGCCCGCCCTCCTGCTGGGCGCGGGCTGGGCCGGCTCTGAGGGCCCGGTGCTGCCCGGACGGCGTTTGCCTGTTCCCGCAGGTGTGCTGTGCTGCTTCTGTAGGAAGTGGCGCTGGTCCTGAATGCAGGAAACCGCTGACCCTAGCCTGTGGAACGACCTGGCTTTTCCTATGGACGGTGGCCGTGCACCCCAGGGTGGTTTTGTCTGGTTGTTAATGAGCCAGTGGCCGGCCCTGGAGGGATGGAGTGGATGGAGTCTCCTTTTCTGGAGTCACCAGATAGAAGACTGTGCCCGTCAGGGACATCTGGTCGCCACTGGCTGCTTTTCTAAAAGAGCAGTTTCCACCTTACGTGAAGGAGAGCGCCGTGCTGCCTGCAGTGGCCTGAGCCCTCCGTCACGCGCTTTGCTCGCTGGTCTGTGCGCTGCAGGCTTGGGTTGCCCTGCAGCCCTGGCTCCTCCTGGAGCCCAGCGCCTGGGCTGAGGACTCCCTGAGTCCCGCTCCTCCTGAGGCAAGAGACAGGAGCGTGCAGGACGCAGGTCCAGGGGGCAGAGGCCTCTGCAGGGACCAGGGCGGGGGCGTGGCCCCCAGCAGCCGAGCGGTGCCCGCACGAGGCTTGCAAGCCTCCCACGAGGAGAGGTAGCTTACGGCGCCAGTGCCCGTGGCGCTTTGACCTCCTTGCTTCAGCTGTGGGGGCCTTGGCTGTGCGCGCGGGCGTCTGGCCGTGGCGCACGCTCAGCAGTCGTGCAGCTTGGGCTCAGTTGCGCTGTGGCCGGCGGGGCCTCAGCACCCAGACCGGGGCCTGAGCCCCTGCCCCCTGCACTGGACGGCAGGTTCTGGGCCACCAGACCACCGGCCGAGGCCCCAGGGCCTGAGCGCCCGCCCCCCTCACTGGACGGCAGGTTCTGGGCCACCAGACCACCGGCCGAGGCCCCAGGAGGAGTTTTATTAGCAGATGTTCCCAACACAGTTTCTGATTTTTAAAGGGTTTTTTCCTGCTTTACCTGCCCTGATTTTTACAGCTCCTTTAGGGGGTGCCAGTGTCTCTGTCTCGGTTCTTTGGATGAATATTTGTACTGGGCGCCTGTTGCTTTGTAAGAGGTCACCTCGAAGCACAGTGGCCTAAAACGGCCACCTGTGCTGATGATCTCAGAGGCTGTGGGTCGGGACTTTGGGAGCAGCTTGGCCGGGCGGTTCTGCCTCAGCGTCTCTCGTGAGGTCACTTTAAGATGTCAGCTTGGTGGGGCTGTGTCACCTGAGGGCTGGACTGGGGCTGAGAACCCTCCCCAAGGTGCCACATCCTGGTGCCCGTGGGGCCTCCGTCCCTCGCCAGGTGGCCTCCCCAGTAGATGTGTGTGTGTGTGGCGGCGGGGGGCGGGGGGGGGGTGCCATCACAGCAGGAGGCCAGCCCCCCAGCAGGTGGTCCCCGGGCCAGGGTGGAGGCTCTCCTCGCCCTGGACTCGAAGCCTTGGGGCCCCTGGAGCATTCTTGTGAGTCTCAGACACAGCAGGAGGTTCTCCAGGGCGCACATGCGTGGAGGCTGAGGGCGGGAGAGCCTCTCCAAGGGGCTTCCGGGGTCTCAGGTTGTGCTGTGAGCTCGTGGGCACCTGGCTTTCCGTGTCTCCTTTTTCCAAGGAGAGGAAGGTCTCCATGACCATGATGGAGGGGCTGGGCGAGGGGACATGAGCTGCAGACTCCGCCCTTGCTGCCCGTCCTGGTGCTGAGGAGGGGCAGGGGTTGCTCTGCCCCTGCTGAGCCTGCAGGGCCCCAGGCAGCAGAGGGCCGAGCCCAGCTGCGGGGCAGAGACCCTCAGGGAGGCTCCCCGGCCTGAGACGCTCAGGGGGGGCGCCCTCCTTTCTCTAGACGGTCTAGAGGGAGCAGAGAGGTCAGAGCGGGCCGAGAGGGGCCTGGGGGGGGCTTGGGGGGGAGGGGCGGCGGGCTGTGTGCCCTGCCGCTGCTCCACGGGTAGGCGCGGGCGGGCCGGTGGTGCCGTCTCCCATCGAGCTTGCCGGCAGCCGTTCGGTTCCCCGAGTCCATCGGCGTACGGCGGAGCCCTTCCTGAAGCGTCTTCTGGAGCCTGTTCCCACTGCGCTTGGTCTTGACTCGGCTGTGGAGGCCTTCCTCCGGGACGACCGCTGCCTTCCCAGCTCCGAGAGAGGCCTGCCTTCCCTGCCTGCCTCCTCCCTGTGGGCATCTGGCCCGGGCGGGGCTCTGCCCAGTGGTTCCCTCCGCACCTTGCGCCCAGACTCCGTCCGCTGCACTCCTGGGCTGGCCCGCCCCTGCCCCACGCGGCTGGCTCGCTGGGGAGGTCGTGACTGCTGGTTTGGGGCATCTTGTGTCTGAGGTGGTTTATTCCAGCAGGGTGATGGTCACCGTGGTGCGCGCACCACACTTCAGGCCCATTGCCAGCACGTTTTCATGACCAGCCGTGTTTGGTGAGGCTGGCGCGGTGGCCCCTCCTCCCGTAGCCAGGCCCCACAGCAGTGGGGGGTGCGGGGCGGCAGGGGGAGCAGGCTGGGGCCGGCTTGACCAATGCCTGTCACCCCTGTGGCAGCTGTGCTGGGTGGTGTCCTTGTGAGCCCGTGGGCAGAGTGAGCAGCCGTTGCTTCACTGACCTGCAGCAAGGCCTGACTGTTGGCCTGCCAGGGGTGCCAGCAGTGGAGTCACTGCTTGGCCCCTGAGTTTCCGTGCCGGGTAGGCTGGGGCTGCTCTGGCCGCAGTGCGTCGGCCTCTCATGTGTTGTCGGTGGTCCTCAGCACGGGGCACACAGACACGCATGGAACCTCAGAGGGGCAGAGTGGTGCCCACGGGATGGAGGGGCCGTGGCCCTGCCCACCTGCCCCACCCCTCGTCACAGGGCGGCAGAGCCTCCTCACCGCTGGGGCGCACAGCATGGGAGGGGGCTCCTGGAGGCCTTGGGAAGGGGCTCCCCGGGGCGCTGCAGGGCCGGAGTGCTCTGCGCCCCTGCTCCCGGGGGGCGCGGCCCCTCGGCCTGCTCGGCACCCTCCAGGCGCGCCCCGGGAGGGCGAGGCTGGTGCCACAGTGAACACGCCGGCCGGGCCTCACCTGCACACCCAGGGGCGTTTCCTGCTGCCGGCTTCTGCAGGGTGCTGGGACGTCGTAAGGCGCCGGCCGTTGGCTGATGTGGGGAGGGTGCACTCTTCTCTTTCGTCATTTATCATTTCCTGCGTTTACACAGGTACAGTTGACTCACTTCCACCAGCCCCGATTTCAGTGAGCTACGACACCAGGCTGACACTGCTTTCCTTCGGCGCTCTTCCGGGACGCGACTCCGGGACGCGGCGATGAGTGTGCTCGTGGCGACCTCCCTAACCCCTCCTGTGCCCGCAGGTGGTCGCCGAGCACCCGGACGCCTCTGCCGAGGAGATCGAGGAGCTACTCGCCTCGCAGTGGAGCGCGCTCAGCGAGAAGCAGAAGGCGCGCTATCACACCAAGTTTGCGCTCGCGGCTCCGGCCCCGTCCGAGGAAGGCTCTGGTAACGGCGCCTCTGTGCCCGCGTCCTCTGCCGGGCCTGCGCAGCGCCTGGCGGTCATGATTGCCGCCAGAGCCGCGCGGTGGGCGTGTGGGGGAGGCAGGCAGCCCGTGTGGCCTCCAGGGCCAGAGGCGCGCCTGGCGGGCCGGGGTCACACTCCTTGGGGCGGGGCTGTGGGCTTGGGAGCTCCCCGGGTGAGGAGGCTGGCCGTGGCCTGGCAGTGGGCGTGGGCAGCCTCTGGCTGTCACTGTGAATGAACACAGTGCCCCTTCGCCCTGGGCACTGGTAAGAGGAGAGAGGCTTCACGCTGAGCTTGGGGACACGCGTGGCCTCCTCGGCTGTGCCGTCTGCATGCTGGGCTCCACGGTGGGGACTGACGCCCACGATGTGGCTATAGTGGACGTGTTGGGGCGTCAGTTGAAAATGCAGAGGAGGCCTGCGTCTCTTGAGGCTCGCCTCTGAGGCACTTTGGAGAGGCCAGGGGTAGGGCGTGCGCGCGGGGGCCAGAGGCCAGCTCAGGAGGAGGGTGCCACCCGCCTGTGTGCCCCAGTGACCCCACCCTGGTTGGTGGGCCCTCGACCCCACAGCCCCGTCCGATGACACCAGAAGTAAACGTCACTCGTGTGTGCAGGGTGAATTGCAGATGCTACAATTCAGAATAGGAGGGTGTTTAGGATTTGTGTATTTTTTTTAAAAGGCAGAAGTTTACTAGACAGTTCATCAGTCTGTAACTCTAGGAAAGTGTCCCTTTTCAGTGACTGCTGGTTTAAGAACAGGTGGGAGTTATTCAAGCCAGAGTCTCCTCTCCCCTGAGGAGGGTGACCTGACTGTCTGCTCTGTCACCGAGGACCGTCGAAGTAATTGGCAGGTGCGGTCCCTGCCCCTGGGATGTCCGGTGTGTTTGCTCTGCTGGCCTCGAGCCCTCCCGCAGGGGCCACGGGGCTGACGCCCAGGATGCCAGGCCAGGCCGCGGTGCCCGCTGTCTGTCTTGTCGGTGCCGGGGTTCACAGGTGCCCCTCCTGCTTGTTTCTGTGAGAGACAACCTGGCGAGGGGAGAGCCGCCCTTGACGGGGAAGGACAGTGACTCCACCTTCCCGGGGGCTCTCTGCCTGGCGCGCAGGTCCTGAGGGGGTCCTGGCAGCTCAGGCCAACCTTGGCCCTTGCTGGTTACGGTCAGGCAGCAGCTCAGCAGGCCCCACCAGCCACAGCTCTGCGGGCCTCTCCTGGTGTTCCTTGAGGCCAGCTGGTGCTGTGTTGGCCCAGAGCTCAGCGAAGGCCGGTCTGGGTCCAGCGCTGGAGAGGCCAGCGCTCCAGCGTGGTTCTCCGCGAGCACTGTCGGGCCTGCACGTTGAGCAGGGCCTCTGGACGCAGGGGCCTGAGCCTCTGGCCGCTGCACCTCGCGGCCCCGGCAGGGCTTAAGGGCGACAGCGCCCTCCCACGGGATGCTGGAGGGAGGCGAACAGTCCAGGGGGAAGCCCTGAACCTCCGTGATGCGGTGCTGGACGTGCAGGCCCCGGGTTTGCATTGAGTGGGCCTTGGCGTGCCCAGATGAGCCCCCAGACCTGCGCTCTCCGCTTAAGCCGTGCCTTCCGGTCAGTGCTGTTCGGACCCCTTGTTTCGGGTCGGGTGGCCTCCCTGGGGACACCTGATGTGCACAGTCCGCAGACGTGTAGAAAGTGCTTCATTTGCAGATGGACGCGGAGTGTCCTCCTTAAGATGCTTCTTTAAGGAACTGTGTTAAAAGTAGCAAGTTGTGTATATTTTTAAAGTTCGACTTAAATTCCACTAGTCTTTGAACATAAGCGAAGGATTTTGTGAAAACCCTGGGTACATTGACACTATGTAACAGATAGCAGGGTGTTTGCCCCCTGGGCGAGATCGGGGGTTTCTGCTCGCCATGGGGGACACGCCCAGAGCTCCACCTGTGACCCTTGGGCCCGGAAACGAGCAGGGTTTTGGGGGGCCTGTCACAGCCGGACCTGCACGTGCGCACGCCAGGCGGCTGCTCGGCGCCCCAGAGGGCGGCTTGTGGGAGGGTTTCACGTCAGTTTCCATCTGCATCCCAAGGTAACTTCAGTGGGAAGAGAAGGAGCCACGCGAAGAGGACCCAGGGCCTGAGCGGAGACGCTGAGGCTGAGGAGGCCCCCAGGAAGAGGCTTAGGACCGACAGGCTCGGCCTGCGGAAGGTAGTCTCACCGGGCCGGGCCGAGGGGGGTCCTTGGGGAGCTCCTTTCCGGAGGCTGCTGAGCAGAGCAAGTGTTTGTCTGCCAGGGGATTTAGCAGGTCTGAACACTGAGTAACACTGGGTGTTTTTGAGTCAGCAGAATCGCGTGTTTAAAGTGACTCTTCAGTGAAGACTGTATATCAGTCCGTGTGTAAATAGCGAGGTAGCAGGTGAACGTCAAAGTCTGCTATGTTATTCTTCAGGAAGTTGAAATAGCCATTAAAAATGGGTTTTATGAACTCATCCCATTGGTTAGTAATTCATATAATTGTTGATGTAATTAGGAATACTAAGCAGGCTGCGCAGACCAGTTTGATGCAGCGACAAGGCACCGATCTAGCAGGGCCTGGTGGTATCCAGGGCAGGGCTGACCTGGGGCCTGGAGGAACACGGAGCTGACCGAGGCTCCAGTATTCAGGGAGCCGGGCCTGCGTGTCGGCATTGGTGCCCGTGTGTGAGGAGCACACGGGCTCTGCCGGGCGCTCTGTGACGGGACCTGGGGAGTGTTGTCATGAAGCGAGATTAGGCTGAGCGTGTGTTTATCTAACGGTAGCTCTTCCAGGGTGGTTGTGCTCTGGTGTATCATTTTGAGTGTAGCTTTAAACTGCCTTTTTTTCACTGTGCTGTGCCCCTTGTGGGGTCTTTTCGTGGTGGGATGTGAGATCTTAGCTCCCTGACCACGGATTGAACCCAGGCCCCTGCAGTGGAGTAACCAGCGGGCTGCCAAGGAATTTCCCAAGCTGTCTCTCACTGATGTGGATTGAGAAGTTGTTGTTTTTATTGCTTTATTTCAAAGAATGGAAAATAAGTCTCATGTGTCGCTCAAGCACAGAAGTGTAGCCGCCGCATCATCTGTCTTATTTCTTTAAAGGTGTCTTTGCAGTTCAGGGGAGCAGGCAGGCCCCGCCCTGTTCTTTTGGCTCGGAGAGCACTGTTCCGAGGCCCTTGTCGGCTCCCGCAGTGAGCCAGCTAATGACCCAGGTGACCCCCGCGCAGAGCCGCCGGTGTCCAGTGACTGCGGCCTGGGCTGAGGGTCTCCCCCAGCTGCTGCCTTGGAAGTGGGCCTTCACTGGCAACCACGCAGACACTGGTTGCTTTGGAATATTTGTGTAAATCATTTACCTGAAAGTGTGACCCCAGACATTTGAAGTATCAAAATTCACATTGAGTAGCTAGATAGAAGTTCACTAACTAGCGGCTCAGGAAATAGTGCACGGCCTTAGAAGGGGCGGTGCTGGCTCAGCCTGTGAAGCTCTCTGAGCCGCACCGTCTGCAGTAGCCCCAGTGTGCCCCGAGCACAGGCGGCCAGGGCGCGAGCTGTGTGCTGCGCCTGCCGCTGGGCCCCAGGCGGTGTGCCCTGGAATCGGCAGCCTCCTGAGGGGCGGCGGGTGGTCTGGGGCAGCGGCGCCGCAGTGCTATCCAGGCCATGGTGTTCGAATTTGAACACTAGACGCATGTTCATGATGCTTTTTAAAATTCTTCTTTGCTGTTGCGTTGTGAAATGGGCTTTTTGATGGTCTCTGTGTGTGAGCTTTATCTGGAGCTGGTCTCAGAACCGGGAACCATCAGTGAGAGGGTGGAGTTTTCCCTGACTTGCTCTCAGCGGGAGGGTGGCTGCCTCTGAGCCAGTCCGCTCCAGTCCGAGGGCAGGGTGGGCAGTGCACCGAGGAGGCCCCCCCCACAGGAGGCTCTCCACGTGCGTGGGGTGGCGGGGCAGGAGATCGGCTCCTGTGAATGGAGAGGGGCTTGGTGGGCAGCCACACGACGCCTTTGCGGAGCGTGTGTCCACAGGAGCGGTGCAGCTTTCCAGCCCCGCATCGGTTCCCATTGGAGACTTTCTTTCATTCTTTGCTTTTTTGCTGTTCTTCCCTCCTTCCCTCTCTCTTGTTTTTTTGTGACAGAGAGAGGCGATCACTGACAAAGCAGCCCGCACGAGCTCCTGCAAGGCCCTCGAGGCGGCGTCCTCGCTGAAGAGTCAGGCAGGTAATGTGGTCAGCACCGCTGCCAGGCCCCCGGGCTGGGCCAGGGGTAGCGCCGGCCCTGTCCTCAGGGAGCCTCCCTACGGACGGCGGGTGAGCGGGAGGCCGGGCCTGCAGGCTGAGCTGGGAGGAGGCGCCCGTGCCGGCGGGGCCCTTGGCTGTGGCGGGAGGTTGCCGCAGTGCTCGGCCGCTGCTCACCCAAGTCGCCCTTCCGACTTCTGCTCGGCTTTATTGTCTTCAGTTTCGAGTTATATTTGAAAGGTGATTCAAATCAGAAATGTCCAGGCTTGTGACTCGATGGTGCGAGCTGTTGCGGCAAATCCCACTGTGTTTAGCACCCAGTTCTCCATGCGTATCTGCTAAAGTGCGAGTGATGGCTGATCATCTCTGTTTTCCGTGTTGAAGAAACTAGCTTAGAATACTTGGGGAAAATAGCTGTCGAAGCAATAAAGGGGAACAGGCCGCCACTCTTTTTTTACCTTTTCATTAATTATGTTTTGATGTATCTGTCTGAAGAATGCTTACCATCTCCAAATCTTAATTTAAAAGGAAAATAAAATTCAGGGTTAGAGAAGATTAAAAGTGGCTCTTTTCCTTATTTACCATAAAGAACTATACTGGTGTTTAAAAGTTTAATTGAACAGACTTTTTTTACAAAAGCAAAACAGGTATTTGTTAGTAGTTTGAACAGAGTGGATATTTGAGGATAGAATTGATACTTTTGAGTGTGATAGTGGTATTGTAGTTACATTGACTGCCTTATGTTCAGAGATGTTCTAAACTTCTTGTGGGTGAGATAATCTGTCTGGGCTTGGCTGCGGAGAAACGGCTAAGGGGGCTGGCACCAGGTGTGGGTGGGCTGGCGAGGCCCAGGCTGAGCTTCGGGCCATTCACCGCCCAGCTCGCCAGCCCTCATCGTCCCATAGCGAAGAGTTAATGCCCAGAAAATTCGTCTTTAGAAATTCAGTTACTAAAGGGGTACTTTGAAAGCAGGAGAGAGATTGAAGGTTTAAGGTTTCAAACTTTATTTTATAAACCAAAATTATCTTACAGCCACGAAACACCTGTCTGACGCCTGCAAGCCCCTGAAGAAGCGCCACCGGGCCCCGGCAGCAGCCGCCGCCACCCTCACCTTCAGCAAAAGCTCGTCTCCTTCCGCGTCCTTAACTGAGCACGAGGTAAAGTCTTGATGAGGGTGGTCAGCACTCGCTCTCAGGCAGGCTGTGTAGGTGCCCACGCTGAGGTGTGGTGGAGGTCAGGGCTGGTGAGTGGGAGCTGGGTTCTCTGGCTGCGTGTGTTTCATAGAGGAACACGCGCCCGGTGTGTGGTGCACGAGCGTGGCCGCACTTCAGTGTGGATGCATTTCATTGTGCTTGGAATCTGTCTTCAAGATGTTGGTCTGTGATGTTCCACACGGTCCTGACCTGACCCCATGTCGGCAGACTGCCTGCGGGCCTCGGGCAGCCACCCCCAGGGAGGGCGGGCCGCGGTGCCCAGGCCCTGTGCGTCTGTGGCCACGGGCCTCCAGCTTCATGCTTAGCCTGGAGTGTTGTTCGGTGCTCGATGGCGAGGTGAGTCCGGACTGCCGTGGCCGAGGCCCTGCTTTGTGGGCCTGGCGGCCCGCGCTGTGCACAGAGCTGCTGGAGGCTCTCGCTCCGCGGGCCGTGGTACCACGAGCACCGTCCAGCCTGCCTCTGTGTGGCCAGAAGCAAAGCGGAGGCAGCCTCCAGTGGAGGTCTGGTCTTTTCCTGTGCAGAGGGAGTTTGGGATTCCCAGTTTCAGGACTGCCCAAGGAGCTTATTTTCAGGTTGAAGCATCTAGTTACCTTGGTCCCTGTGGTCCTTTCCTTGTGGTAGACACGAGTCCTGTCTCTAGAACATCTTTGAAGAGACGTTCACCTTGGGCTGTTTCGGACAGGGTTCTGAGGCAGCAGGTGGGTCAGGAGGGGGCCCTGCTGGTGTGGCTTCCACCATGGGCTGTGGTGGGGACGCTTGGGTGCCCGTGCCCGTTAGAGGCGGGCAGGCCTTCTGGGCCGAGGGCTCTGCTTGCACTCAGGCCGGTGGGCAGCCGGGGGAGTGCAGGGCCAGGACGGTGCCCTGCAGGCCTGTGTGGGCTCCCTGCCGTTGAGCCAGCGCAGGTGGCAGTCTTTCTCCAGGCATGGCAGTAGCCTGCCTCGCTGGGCCCCGGAGCTGACTGACACGCGGAAAGGCAGGTTCCGCACAAAGCTCTTTCCTGTTGTTCTTGTCCACATACCCTAACGTTAAGCAGAAGGAGATGTGCAGTTCTGGAGAAGAAAACAGTGCAGGCTTCGGTTCTGTAGGCTGTTTGTCTTCAGTCAGCTGTTTTGTTAAAGAACTTTCTAATGAATTTTTCTGGTTTGGTACTTTGGCTCACTTGTTTGGTGGAGTTTTTTTACTTCTACTGTTGAGAGATACCATCAAAGAAATGCACAAGGCCAACGAGGTCTCGTCTCCTGTTCCTTGTAATGAGACGTGTGGGTCAGAGGTGCGGACCTGGAGCAGTGCCCCAGGCTGGTGGGCGGAAGGGAGAACGTCCATCAGGGCCCCGGGTTGCTTTGGACCAGAGCGATCCTCGTCTCCCAGGCTGAGACATCTGGTCTGAGCTTGGGAAGACTAACGGAGCATTTTACAGTCATTAGATTTAATTGATTTTTAATTCTTTGGGACTTCAGAAGTAGATAGGTTATTAAATACCTATATACTGTGTATTAAATACATTGAGATGATACATGCATACACCTTTGCATCTTGAAGGTGATACATAGATTCCATAGTGTGCGTTCTGTCCCTTACATAAAAACGTTTAGATCACCAGGCTTTCTCTGTCAGCCGTTTCTGTGCAGCATATATGAATCTCACATTAGAGTTCATTTTTACAGAAGTGGACTGTTTATTAAACTTCACTCTAGGTGAGCTGGAAGGCCTGTCTGCTTCTGTGCTCACACTCCTGAACTCCAGTGTGCAGTCCCAGTGTCTGCTGGGCTGAGGGCCTTTCTAAGCGCGAGAGGCAGTGCAGTGTGTAAAGAAACCCTCCAAGCCTCCAGCTCCAGCTCCAGGGGGCCCTGGGTGGCCGCCGGCCTGCGGCTGGCAGGGCTCGGGCTGGCCCCGGCAGGGGCGGGCCACGTGCCCTTTGCGTGTTCACAGTTTCTCCTTTCACTGCCATTGTTACAATGAGGAGCTCTCAGAGGGTTGGTGTCCGCAGACGTTCCAGGTCCTGCTGCGGTCTAAACGCCTCTCAGACAGGCGTGTGTGGCCGGCCAGGCTCACAGCAGAGGGGCCCTTCCGTGGCAGCGCTGCGTCTGCGGGAGGACGGAGGAGAGCCACACGCTTGCATGGCAGAGGCCTGGGAAGAGTCAGTGTGTTTAAGTGTTCTGTGACTGCGTTTCTTGTTCCCTCAGTAGAGCAAACTCTCGTTTCTTTCACCTTCATGGTAACAGCCTTTGTGGGAGCCACATCAGCCAAGCTGGATCTGATCGCGGCTGCTCTGTGCTGCGCTTAGCATGCCGTAACTTTCCGAGACGTCTGCTGCAGGCCGCGTGTCGTCATGCAGACCCAGCGGCACCCTCTCACAGGCAGTCACGGAAGACGTGTGACAGTCTGTTTTTACTGGTATTAATAACACACACAATGAAGAAAACATAACAAATTTTAAGACCAAGGTAAGATACCTAATCAAGGCCATTTAACCAGTCACATTCATCTCATAACAGAAACACGTTCATATCCAGTGGTCGAAAGGGTGCCCTTGGTCAGGGGCTGTCCTGGGCCTGAGACAAGGACAGGACACTGGAGGGGCTCGTCCTGTTAGAAGTCGTTTTTCTCCTCTAGTCCATAACTTTCTGAATTTTTACTGAAAACAATGTCAGCATCTGTACCTTCCGAAGCAAAGGACAAGCGGCGCACTCTAGAGAGCCCCGGTCGCCTGTCCTCATTCTAGTGGAGCGTGTTCAGCCCTGCAGGCGGCAGACTGGTCGCCAGCATAGAAGGCAGGAGGACTCGCGACTCTGTCTTTTTTACTAAGCAGGTTACTGTGACCCTAGCTGTAGTGGATTTATAGGGAAACTGTCGCTTGCAACGTCGCTGTGAGCCGTTCAGTCTCCCGATTCAGTGCCCGTTCTCTGGGCGTCCCGTCACCAGGTCACTCACACCCACCTCTCCCTCGGCTGCTTTTGTGGAACACGAGCCACCACATTAAACGCCTCAGTCCCGGGCGGCTGCCTGGTGTGCCCCGGGGGCCACGTGCCTGCGTGGTGGGGAGAGGCCTCCGTGCCCGTCAGCTCACGGACGGGGGGGCTCTTCACGCTGCCAGGCCCATAGCACTCGACTCCAGCTGAGCAGACGCTTCAGATGTGCTTCACGTTTAACGAGAGTTTCCCACTGACACGTGTGCTCTAGGCCGTCAAGTGGTGCACCGCACGTGAGACACTTGGGGTGCCCGGCGCCTTGCGAGGGCTTGGCGGTTCGCTGTTGTGACAGCAATGGTCCTAACAACAAAAATAAGGAAGTCATCGTCACTCCATTTTTATCCAGAAGTATAGATTTTGCTTTGGCGTGCAGAGTGGTCCTCGGGACTGCAGTAGACCCAGAGGCGGCACGTGCCGGGCATGGCCCCGCCTCGGGTGCGGCCCCCCTCCGGGCATGGCCCCGCCTCGGGTGCGGCCCCCCTCCGGCATGGCCCCGCCTCGGGTGCGGCCCCCCTCCGGGCATGGCCCCGCCTCGGGTGCGGCCTGCGGCTGGCTGGTGACCCTGCTTGGACACAGTGGGACGTGGGCCTCCAGGATGGCCGCGGTCATGCCGCTCCTAAAGGGATGGTGGAAGGTTCCCCAAAACCAGTCACTAAATTGCAAAATGTCAAAAACTAGTGGGGCAAGAATGACCTAGTCCCAAAAGCCACTACCCAGAGTAAAACTCCCTCCTGGAAGGCCTGTGACAAGAGTTAAGAGGCTCATGTGAAATGATAGCTTGAGGAAGTTCGAGTTGTAGACAGCCCGCCAGCGGCCAACACGTGGCAGGTAGGGTCGGAGTTGGCCACAGACGAGCCTTCGTCTGATGGGGAGGATCGGCGTGCCCCACGAGCAGCTCGGAGTCTGCATCAGCAGAGTGGGGAGGGCGCACGGGGCAGGTGTGAGGGCACGTGGTGAGCCTCAGCTGGGCAGAGAGGCTGGGACGTCGGGAGGGTGGCCCGCGGGAAGGGCAGCTGTGTCTGCATTGTTCTGCTCCGGGCGCAGTGTATTTTGGGGTGCTGGGGAAGCCGAGCTCCCCAGAGGGCGTTCTGGCTTCTGGAGGAGCTGAGTGGAAGGGGCTCCAGCTTGGAGAGGGCTTAGAGACGGGCGGCAGTGTGTGCGGAGTGCAGGTGGGCCGGCGCTGGGTGGCGTGGGCGGCCCTCACTTGCTGAAGTCAGCTATGCTGTCTCTTTCTGCCTGTTGTGAGGTGACTCTGGCTATGCTGCTTACAAGGTCCCTGCCGTGACCACCCCTTCCACTCCCTACACCTGTGTTGGCAGAGGAGGAGGCCAGAGGTGGACGCGTGTCTGGATGTCCCGAAGTTGAGGTTGTGGCCATTCCAGAAACGCAGGGGCCCCTCGCCATCCGCAGGCTCCCTCTCTTCTGCCTTTCCGAGAGGCGTCCTCGTGGGGGTTAGGGGAGGGTGCATCTCACCACCCTGCAGCATCTCACCACCCTGCAGCATCTCGTGTCGGTGTCCTCCCAGCTGAGAGTGAACACACAGCAGAGGCCGCCTCTCGCACGGCGTGTGCGCCCCACCCCCACCCCTCAGACTTGGGGCTTAGACTGCCCCCCCACGTGGTCTCTGGGAGGCCCAGCGCTGTGGTCTTCACGGAAGTCCATGCAAAACCTAGGAACGTTCCAGGCGGAGTGCTTCAGGTCCAGGATGGGGGGCAACGGTGGCCAGTTCAAAAGGTCTGGTGGCCAGGTCTTGGATGGGAGTAGCTGGACGCAGCGGAGGAAGGGCAAAGGAGGGGAGGCCCGCCACCCCTGGGCCTCTGGGCCCGGCTGGTCGCCTGGGCACAGGACTGGGGACGTGTGAGCCTGGCCAGACCGGGGCGGCTCTCACGCCCAGCGAGTCTCAGAGATGGTGTGAAGAAGGAAACTCAGACTGTCAGTTTGCATCTAGATCCAGAAACGTGAAAGGTGCCCATGTATGAGCTTAAAGTCAGGGTCCTCTCCCCAGAGACGGTTGTGAGTGGACGTTGGCCCCACTGTGGCAGATGGGGTGCTGAGCTTTGTCCCTTTCAGTAGCCGTGTGAGCACTGTAAGTGTGGCGCGTCCTCCGTTGGTCGGGCAGTGCCAGCTTGGTGGGCGCGTCTGGAGGGCTCAGGCAGGGGAGTGCAGCCCACGTGGGCAAGAGAGCAGCCCTTCCCCAGAGGAGAGGGGGCGGCGGACACGATCACTGTGGTTTCGAGAATTGACTTGATTGACTTGGCTTCCTTTCCATTCGGCTTCTAACTTCCCAGCTTCTGAGATACGTCTGTCTCCTTTACATATCATTTCACTGTTAAGTTCTGGTTAGGGATTTGTGTGTGGTTAGACTGGATGAGAGCTGCTTTGACTCAGTGTGAAGCTAGCGTTTATGCTTTTAAAATCAATAGTTTTACCACCTCAGCTTTTAAAAATCTGTGAACAGAAGTAATTTCTGAGGACTCAGTTTATCTGTTAGATTGTGGACTTAAATTACAGTTTTTTTGTTGAAAGAGTTGAAATACTACTGTCTTATTACAAAAGGCTTCTCAAAGTGCTCTCAAACCTGTGATTGGCTTTCAGTGTTTTTCCCAAGAAGCATGTTGACTCCCGTATGTTTTAGACTTTTGGTCAGTAAAGTTGATTTTCATCCTTTTAAGTACTGTGTTTGCTGTTTTACCTGGAATATGAGAAGTCACGGCTGGTTTACTTGCCAGTGATGAGGGGTTGGCCGTCTTCCGCAGGTAGCTAACCATGTTAGACCCACGCTTATGGTTTTCTCTGGCCTTGGTGTCTGTGTGGGGTCTTTGCACATAATTCTCTAGTGCGTGTTTGGAAGCGTGTGCTAACCGGTTACTCAGGACATCTTGAACCTCGCAGAGATGACTGAAGTGGGTGGGGGGAGGGCAACCGCGGGGACGGCTTGGTGGCTCAGCCTCTGCCGCCAGCCTCCAGCCGGGCCTCCCCAGCAGCCCTCCCCAGCCCACTCTGTGGGTGGCCGCTGCTGGGGACACAGCTCGGACCACGCTTGCTTCACAGGACCTTGCAGAGACTCGTTTTCACCTGTGACCAGGGCCGGGGGCACCTCTGGGGGCTGCCGGGGCTCTGGGGGCCGCCTGGTCAGGTGGTGGTGTGAGGACAGGGCCAGGCTGTGCTCTCCCGACTCAGACCTGGGCCCGGGGTGGTGAGGAATGATGGTGTGGCAACATGTCCAATAACTTGTGTTTGCATTGTAGCACTTCAGGTGGTGCATGGCTAACGAGTTATTTTAATTCCACCCTAATACTTCACTGTGCTGTCAACTTGGAAGACCTGTTTGAGATTAGTCTTTTGGTTTTAAGCTTATAAAGCTCCCGGGCACAGGAGCCGTATCATTTGTCAACCCTCACCCTCTGTGAACGTGCGCCTAGTGATCTGTTTTCCCCTTTACAAAAGCGTAACTCAAACGAAAAAGCAATGTTGGTTCATAGAACTGTGTTGTTCACGGTCTGTAATTGTATTTAAACTGATGTGGTGTCAACCTGTGAAGGGATGTTTGTTAAAAGATTTGAACCTCACTGTGTAACGCTGTCCGAGCGTAGGGCCTGCTGGGAGTCCCGAGTCGCTTCTAGCAGTTGGGTCGCCTGTTCCCTAGGCGCACGTGTCCGTTGGTGTCTCGCTGACAAGGCCCTGGCACGCCTCGGAGACCGCGCCAGCCTGCAGGAGCCCGTCCCTGCCGCCGCGGGCCGCGGGGCGCGTAGGTAGCGGGTGTGCGTGGGGGGCGGCTGCGCCCACCGCCCGGCCCTGGGCGTCTCTGCCAGCGCCTCCTGTCGGACGTGGAGTCCTCCCTAGAGGTCGTAGCCTGAGAGTTGGGACTGTGTTGGGACCGTGCAGGTGAATGTGTCTCCGAGTAAGCCTGGCCCTGGTGCCCCGGAGGTGGAGCTGCAGCCGGAGCCGGTGCCACCCGCTCCGCCCTCGTGCGTCAGACCCCGGCCGGCGCGGAGGCCTCGGGCGCGGGCAGGGGCGCGCTGGGATGCCCGCGGACCCTCCCCCCGCCACGGACTGCGCTGTTGGGGGGTCTGCTGCTGTGCGTGCACCTTAGCACCCGGCAGAAAACGCGCCAGTGTGTCTCGAACATTTATACTCCATTCAGAAATATGTACTCCGTGTTAATTTCCTCACCCAGACTCTGTCAACTTAGGAATATCTCCGAGTGGAGACGTGCTCGCTTTTTCTGTAAATCTTAAATAAAAGGTGCTGTTCCTTCCTTGGCCCTGGACTGGTCTGTGTTTCCTGTCTTTCTCTCCGTGCATTTTTTCTTTTTCTTTCTTTTTTTTTTTAGATTTGTTGCAGCCTTGTCGAGGGGAGGACCTGGGCGGTGGGTCAGGCGCCGGGTTCGTCCCGGGAGCCCCCGTGAAGGCCCTCCCGTGGGTCGGTTCTCAGGCGGCTGCGTGGGGCCGGGACTGGGGGGCCGCTGCCCGCCTGCCGCCTGGCACCAGCACAGACCTGCCTGGGGCTCGCCCTCTGTGCCTCTGACGCACAGGTCAAACGGGGTTTGCCCTCAGGGCGTTCTCCCGGCTGCCTTCTCTGGGGCACCAGTATGGAGGAGGAGGCGGTGAGCTGTAGGGAGGGCCTCGGGTGACAGTGCCTGTCCACGCCGTCTCCTTCCTGCGGGAGAAGGTGGGGAAATAAAGGGTACAGGCTGCTTTCTCTGGAGACGGGGCTCCGTCAGCCCTAGGCATGTGGCCAGGCTGGCACGGGGGCCCGTGCCTGTCAGCTGCCCGCAGACGCCAGGCAGCCTGCACACCCCAGAGAGGTCAGCACACCTTAACTCTGGATTTCCAGTCAGCAGAAGCCCCTCTGTTGGTCAGGGGCTTTCCCTTCCGCTCCTCTCTGTCATCTCAGGGAGGTGAACCTGGGGAAGTAGCACTGATACCCAGAACTGGATGAACTGGCTGCGGGGTTTATTTTGTTTTGTTGGGTGTTTAAAAAAAAAAGAAACGTGGCCCAGTTGAGTTTCTAGTTCTGTTTCTTGGTGAACAGCAAGCCTGGGTCATAACTCCTTGTGGCTGTGGTTATTTCGGCGTCCAGGAAACTAGCTTATTACTTCTGCTCTGCTGAAAATTCGGTTTTCAGTGTTTATTTGCCTAACATCCGGTAAATACTAAATGTATTTTTTAGGCTTTAAAAAATTTGAATGTAAGGTTTCTGATTAAACATTTATTGGTTTCTATCCATAAAGATTTACTGTTGCTGATCTTGTGAGGGAAAGGCTGTGTCCAGCGTCAGGAAGGGGCCTTCGCCCGCCCCTCCCAGACACTGCCCTACCCCCTGGCCCCTCTGCAGGGAGGAGGCTGTGGGCCGGGGCGGGCGGGGCTCTTGGTCAGTTACTGGGCGGCACGTCCCGACGACAGGCCCCTGCCCTGGGGGAGCACGCGTTGTAGCCACGCGTCCCGAGCCGCTGCCCATCCGACCAGAGGCCCGCATCTGACACACTGTGTTGAGTGTGGACACGTCTCTCTTAGCCTAAGACCACTGACCCTTTATAGATCGGGTAAGAAAAGTCAAGCTCGTCGGCCCCACGCCTGTCCTGACTCGCCTGCGAGAGCAAACTGGGTTTTCACAGAGTCGCTTCCTTTCTAAGGAGCATGGCGAGAGGTGGCGCGCGCGCCCACGCGCACCGTGACCTGCACGCCAGGCGGGGGGCCGCTCCCCGTGTGTGCACGCGCGCAGCGGGCCCGGGGGGGCCGGCGGGGCTGCTAGCGGCCGCTGTGAACTGTCGTCCGCCTCCTTCCTCCCAGGTCTCGGACGGCCCCGGAGACGAGCCCCCGGAGTCCCCGGACGAGAGCGCGGACGAAACCCAGACCGAGGCGTCCCTCTCCTCTAAGAGGTCCGAGCGCGGGGCCACCGCCAGGAAGGAGCACGTGTGCCAGGTGAGGGCCGGGGCCGGGGCCGGGCGGCCCCCCTCCGCCGGGCCGGCGGGCGCGGGGACCGCCTGAGCCTCCGGCCCTCTGCCCACAGCTGTGCGAGGAGCCGGGCAGCCTGGTGCTGTGCGAGGGTCCCTGCTGCGGCGCCTTCCACCTGGCCTGCCTAGGCCTCTCCCGCAGGCCGGAGGGGCGGCTCCTGTGCGGAGAGTGCACCTCAGGTACGCCGCCCCTTGCTCCGCCCCGCCCCGCCCCCCGCAAGGCCTCTGCCTCCCGGTTCGCTGCTGCACGGTCCGGGGAGGGGCGTGGGCGGCCCTTGAGGCTGCAGTCACCGCCCGCCTCCGCTTCCCTGGCCGGGCAGAGGGTGTCGGTCCAGTTGGAGGAGCTCGCAGCGCCGGCTGTGGGGCGCCGCCCTCCCGGGCAGCTGGTCAGACCCCCGCGGGCAGGGCCCCTCGAGGGCTAGAGGAGCCGCGGCGGCTCAGCCCTGCTCTGTGCCCCCTCTCGCCCTGGCCGCCAGGGACCCACTCGTGCTTCGTGTGTAAGGAGAGCAAGAGTGACGTCAAGCGCTGCGTGGTGTCGCAGTGTGGGAAGTTCTACCACGAGGCCTGCGTGCGCAGGTTCCCCCTGACAGTGTTCGAGAGCCGGGGCTTCCGATGCCCGCTTCACAGCTGCCTGAGTTGCCACGCCTCCAACCCCTCGAACCCAAGGCCCTCGAAAGGTGCAGAGAAGCTCCGTGTGGGTGTGACCAGATGCGAGCCATCGAGGGCGGGCGGGGTGGCAGGCTTGTCCCCGAGAGCTTTGCCCCGAGAGGGTTTACATACCTGCTGTCACTGACTGGATGCAGGTGGGAGTTAGGGTTTTTCTTGCTGTTTCCCTTCTTCCTGCCCTAAATGTCACCCTAATGATTGCTGACTTGAGGAAGCGGGGGCCTGAGCCCTTTTGACAGATTCTGTTTGTTCCGGCTTTGATGGTCCTTCACGTGTGAGAGCCATATTTTCGGGTGCAGGCCCACCTGTATCGTGCCGCGTGGAGTCTGTGGAACTCAAGGGCAGCGGGTGTCTGCTTCCTGATACCAGCTGTCCTCAACCAGGGGCCTGCACTCCAGAGGGCATAAGGCCATGTCTTGAGGTGTTTGGGGTCCCTGCTGGCGTGCACAGGGCAGCCCCCACGGGCCCCTGCTGGGCCCCAGTGCCCAGGCTGAGAAACCCTGGTCGACCTCATTTCAGAAAACAGCATGAAGTGCTTGATGGCTTTCTGACACCTTATTGAATTACCACTGCCTTAAGGGAATGTGTCTTCACAACGCTGATGACACTGTCACCCTCCTGCCCAAGCCCCCGTTCCTCCCGCTGCCCCCGGGTATTTCTGCAGCAGTGCTGTGAGCCTGCGGAGGCCCGGCCCCCCGGCTGCCCTGCTGAGGTGTGGGATGTGGGCGTGTCCACCCCAGGTAAGATGCTGCGGTGTGTCCGGTGCCCCGTCGCCTACCACGGAGGGGATGCGTGTCTGGCAGCGGGCTGCTCGGTGATCGCGCCCAACAGCATCATCTGCACGAACCATTTCACCGCCCGGAAGGGCAAGAGGCACCACGCGCACGTCAACGTGAGCTGGTGCTTCGTGTGCTCCAAAGGTGAGCCCCCCGGCGCCGCGCACGCTCGGGGCTGGTCCAGGCTGTCCCAGGGCCGCGCGTCGAGGGCCAGCTGCGTGCGGCACTTCTCCAGCTCTGTCCACCCTCTTGCGGCCCGTGCTTGCCCACGTAGTCGCATTCGTGGTCTCTGAGTTAACCACGGTCGTGTCACAGACTCGGGATGGCTTTTGTGGTGGAAAGAAAGCGTGCTCCTGTGTGGCGCGGACCCCGGGAGCCGGGGTGGGGGCTGGGGCGGGGGCTAAGGGCGCCCTCGTTGCAGGGGGGAGCCTGCTGTGCTGTGAGTCCTGCCCGGCGGCCTTCCACCCCGACTGCCTGAGCATCGACATGCCGGACGGCAGCTGGTTCTGCAACGACTGCAGGGCCGGGAAGAAGCTGCACTTCCAGGACATCATCTGGGTGAAGCTCGGGAACTACAGGTGGGGGAGGAGGCGCCCGCCCGCCGCGGTCACTGTCTTCTTTTCCTTTGCAGAGCTGAGCGCACTGAGATGCTGTCACTCTCTCTGAAGAGTCTGTGAACCCTGTTTTTAATATTTATAATAGATGGTGGCCGGCAGAAGTTTGCCATCCCAAAAATGTCCCCCCAAATATTCAGAAAATGAAGCACGAGGTTGGAGAATTCCCTGTGTTTTTCTTTGGGTCTAAAGATTATTACTGGACGCATCAGGCGCGAGTGTTCCCGTACATGGAGGGGGACCGGGGCAGCCGCTACCAGGGGGTCAGAGGGATCGGAAGAGTCTTCAAAAACGGTACGGGGCTCCGCGGGGTCGGGCACGGTGCTTGGGGGCCTCTGCTAATGCTGACTTCATTTCCAGTGTTTGGTTTCTGTGGGAAACGCTGGACGCAGCATTCTCTTCTAGCTATAGCTTAAGTCCTTGTGGATAGGTTTGTTGAAGCAGAGGATGAGACGTGGCATGTAATAAATTCCCCAACATTGACTGTGGTGACCTCCACTGGCATGCATTAGAGCTCCCACTTGCCTTTGCGTGAGAGGGAGCCCGCTGCAGTCGGTGGCTGCTGCACAAGCCCTCGGGGCTACCGTGACCCGTCAGCGGCCACACAGGCGCCTCCACCCCACCGCCGGTGGGGGACAGAGGGGACAGAGGGGACAGAGGGCTGGCCTCATTTGGGGGATGCAGGGCTCAGGAAGGGCAGCACGTGAGGGCGGCAGGGCAGTGGGGCCCTGGGGAGGTGACCTGCCGGCCCGCCCGCCCCCGCTCCTGCACACGGCCCACCCAGGTTTCTCCAGGAGAGGTGGGCCGGGCAGGCGGCTGGGCAAGGGCAGGGTCAGCGCCCCTTGCCTGGAGGCCCCGCAGAGCCCCCCTGGTTCTTAAGCTGGCCGGCGGTCCTGCGCCCCTGTCTGTGTGGGTGCCGTGTGGCCTCCTGGTTTAGGGAGACTAGAGACAACGCTCGGCAGCGGGATGAAAGTGTAGACGAAGTCGTTAACGTGCAGACCGTAACGGGTGGGCGTATCTGTTCGCTAAAATCTTTCACTGGCACTTCATTGACTTAGCACTGCAAGAAGCTGAAGCCCGTTTCCGTGAAATCAAACTTCAAAGGGAAGCCAGAGAGACGCAGGAGAGCGAGCGCAGGCCCCCGCCCTACAAGCACATCAAGGTGACGGCTCGGGCGGGGGCGGGGCTCGTCAGGCGGGGGCGGGGCTCCTCTGGCGAGCAGCCCTCCCCGGACAGCTGTGCAGGGCCTCCTAGGCGGGAGTGGGTGCTGCCCCTGGCCACGTGTCCTCTATCTCGAGGCCAGGGTGCGGGCAGGGCTTTCGCGCGGGAGGCCTGCCCTCAGCCCGATGGTTAGCCGTGGAACCGCAGGGCTGGCCCGGCTGCCCAGAGCACGGCGCAAACGACAGGCCATCCTCCTGAACCACGCTCGCTGCCACCAAGCCCAGATGAGAGGTGGTCAGCCCAGGCCACCCGACCCAGGAGGACCTTCTTCAGATGGTTCGGGGAGTGAGGGGGTGGGGCAGGAGCCATGTTCCCACGTGCTGCCAGCCGGGGCCCCGGGTGGGGCCGTGCCGCCAGGGTGGGCGCCCGGCCTCTGCCTCGAGGCAGGTCAGGGGCTCCGTCTTGGCTGCCCGTACCCGGGCCGTGGTCAGCGTCCGAGACGAGCGTGCATTTAGCCTTCGCTTTAGGGTGAGTCCCCTGGAACAGAATTATGGGGGATCTGACCGTGGTGCTGGGGTTCCCGAGGCTGCTCCAGCCCCTCCGGCCCGCCCTGCCCCGCGTGCGGGTGAGCAGGCGCCTCTCACCATGGCCTCCCGGCTGCTCTTGGGGTGCCCAGCCCCTCCTCCCCTGCCGCTTTCCTGGGCGTTTGCTCTGAGCTCAGGAGGCCGGGGCTGCCCTGTCCCCTCCTCGTGCGCCTCTGTGAGGAGAGCGTCCGGCGGCTATTTGCCCCCCCACCGGGGATTCCCTGAAGCGCGCAGAGGCGGGGTTGCACGAGGCTTAGCTCGGCTCTCGCCTGCAGGTGAACAAGCCCTACGGGAAGGTGCAGGTCCACACAGCGGACATCTCTGAGATCCCCAAGTGCAACTGCAAGCCCACCGACGAGAACCCGTGCGGCTCGGAGTCGCAGTGTCTGAACCGCATGCTCATGTTCGAGTGCCACCCCCAAGTGTGCCCCGCGGGCGAGTCCTGCCAGAACCAGTGCTTCACCAAGCGCCAGTACCCCGAGACCAAGATCGTCAGGACGGACGGCAAGGGCTGGGGCCTGGTGGCCAAGAGGGACATCAGGAAGGTGCGTGTGTGTGCGTGCACATGCGGGCGTGTGTGCCTGTGCGTGTGGTGTAGTGTGCGTGCATGTGCGCCTGTGCGTGTGGTGTGTGTGCGTGTGCGTACACACACGGGTGTATGTGCCTGTGGTGTAGTGTGTGCGTGTGTGTATACACACGTGGGCGTGCCTGTGCGTGTGGTGTGTGCGCGTGTGTGTGCGTGCACATGCAGGCGTGTGTGCCTGTGCGTGTGGTGTAGTGTGCGTGCATGTGCGTGCACACACGGGTGTGTGTGCCTGTGGTGTAGTGTGTGCGCGTGTGTATACACATGTGGGCGTGCCTGTGCGTGTGGTGTGTGCGCGCGTGTGTGCGTGCACATGCAGGCGTGTGCCTGTGCGTGTGGTGTAGTGTGTGCGCATGTGTGTACACACGTGGGCGTGTGTGCCTGTGCGTGTGGTGTGTGTGCGTGTGCGTGCACACGCGGGCGTGTGTGCACACGCGGGCGTGTGTGCCTGTGCGTGTGGTGTGTGTGCGTGTGCGTGCACACGCGGGCGTGTGTGCACACGCGGGCGTGTGTGCCTGTGCGTGTGGTGTGTGCGCACGGGCGTGCACACGCGGGCGTGTGCCTGTGCGTGTGGTGCTAGTGTGAGCGTGTGTGCGTGCATGCCTATGGATGTTACTGTGTGCATGCATGTACACGTGTCTGAATGCGCATGCGTGTGAATGTGTGCGTGTGCACATGCATGAATTAGTGCGTGTGTGCAGCGTGAGTCTGAATGTGTGCATGTCTGTGTTAATGTGTGCAGGTGCACGCATGCGTTCATGTGTACATGTTAATGTGTGTGCGTGCATGCCTGTGGATGTTTATGTGCATGTGTGTGCAGCGTGTGTGTGCGCGCGTCTGTAAATGTGTGCAGGTGCACGCATGCGTTCATGTGTACATGTTAATGTGTGCGTGTGTGCGTGCATGCCTATGTATGTTAATGCATGTATGTCCATGCGTCTGAATGTGCGCGCGTCTGTTAATGTGTGCAGGTGCACGCATGCGTTTGCGTGTACATGTGTTAATGTGTGTGCGTGTGTGCGTGCGCACATGCATGAATGTTGGTGTGTGCGTGTGCAAGTGTGTGCAGCATGTGTGTGTGAGTCCAGGGCTTGCTCACCTCTTCCTCCTTCTAGACTTCGCTAGTTTGTGTTGCTTCTGCACTTGTTGAGAACAGGATTTCAAACATGGTTTCTGAATTGTTACGATTGAAGATTGTAAAACATTGAATGGAAGATGTCTACCGCAGTAAAACTCTAAACTCCCATGAGTCAGGCCTGTCGGAACCCTGACGGCAGCCGTTGGGAAGTGAAAGGTTTACTGAGATGGGGGCCGGAGTGTTGCTGAGCAGTGCTGTGGGGTCGCTCTCCTGAGGCTGTCCCAGGACAGGGCAGGCAGGGCCAGGCTGCCGGGCAGACACAGGCCACACGGTCCGCGTTCAGGCTGCCTGTCGCGGCTGACCCCAGCAGTGTCGAGAGGGACCGCCCTGACCGCCGGTTTAGGGGCTCTTGCAGGAGAGCTTGACGGTCTCCACCCTGCTCTGTGCTGGGGAGCGCGACTGTTGCAGGGCCGGCCACAGGGCGCTGGGGGGGGCGGGGGCTGGCCTGTCGCTCCTTCCAGGGTGCTGGGAGAAGCGCCTCACTGGCAGCCTTTAGAGCGTGTGTGGTCACCTGACTGACTGACGGGCAGGGATGTGGGGCTCCGGGCTGTGCCCGGCAGGAGCTTCTGCTCACCCCGCCGCGCCCTCTGGCCGCCAGGGGGAGTTTGTGAACGAGTACGTGGGCGAGCTGATTGACGAGGAGGAGTGCATGGCGAGGATCAAGCGTGCGCACGAGAACGACATCACCCATTTCTACATGCTCACCATAGACAAGGTAACGCGTGTGGCCCCGGGCCTGTCCCTGCTCAGGAGCGCGCGTGGCCCCGGGCCTGTCCCTGCTCAGGAGCGCGCGTGGCCCCGGGCCTGTCCCTGCTCAGGAGCGCGCTGTCCGTGGCGTCGGGCCGCACGCCACGTGACGCTGTCGTGCCATGAGCGTTTCACACGCCTGCGGCCACTGCCTGGGGGCCGGGACGGGCGCCAAGCAGCCCGCGCGGGGCTTCTGGGAGGCCCATGCTCCCTGATGCGCGCAGGGACACCAACAGTCCTCCCAGGGTCAGAGAGGAGGGCTTGGGAGGCCACCCTCAGGGACACGGGGAGACTCCCAGGGTATCTGTTCCTTGTCTGAAGCCCACGTCCGTCAACAGTTGGGCACGTGTGTCCTCTGCGGGGACCAGCGTTCTCAGCGGTGCTGAGCTGGACTGTCACAGGTCGGGTGGAGGAGAGCAGGGTCGTCAGGACACAGCGCCCTGCTGACCAGCCCGCTCTGGGGCTCTAGGGGGCACAGACACCCCAGGAGGTGGCCGATTTCCGCACTCCCTGCCATCCCCCCTTCCTTTGGGCTGTGGTCATGAAGGAGGTTATTTCATTAGGAATGAAAACCTTAGGCCCGTGCCTTCCTGTGTTTCAGTCTAAATCTGAACTGCTTGTATCTTGTAAGGAATGCCAGTTTGATCACTTAACACACAAATCAGTCCCTGAAACGATCATTCACTGAGGGCACCTGGCTGAAACAAAGAGAAAGCCCATGAAATGATTCTGCTTCATCTTTTTCCTGCAAGAATCAAAGAAAAAGCCCTGCCTCCCTAAATGCGTACCAGCGCAATCGAGCAAGGCCTTTGTGAGAAGACCCCCATACAGGCTTCACTCTGAGAATCTGAGATAAGACCAGATCTGAAAGAAAGTACTAGGTGTGCTACAAAATGGTTAGACCGCAAGATGAGATTGAGAGACAGAACAGATACTGAGGAGTGAATCAGGCAGACCTGATAAAATGGCTAAAACTGGGAGTTAGCATAAACTCACTGAAACTGACCCACTGGATGGGTTAGGAAAAATTAGATGGTGACAGGAAGTTTCTGCCGCTGAAGAAGCTCCCGAGAAACTGCCGAGACCGGGCGGGAGAGGCGGGGAGATGGGAGAGGGGTGTTCAGTAGGCGCGACAGGAGAGGCAGGAGGCCTGGGGGAGAGGCCGTGTGGACAGTTCTCTGGGATCCATGCGGCACGGATCGTTTCATAGGTGAAGCTGACCAAGTTTTTGAGCAGGGTAAATAATAATAAATCTATGCCTTTATACGTTTAAGAAAAAGTAAAACAAAACTGTAAGATGGCAAACATTGTGGAGACTTGAAAAGCAAGCAAGAGGGCCTTCCCTGGTGGCCCCGCGCCTGGGGGCTGGTGCTGGCGCTGCCGCGGGCCTGGGATCCGTCCCTGGCCTCGGAACTGAGACCCCACAAGTCGGGCAGTGAGGGCCCTTCCCCAGGACAGCGGAGAAGAGAAGGGCGATTCTCGGAGCAGCGGCGGGACGGCCGGCCTCCCCCCGAGTGCAGTCCCGTGTCCTCCTGGCTCGTGTGCCCCGCTGCTGGTCTGGCTGGACCCGCAGGCTTGTCCGACTCTTCAGCGGGTCTGTCTCGCCCCCATCGGCGCGTGCCTCTAGGTGGTGGGGTGACCCCCGACCTCTCCCTCCCTGCCGCCCGCTCACCAGTGCTTGGTCTCTCCTCGTGGCGCTGACCTGCCCTCCGTGAGCCAGAGAAACAGGACTGGTTTGGGGGTGTCCCATCCGAGCAGCCGTGGGAGGCCACGGTTTCCAGTTCGACACCGCCGTCCGTGCGGGCAGAGCCTCGGGTGAGCGCTGGCCGCGCCACGGGCCGTGACACCCGAGTCGTGCCTTGCAGGACCGCATCATCGACGCCGGCCCCAAGGGGAATTACTCCCGGTTCATGAACCACAGCTGCCAGCCCAACTGCGAGACCCTCAAGTGGACGGTGAACGGGGACACGCGCGTGGGCCTGTTCGCCGTGTGTGACATCCCCGCAGGTATGCGGCCCCGGGCTGCACTCGGGGCTCCCGGCCGAGGGGCGGGTCCGGAGGGCAGCGGGGTGGGGCAGCTGAGTCTTGCTGGGATCACCCCCTTCACGGAGTGGGCTGGGAGGCTCCAGGGGCTGCCCACGTGGCCATGCGGCTCTCGGCGGGAGGACGGGAGGCCGCGGCCCCAGCGCTGTGTCCCCTCACAGGGACAGAGCTGACCTTCAACTACAACCTCGACTGTCTGGGCAACGAGAAGACGGTGTGTCGCTGCGGAGCCTCCAACTGCAGTGGCTTCCTCGGTGACAGGCCGAAGGCAAGTGGTGGCGGGAACGGGGTCTGCAGGGCATGGGCGAGGCTGCTGCGGAGCGGCACGGGGGCTCACGGTCTGGGGCCACGAGCCGAGGCCGGGCGTGGTCAGGGTGGGGCTGCGGCTGGGCCTGGCGCCCGTGTCCGTGTCTGCAGCGCCCCGTGTCTGTGGACCCACCTCCTCGGGCCTGCGTCCCAGCCATGTGATAGCCCGGCTCCCTGCGGTGCCAGCAAGGGCCGGGGCGGGGGCAGCGGCGCCCTCCCGAGGACATGGGTCGCCTCAGTCGTTGGGCCTGGAGCTGCAGCGTGCGTGCCGGCCCTGCCTTGCCCAGCTTGGCTGTGTTCTCGCATCCTGAGTGAGGTCCTTCAGGGCCTGGACATGCCCCATGGGGAGCAGCCCGTCTGCCGCGTGGTCCCCAGGCAGACGGACCGCCACGCCCGCGCCCCTGTGGCCCCTGCAGCCCCGCCCGGACCCCCAGCCCCCTGCGGTGACTCTGCTGACGTCCCCGTTGCAGACGTCAGCACCCCTGTCCTCGGAGGAGAAGGGCAAGAAGACCAAGAAAAAGGCCAGGAGGCGCCGCACGAAAGGCGAAGGGAAGAAGCCGTCCGAGGACGAGTGCTTCCGCTGCGGGGACGGCGGCCAGTTGGTGCTGTGCGACCGCAAGTCCTGCACCAAGGCCTACCACCTGCCCTGCCTGGGCCTGGGCAAGCGGCCCTTCGGTGGGTCGGGGGTGGGTGCTCCAGGTCTCTGCGGGGGGGGCACTGCCAGCTGCTGTCAGGAGGGAGCCCCAAGGCCCTGGCCCCAGACCGGAGGGAGGCAGACACGCGAGCCTGGACAGAAAGCTGGGGGCGGCGGACAGGCCGGCGGACAGACAGTAGTTCTCCAGACTGGACAGAGCGCCTTCACAGGGGCACATCTGAGGCGGGGCCCCCAGAAGCTCAGTCCAGCCACACCCAGTCCTGGGAGCAGCCGGGCCGGCCAGTGGCCTGGGCATGGACACGGGCCCGCTTGCCCACCAGGCCTCTGAGCAGCAGCTTTAGCTTTCCTTACGTTTTGCGAGTCTTGTGCAAAGTCGGGCCCGTCTCACTGGAGTGAGAGCTGAGCCCCCACCCTGAGCCCTCGTGTGTCACCCGCTCTCGTTGCAGGGAAGTGGGAGTGCCCTTGGCACCACTGCGACGTGTGTGGCAAACCCTCCACTGCCTTCTGCCACTTCTGCCCCAACTCCTTCTGCAAGGAGCACCAGGACACAGCGGCCTTCAGCTCCACCCAGGACGGGCGGGCGTGCTGCAGTGAGCACGACTTCCGGGCAGAGCCGGCTCGGAGCACCAAGACCGAGGAGCCGTGCTCAGGGCCCAGCAAGGCGCGGGGGCGGCGGCGGCGGCGGCGGTGTTGGCGCAGGGTCATGGAGGGCAAATAGCGCCTGGCTGGGCCGACCAGGGGTGGCTGCAGGCGGGCGGAGGGCCGGGCCTGGCAGCGTCGGAGGACCCCGCCCCCGGCCCCTGGCCCCGGCATAGACGCACAGGCCTCCCCAGGGGGGAGCGTCCCGCCACTGAGCCATCTCAGCAGCGCCCGCTGCGCCCGCACTGACCGTCCGAGCCACGTGGGCGCCCCGCGAGGCGCCAGCGTCCCAGGACAGACAGCCTCACTACACAGCGTCACAGCTACACTCGAACCTCAGCCCGTCCGTGCCCCGCTGTTCTAGGCCGAACTTGGGGCTGAAGATTGCTGGCACATGAAATGCATTTCTCTCGCCCGGGTGCTGTTTCCCTGAGGGTCTCATCCCCAGGCTTCACGACGTTGCCCGCCTCCCGCCCGCCCGCGTCACTCAGGAGAGGAGCCCAGGGTGGGGCCTGGCAAGGACCGGGACCCAGGATGCCTTGGGAACGTGGTTTTGACTATTGCGCTTATGAAACAGCTCTATGGTTTTTTTTTTTTGTACTAATGTGAAGTTTTTCCTCAAAGTGCTTCTTTTCCATCCTAGTGAGAAGCCAGTAGTATAGCGTGTGACCCCGGAGCGGCTCCGGCTGTGGACCTGACCCCACGGCAGGCCTGCGGCACAGGCCTGTGAGCAGCTCTCTGGGCCCTCGTGCGGAAGCGTTTGTGGATGATTTTGGTTGGTTTTTCTTTACCAGTTTCTGGCTTTTACTCTCAATATATTTTTGCTAAACTTGTTTCACAAACTACCACCGACTGCAATGCTTGTTTACTGATGCGTCCCGAGTTCCCGCAGCTGCAGGACGGAGCGGTGGGTGTGGGCCCTGCTGAGGAGCCTGGGCTGCCCGGTGCCCCCACTGGGCCTGGAGCTTGAGGGGAACCTGTGTCCAGACAGCTCTTTCGGGCTGAGGAGAGGCTGCCTGGGCGGGGGCAGTGGGAGCCGGGCTGGGTGGATAGGCTTGGTGGGGGCACTCAAGCCGGGCTGCTGGGTGTGGGCACCTGGCCTTGCGACAGCCAGCCGATACCCCAGGGCACTGCGTGGACCTGGGCCCGGGCACGATGCCAGCAGGAGCCCCCTTGCCTGCCCGTCTCCGCGCGAGGGGAGCGGCCGCTCAGCAGCTGCTGTTCTCTGACCCTTTCGCTGAAACCACCCAGACGACGTACATCCTGCGGTTTACACACCTGCCCCGGAAAACCGCGCCTGAGGCCCCGTTCGTCTCGCCGTGCCGCTGCAGAATTGCAGGGTGTGCAGTCCAGTGCTGAGCCGTTGGGGTTGGTGGGGGGGCTCTGTGGCCCTGACCCCTGGGAAGCATCTGTTCTGGGTCAGAGGCTCCCGCAGCCTCCCGAGCACAGACTGGGGCGGGGGGCTGCTGACCCTTTTCTGGCGACTCTGGGACAAGTGACCAGGTGGGACCAAAGGCAAAGGCAGCTGTGTCCTCAGTGGCCCCACCGTCTCTTGGGGGACCAGAGGCGTTTCCGTGCAGAGCTCTCTCTCTGACTCCGTCAGGAGAGTACTGGGTGGACGTCGGTCACCTCCTGAGGCCCTGAGCTTGGGGGGCTGGACACAGCCCTGCCCTGCAGAGCCAGGCCTGGGGAGCGGCCGCCATCCTCTCCTGCCAGGGAGGGCCCTCTGCCCTCCAGAGCACCGCCGCTGCTTCTGCAGTTGCTTTTCCACTTTGGGCGCAGGTTAACTTATTTTTATATTTGACAGTAGTCAAGTTTTGTGATCTTTGAGTCACTCTGCTATTTCCAAATTCTTTTATGATCTTTCTGAAGGAAATACTGGAAAACTTACTTTAGATGTGGTTGCCTTCTTTCCAAAAATTATTATAAACTAATGAGCAAATAACACTAAGTTCTGAGAGTCTCTAAGAAGCCAGTTCACAGCTCTGAGTAGAACCTGGGCCTGGAGGAGCAGCGGAGAAGGGCCCTCCCGACAGGCCCCCAGCCTGCCTCCATCAAGGCCTCTGCCCCAAATCGGAGGGGCGCTGGATGTGGGGAATTCAGTCTTCTCTGAACCTCAGCCTCAGTCCTTGGTTGTTAACGTGAGGCCAAAACAAAAGGAAAGCTGCCCGAGGGCCTTGGGACTCAGCACGGGGGTGGACAGGCTCCCTGGCTGCAGACGGCCTCCTGGCCCCCATCTCGTCCTCCCAGGGGAGGTGAGGTCTCCCCACCGACATCCCCAGGACCCCCCGACCAGCAAACAGCCACGTGTGTGCAGCCCCTTCTCCAGCCACTTCACGTTCGGGAGTCAGACAAGCCCATTCTTTTCACTCAGTACAGACTGTCAGGTGCCCAGTTCTTGACCCTACGAGACGTGTAGCGAACGAGGACACGCTCACGTGCGGACGCTGTCTGCGGGTGGCATGGTGCCCACCGCCCCGCCGAGACGACTCCAGCAGCACCTGGGTGTCGGCGTCAGTCACCCGGAAGGGGGCCAGGCTCCAGCTCTGGGGCACCCGGTGCTACTGCCAGTTCTGACATTTAAGAACTTGAACTTCACTTCTGGGGGATATACTGAAATGTAGATTTGCTGTTTGGGGGGAAATAGCGTTTTAAGGTCGGAAATTGTGTCTGGAAGATTGTATGAGTATTTTTGTATTAAAAAAAATTTAAAGGCTTTTTTCTTAAACTTATTTTATGTGGGATTGTGTTGTAAGGTGTTTTTTTTTTTCTTTTTTTCGAATTCTCCCAATTTTTTTGGGCGGGGGGAGCAGGGGCTTGCCGCACACGTGGTCCTAGTTCTCCTCCAGGATGAAGCCGCACCCCCTTCCGCAGAAGCAGGGGTGCTAAGCCCGGACTCCGCGCCGTGCCGCCCCACCCCAGAATCGTCCATTGCTCTGAGCATCTGACACCCTCCTGACGTCTGAGGAGAGGCCACCGTGGCCCTGGAAGTGGTCTGGGGTGGGTGAGGGGCTCTGGTTCTGCCCCGCCCCCGCAAACGTGGCAGTCAGAAGAGGAGGCTTCGCCGGCTTCAGCCCCAAGGCCCCCTGACTCAGAGCCTCTGGTGTGCCCCCCACCCCCGTCGTCCAGAGTGACCCCCCCGAGCAGAGAGGTCGAGCTGGCTGGAAACAGCTCTGGTGGTTTTTCTTTAGAAAAGCTAAACTTTAATTAGGTAGTTTTTACAATGAAAACAGGTACCCAAGGACTGGTCTTAAATGCTCCCAACTGTACAAAAGGCAAATACAAAACCTGTGGGTGTGAGCGCGGCCCACCCCGGGCCCCGGGCCGGCCCCACCCCGCTCTCAACCACCGTGGGCGCCACCTTTGGTCCCTCAACTGTGCGGGTGGGGCCCGTGCTGCCCTAGCAGGAAAGCCCTCCAGGTCAGCGGGATTTAAGAAAAACTAAGAAAAGGTCCAAGTCTAACAGGCGGAGCTGTTGCCAAGATTAAGAAGTTACAACTTTTTTTTGGCTAAGTTTAACATTCAAAAATGTAATACTGAATCCAAAAGTGTCTTAAATCACACAAAAAGGACCCATATTAAAATTTAGAAAACAAGTCCAGGACGCCCCAGAGAAACCGGATCTAAAGCGTAAGTGGGCGGGGACGTGCCCAGCGGCCCTAGGACACGTTGGCCATGGGCTTGTACTTCTTGAAGCGCGTCCACTGGCCGGTGGCGTAGTTCATCTCGAAGACCGTGTCCACCAGCATGGTGGTGCTGCCCTGGCCGTCCGACTTGGGCAGGTCTTCCGTGTGCTCGCTCAGCTTGATCTGGATCACGTCGCCCTGCTCCTGGCACGGGTTTTCTGTGGGGGCGGGCGGGGGCCGCTGGGCGGGGACCCGGGCCCACAGGGCCCACCCCGGGCCCCGCCCCCGCCGGGCCCCGCCCCGCCCCCGCCGGGCCCGGCCCCGCCCCCGCCCCCGCCGGGCCCGGTCCCACCCAGGCCCCGCCCCCGCCGGGCCAGGCCCCGCCCCCGCCGGGCCAGGCCCCGCCCCCGCCGGGCCAGGCCCCGCCCCCGCCGGGCCCGGCCCCGCCCCCGCCGGGCCCGGCCCCGCCCAGGACCCACCTCGGGAGCCCGCCATGAAGCCCAGGATGAGCGCCTTCTCGGGCCTCGTGACCTTGTTGGCCGTCTTGAACATCTCCTGCGCCGCGAACATCTGCTCCCTCTGCGGGGAGGCTGGTGTGGGCGCTGGGTCCCCCCTCCCCGGGCGCCGCCAGCACCCCAGCCCCCCCTACCTACCGTGCACCCCAGCCCTCCCACCTACCGTGAGCGACAGGTTCTTCTTGGGCTGCTGCTGGGCTGGGGGCTGCTGGGCCTGGGGGGCCACCATGGCCACCGGAGGCGTCTGGGCAGCAGGAGCGGCGGCTGGGGGCGTGGTGGGCGTCAGGGGCGAGGGGGGCGCGGCGGGTGGGGGCGCCGCGGGGCTGGGCCCGCTGTTGTACAAGGGCGCCCGCTGCTTGAACTGCGCCGGGAGCGCCGGGCTCGGCGCGCCGGGCTCCTCGGGGGGGCGACTGGCTTGCAGGCTGCCGTCCCGTGAAGGGGCTGCGAGCAGAGCGGAGTCTACTGAGGCCCGAGATCCCCCGCTCTGCGTCCAGCCCGAACGAGAAGTGGACGCACTCTGGTCCACGGCCCGGCCCGGCCTCCTGCCCCCAAGGCGAGCCGCAGGTCCCGGGAAAGGGCGGCGGGCCGCTCACCTGGCGGCGTCTCGGAGCTGGGGACGTAGGACGAGGCCGGGACCACGCTGGGCGTCGCCGGCAGGTAGCTCGTGGAGGGCAGAGCGGGCTCGCTGTTCAGAGACCCGAGTTTCTGGAAGACAGAGGCCACGTTGCTCCCAGAAGAGCCCTGGGCCCTGACCCCTCAGGGCCGGACCCCCAGCCTGGAGCCGCCCCGTGGGCTGGGGGGCCTGGCCAGGCGGTCCCGTCTGGTCAGGGACCCCCGCCCCCCCCCCCAAACGAGCCACCTTTGAGGAAACACTCCAACGATGCTTTTCTTACCACAAGCATGTGATAAAAGGAAAACCCAGTCCTTTCAAGACCATGAGCGCACACAGCTCTGCAGCGCTCCCCAGAGGAGACTGACGGACACGGGGGCGCCTGGCGCCCGCCTGCACGGCCCCACAGCAGAGAGGCCTCGGCGCACGGACGCCCTTCTGCGACGCTGACTGCTGTCCTGCGGGGCCCAGGGGACGCCGAGGAGCCCCCCTCTCTGGGCCCGTGTCCACACCAGGGCCCCGTAGGCCCCCATCCTCCTGCGTGTGTCCACGTACAACACGTAACGCGTGTGTCCCCGTGGACACGCCCCAGCGGCTAACGCTAGGACAGGGGCACCTGCTCCGCCACCCAGGGCCCGCAGCCCTACCTGCGTGGACACCAGGCCGGCCGCGTAGTCGGGGGTGGCGTTCTCCACGACCGTCTCCTCCTTGGCAGGCTTCTCCACCGCCTCCGTGTCTGCGGGCAGAGCACGGCCTCAGTGCCCTCAGCCGGGGCGATGGGCCCCCAAAGACACGGCCACCTCAAGGGGCAGCCAGGCTGGTCTCGGGAGACGAGGCCGCCCGTGGGCACGGGCGGCCGAGTACGCACCCAGGGCCCTCCTGCGCCTCTTGGCCTCCCGGCCAGCACCAACCACATCCAGCTCGGAGATGTCCAGGAGCTGCAGACAGACAGAAGCCCCTCAGCCTTGGTGAAGGCGCACCAGGCCGGCCCGGGGCCGCGCGGGGCCTGTGCCCACCTTCACGCCCCTCTCCTTCCGCAGGGGCGTCCTGGACGGCGGGATGGGCGTGCGGTTCCCGGCGGGGCTGAAGACGCTGGGGGCAGTGGGGCTCCTGAAGGGCGCCTGCTTCGGGATGCCTTTTAGCGGGGCTGCGGGAGTGGGTGGGGGCGGCCGTCAAGGGCCTCGGGCAGCGCCCAGCGAGTCCCCGCACCCTCCTCCGTGCCTCCAGTCCTAGGTCTCCGCGAGGGCAGGGGCCTTCCCGACCCCAGGGTGGGGCCGTCCCAGCTGCACCAGCACCACCCCTACCCCCCGCGGGGTCCCTGACGCGCGAGGGACGGTGCCTTCCGCAGGCCCCGACTCCCTCCCCCAGGCCCGGCCCAGCACCCGTCAGCGGACACCAGCGCTCGAGGTCCTCAGCAGGCCCGGCAGGCAGCAGGGAGCCCCGGAGCCCCTGTGGAGGTCAGACCCCGCCCAGGCCAGAGAGGAGGGCGCGGCAACTCTGGAAGAGGACGGGGCGGCGGGGCGGGGCGGGCCCCCTGAAGCACGGCCACTGCCCTCTCCGACCCCGGCCTGTGGGCAAGCCCCGGGCGGGGCCGGGCAGACAGCGCCGGACCGTCCAGGCCAGCCGGGTCTCTCCTCGGAGGGGCGGAAGAGCCCCCCAGTCCACACGGCAGGGCCCTGTTGGCTGCAGACGCCCGTGCCTTCCCAGACCCCCGCCCCGGGTGGCGGCCTTACTCGTGGTGTCCATCTTGCGGAGCAGCCCCCGGCCTTTGGCGTGGAAGGGCACACCCGCACTCCTCTTGAGCTGTTGGGCCGTCTCGGTGGCTGGAAGACAAGGGCTGTGTCGGCGCTCCCCAGGCGGCGCCTCCGACCGTGGGCTCCCGAGGGAGCGGACAGTGGGGGCTCCTCCCTGGTAGGGGGTGTCAGCACCGGCCGGTGGCGGAGGCCGAGGCCCCAGCTCCGCAAGGCTGACAGCACTGTGGGCCCGATGCTGTCCAGGGGAACCACGGTGGCGGTGCTTTATCTGATTCTTTGAAAACAGGCCACTTATACACTTGTCGACATCAATACCAGAACCACTTAAAATGAAGTCTGCTATCGGTCAAAGGAACCAATATCCTAGCCTCTTTCCCAACAAGCACCTTCTACGTAGGTTTTATAGCTGCTACTTAAGGAAACATTTAAGAAAATGACCAAACATCTTTATAGTCAAATTCAGGCCATTTGCAACTCCAGAACAGTCAAGGGAGCAGCCGTCTCATCACCTGTGTGACTCGGTCGGTTCAGACATCATTTTTGGGACAAAGATTATAAATACTTTCACCTGAAAACTCGCAAGTTTCTACAGGAGATTTTTAGAACATACAGTTTAGCAGAGCAATCAATGAATTTCTAATAAAAGAGAAAAACCTATGTAGAACACTGTCTTTGAAAGATAATTAGGTGCCGTGAAACCTTAAGGGAACCTCAGAATAAAAACTACTGACATGGGACAAAAGGCACGGCTGCCGGCAGCCAGTCTCCCGAAGCCTGCAGGACCTCCCAGGCCCGGCTGCGCAGGGCGCCCTAGCCGCAGCGGACAGAGGCCCCGGGCACCCCCAGCCCCGGGCAGAGGCCCGGCACTCACACTTCTGCAGCAGCTCGGCCCTCAGCGTGGCGCTCTTCGGCTTCCGTTTCAGCTGAAAGTGCTTCACCGGGGGCGTGAGGGGACCCGCCAGTGTCGTTAGGGCGTTTTTGTTCAGGTACTGGCACTCCAGCGGAAGCATGGCGGACGCCTCACACTCGTTCACTGCTCGGAGAGCCAGCGTGTCACGAGGCGCACCTCCGCACGCAGGCACCACCTCCACAGCCAATGTGGAGGCGCGGTTTCCTTTTTATGTTCGTGGAGCTTCTGCTTTGAGCTCAAAACAGAGAACAAGGACCCGCTGACCGTACGCTTGCCCTCGCCAGCAGTCAGGGCCACCGACCTGGGCCCAAGGGCAACGGAATGCCCCGGGAGCGGCTTGAAGGCCGGAGCCCCTGGCCCAGCACAGCTGGCGTCCTCACGGCTGTCTGGACGGCGCTCCGTGCACGCCCAGAGCAAGCAGGGGGTGCCCACAGCCGCCCTGGGTCTCCCCCCGCCCACCCCGTCGGGGGGTACCCCTGGGCCCCGCTGGACCCTGGGCCCCCGGAGCGGCACCCAGGCCCGTGCCCTGGCCCGTGTGTAAGCTGGGGGCGAGAGCTCAAGAGCAAGGCCCGGGGAAAGCAGAAAGCAGACAATCCCACGCTCCTGTCCTCGGGGGAACACTCCGAATCTCCCCAGGGCTGCAGACAGAGCGGGCCCCTCCCACCCGAGAGCGCACCCAGGAGGGCCTGGACCTGCCGGGACCCTGGACGAGCTAGTCCCAGGGACACAGACAACCCCAGTGTGGGCTCTGGTGCTCCAGGGCGGCCACGGGTCTGTGGGCGGCTACTGACCAAGTGCAAGCCTGCAGAGTGGGAGTGGCTACCTCAGGGCCGGGAGCAGGCACGGGCAGCCACCCCGGATGCCCAGGCCACCGGCCCTGCAGCAGCCCTGGGGGACAGGCCCGCCTCTCCAGGGCTGTGGTGCTAGTTCTGAAAACTAGAGGGCTCGGGGGGACAGGCCTCCCGCCCGCATGCGTTCTCCTGCCCAGGCGCAAGCAGTTCCTAAGGGGGTTTGGGGCTCGTGTTCTGAACAGATGCGTTGTGGGTGTTCTTGCACGATCTCAGGAGCAGCCAGCTGGTGCCAGGAGCACCCAGGCTCCGGGGTACAGCCCGCCCGGAGCTGAGGGGAGGGGCGTGCGGGGCGAGGACAGGTCACCACAGCGCCTGAGCCGGGGGTGGGGGGGACCCGACAGTCCCTTCAGGAGCGCTGTCAGGGTAGGGCCCCTCCCCCGCAGACCGCACGCCAGACCTACCCTTCTCCCTGAGCTCTCCTAGGATGTCTTGGACGTTGGGGTTCTGCTCCTCCAGATCCAGGTTAAGAGCCCCGGTGTCGGGAAAGGACTTCAGGATGTCGGCCACCATGAGCACCCAGGGGTCCGAGTCCAGGGTGGCGAGCTGGATGATCTCCGTGAGCGCGCCCTTCATCTGCGAGAGAGCACAGAGTCTGGGCCCACCCCGGGCTGCCCGCGCGGGTCTGTGGGCGGGCACCGAGCCGGGCCTCTGGGCGCCTCGCCTTCTCACACCCAGGCCTGCATCAGACCTGCGGGCTCCTGGGGCTGCCGAGGGGCCAGCCTCGAAGGGGCCTCCCAGCATGCGGCAGACAGAACACGAGCCTGCAGACGGGGCGGCGGGTGTGGGAGCTGGCCAGGGCGGGCGGCAGAGGGAGCTCCTGGCGGGCAGGGCGCGGGCAGGGGCTGCCAGGAGGCCCGGGCCGAGGCCACACCTGGGCTCCTGGGACGGAGCAGCGCCCAGGGAGGCCGCCCTCCTGAGGCCCCGGTGACGGGGGCCTGGGCTGTGGCCGCGTCGGCTGAGGCCCCAAGCCACCTCCCCAGGCCGCCAGTGGCCGAGTGTCCCCGCTCCCTGCAGCTTGGGGCCCAGATGGACCCGGACTCGCCCCACCCCGCAGACCGAACCCTTCAGCATGGCCCTCGGGAACAGGGGGCCCTCCCACCTGGGCCCAGCCCCCGTCCAGCACGCCTGGCCGCCTGCCGGTATCCGGGGCTCAGAGCGCGAGGCCCAGCCTTGGTGCCTGACACTGGGTCCCTCCTGCTGGCTGCGTGCAGGGTCGAGGGCCAGCTGACCCAGCTCTGAAGGGCTGTACCCTGAAATACCCGGAAACGTGTTCTCTCAAAGTGTGACTGAACAGTAAACGTTCTTTTTTTTTAATTTAACGCTTGTGGTGGGGGCTGTTACGGCGTCTACTACCCTCCCCCCTTGATTTAGCTGAGCTTCACTCGTTCATCCGTTAAAAACAAAAGGTATGAAACAGTAAACACTTCTGTCTGTCACTTACTAGAATGAGTCAGACAGTACGAACCTGTCCTCGACAAACTGAATTTATATAAAATGGAGAACAAGAACACCCCGACTCACACCCCGGCTCACCAGGGGCCCCACAGGCAGGCTGGGCCCTGGGCACCGTCAGGACTGCAAAACCCAGGCAGGCAGACGGCAGGGCGGCTGCCCCGCGCCAGGCACACGGTGCGGCATTCGGAGAACCACCTGGCCACTCCTCGAGAAGACCAACACGGGCCCCCTGGAGGCCTCCCGCAAGGATGCCACGCTCTCACTTCGGGGGGCCGGTTCGGCCCTTGCCCAGGGAACCAAGATCCCACAAGCCTCGAGGCAAAACCAAAATTAAAGAAAAAGACAGACCCCGAGGGGCGCGAGGGCACAGACCCGGAGACTGGAGACGCCCGTCCTCCCAAACCGCATTCCTAACACCCCCAGAGCAGCAGCGATGCCAAGGCCATCATCTGATGGAAGCTTCACCCACACAAGGGGACGCTGGGCTGGCAACTAAAGGGCACGCGTGGCGACACGGGTGAGCCATGAGAGCTCTGTGTGAGCAGCCACACTCGAGCGCACACGCCGCGTGGGTCACACACCAGGACAGCTTACCCAGCAGGCGCAGGAGGCGCACGGCAGTCCCTGGGCTGGAGGTGGCGCAGGGACAGACTGCTGGCAAGCTCGGGGTCGCCTCCTCCGGGCCACACAACTGTTCTGGTCTCAGATAGCGTTGTGAGGTACCCAAACCACTGGTCTATGCACTTCAAGAGTGGATCTAACCTGAGCATCTCAGTCTGAAAACTGTATGAGCAAAGAACAGGGGGCCGCAGCTGAGCCAGAGCCCGCAGCCGTCCCCAAAGCTGGCGGCACACCTAGGCTCCTGCCTGGAGGCGGCGTGTCCCCGCCCTGGCTGGGCGTCACGTGCCCAGGTGTCAGTTCTGGGTGACAGGACTGGGCTCTGTGGAGGAGAAGCCGGCAGGGGCGGGGACAGTCCTCGGCCCGGCCCCCCCGACACGGAGCTCCTGGAAGAGGCACGCCCGAAAGCGCCTGCTTCAGTCCAGCGGAGTCACCGTCAGGGAGGACGCAGCAGAGGGGCAGCCAGAGTCCCGCGGAAAGAGAAAGGGCGGGAGCACCAGCGCCCCCGAGACAGGCCCCGCGGGACGCGCCCCCACGAGACACGCCTCCACCGAGCGCACGGCGTCTCTGACCGCTTACAGTGCCAAGAATTTTCAATCTCTACAAAATGAGGAGATAAAGCAGAGAAATGAGTCTAGACACAGCAAGACGACAGGAAGTAACAAGGCAATGAAGAGACCGTACCAAGGAACCGACTCAAGGCATCACGCGATCTCTAAGGACGCCCTCCAGTGACCAGGAGCCCCTGGGCCTGAGTGGACGGCGGGGACGAAGTGCGCGGTGCCCCCGGTGCCGTCAGGATGGGTGGTGTCCTTCGGTGACCTCTAAGTCCGGGGGACCCCACTCAAGCTGCAGAAATACTTCTTCACAAAACTACCATCTGATTCTAACTTCCTGCGAGAAAAGCAATAGAAGTAACAAGTTGTAAAGGAAGGTAACGCAAGAAAGGTCGCTGCTGCCAGGTATCACAATCATAAGCGCCCCATGAGATTAAACATGTCCTTCACCTCTCACTTCATTCCCAGATAAACTCCAAGTGAATCGGACTGCACTTTGAGAAATGAGACATAAAGGCCCTGGGAGGACCACAGAGGTCTGTCTCCTGTGTGACTGGTGAGAGCAAGTCCTCTGGAGTTACGACTCCAAACTGAGGAGCCGCAGAAGGCAAGAGCTTGAAGCTGACCGCTTCAGTATTTTTCCTATAAAGCATCACACAGAAAATCCAAATCCCATAAAAGAAATCAAGAGAAATGTCACGCTGGGTGGGAAAAAAATCTGCAACTCCTATCACAGGCAATTAAACACACACACGAGTGTTACACTGCATAGATGTCTCTACTAGACATAAAGAGCAAACAAGGAGACTGATTCTACATGTCAACTTTTAAAATTTTACCATTAGAAAAATGATTTAAAACTCTTAAAAATGCAAAGGCTACTCGCCATCATTCAACATAAAAGAAGTGTAAAATAAATGCAGAAGGAGACAGTTCCCCGTGAGGGACGGTGAAGGGCTGGTGGCACAGGCCCGCGTCCAGCCCCCGAGGGCCACGGCCGGAGGACGGGGTGAGCAGCAGCTCCGCGCTCACCCGGGGCCTCGGCAGGTGGGGCCTCTAGTCGCCCGGCACACCTGAGGGAACGCACGCCCGCTGAGACCCCCCCAGGCGGACGGACAGGGGGTCAAGCGGTAAGGAAGGTCCTGGGCAGGGGAGAAGGAGACTGCAGTGTGGAAGGGGCGCCGAGACACCAAGACGGCCCCACCGGAACGCGCGTCTGCGCAGCTCGCCCGCCCGGCAGGCGCCAAGCCCCTTCCTCAGGCCCTGGGGCACGTGGCCTGCCGAAGGACAGGGCACCGGGTCTCAGAGGCAGCTCCGGGCGAGCACCGTGTACACGGAGACGGCACCTGTATCCACAAAAGCTGCTGCTACGGGCTGACCGGGCCCCCTAAAAGCTTTACTGGAGTCCTGACAGGACCTCAGAATCCGACCTCACTCGCAGACAGGGCCGGACACTGTTACAGTGAGGAGGCCACGCTACAGTGAGCTCACTGGAGAGGGCTTCGGTCCGGCACAACCAGCATCCTCGTGAAAGGGCCGTCTGGACAGACAGACACACACGCAGAGGGTGGGCGGCGTGCGGCCTCCGCGGGGGAGCCAGGCACAGCCGGGGGCGAGGCCTCCCCCGGCCCAGCGGTCAGGAGGGGCCCTCAGAGCTGCGGCAGTGCACCCTGCTGCGGGCCCGAGGGCAGCCCCAGCAGAACAGCGTGGCCGCAGGAGGCGGCTGGGCAGTAAGGGGGGAAGAAAGAAGAAGGAGGCTAAAGACCCAAGAGCCCAGTTACAAACTGCACGCTCCCCGTGACACTGCCGTCCTGAGCGGCTCAGCGTCCTTCTAACGGAGCCCCGCTCACAGCCACAGCGCGCGAGGAGGAGGGCCCTCCGGGACATCGAGCGCCCATCCCAGAGGGCCGGCTCATCGAGGGAGGCGTCCCAGCACCCAGGACGAGGGCTGCCTAAGTCAGCAAGCCTAAGGTGTCCTGTTCTAGCAGCCCAGGCCTTCAGATGAAGCCGCCATCAGCGGGAGGCCTGCTGCCAGCCACGCTCTCCCAGTGACCAGGCTTGACCGCGGCTTGGGCCGGGAGACGGAGGAGGGATGAGGCAGGGGGTTCCAGCCCCGAGGGCTGACCGGCACGGGCTGGCCGGAATGCACAGACCCACGTGGCACCGCAGACCCAGGAGAGAAGAGGGGCCAGCTTCAGGCAGGCACCCAGCGGGGACCGGGCCCCAGAGCGGAGCACAGGGCTGACCCGGCCCGAGGCCCAGCCGGACGCGCCGGGGCGTCTCGCGGGACTGTGGACGCAGCGTGGAGAGAAAGGGCACACCGGCCGACTTCTCCAAGGGCTTCAGAAGCACAAGCCGCGAGCCCCCGGGTGTGCCACTGGGTGCCTAAGTGATGAGCAGACGGGAAGTGTAGTGGGTGGCAGCAAGACGGCAGATTTGTGACATCCAAAGCCAGCTGCGTTTAACCTCACAATGCACAGAGGGCCCCCGCAGATCCACAAAGGACGGCAGAAACACGGGCAGGCGTTACTGAGGGGCAACGAACAGAGCAGACGCCTGAGAAGGCGGCACACGCGGCCAGAGGCCCCAGACGGATCAGAGGCCAGCAAACAACACGAGGCGGCGCCTCCCGCCAGCGGCTTTCCAGCGGCAGGCACGTGTTCACAGCCAGGTAGGGGCAGCGCGAGGGCAGCTCGAGCCCAGCGCGCCTCGCCGCCTCTGCGGCAAACTCACCTCACCCCACGGCGGGCAGACTGCAGCCAGGCGTGCGCGGTAACTAAGGAGCCCCGGGCCGCGGCCTGTCGCCATCTGGGCTGGAAGGTGACGCACAGCGGCGACAGTGGGCCAGCTGGGCAGGTCGGGATCACTCGCTTTCCCGCCAAGGGCCGGACAGGGACTGCGTGAGGCCTTGGGGCCACCCAGGCTCTGCTGTCTTTTTTAACCAACCCTTTAATAAGGTTCAGAACAGTCTCTGTTCAAAGATTGCACAGAAAACAAGTCACAGGCCTCAGTTTGTCAACCCCTGGGTTAGATGAACAGCAACGTGGATGAATATTAAAAATAGGTTTTGTGCAGAAAAGCTGATCGAGCTATAGAAGACAATATAACTTAAGTCAATTAAAAGTATATGCCACCTCCCTTCAGTTTGAACACCCTACCAGACATGCCCAACACTGTTAGGGCTGGCAGCAAAACCGAATCAGAAATCTACTCACGGCCTGCACGCTCCAAGCGGGACAGTGAAATGAACGAGGCAAACGCCTCAGAAAGCAGTCCGGCCGTTTCCGCCACCGACCCGGGCCGTCCACCCCAGGCGCTGCCTCTAGAGATCGGCCACAGCGCGCACAGAAACATGGCCCCCCAGGACACTGTCAGCAGGGAGTTACGAGCTGCTCACACACGTCACACACACGTGGGTCTGAAACGCTGCTGCCGAGTGAAAGCCAGATCAAAACCACGTTTATGTCGATTGCACTTGGAGTGGAAAGTCCCTGAAAATCACACACATGTTGCAAGACGTAATTTCAGGAAGCCCAACAGACTTTGCAGGATCAGCTTCTAAAAGCGTCCGCACAAGAACAGGGAAGACTGCTGCCTGTGGGGGAAGCGGGGCTAGGGACGGGGTGAGAGAGAAGTGACAGCAGCTAGACCACGGAGGGGAATCGGAAAGTAAAGTTAGAAAAAGCTTTCTACCTTACTTTTTTTGGGCAGTAAATCAGCTTAACAATAGCAGAAGGAAGAGACGGGAAACCCAGAGGCTGCCCAGATCCCAAGAGAGGAAGAAGCCGTCCGGAAACATCCACGCGGCCGCAGAGGACACGGAGGGGCCTCACCGCCGACTGCGGCCACAGCAAGGACAGGCCCCAGGCAACCGGCCAGGTCAGGAGAGACACCTGCTCCCGACCATCGGGGGAAAGACCAGCGCAATTTCAGGAAGCCCAGCGGACTCTGGAGGATCCCTTTTACAAAACGTCTTCACCAAAACATGTCCTGGCTGCAGTCAGCGGCGGCGCGCGTGTGGGCAGAACAGCCTCTCCTTCACCGGGCACCTGGCCTGGTCTCCCAGGTGATGAACCACAGCTGTCCCCGTCAGGGATTACAGGGATCCCACGGAAGTCTCGCAAGCCAGATAGCTTTACGATTTAAAGCGTTATCTCAGTCATCCCTAGAACCCTCCCTCAAACCTCCTATGGTGGCAATGATAAGGTCTCAGACAAAAGCCATCCCGGGTTTTATTAGTAGAAGCATCTCGTTTCCTCAAAGCCCTTTCAAACACAGCTAAAACATCACGAAGTCAGTGTCTATGCTTTTTGACACTTGGCAGTTAGCCAGACACCTATGGACACTGTCTCCTGAAGTCTTTCTGACCTCCTGAACCAATTTCAAAATCCTTCGAGGAAGGGGCCCTAAATCACTTCTGTAACCCCCTCAGTGAGTAAACTTAAAATTCTGGGTCATCAAACTACCTTTCCTACCTCCCTGGTATTAGTTAAGAACATTTGTTTCAGTTCAGTCCAGTTGCTCAGTCGTGTCCGACTCTTTGCAACCTCATGAACCGCAGCACGCGGTCCAAACTCATGTCCATCGAGTCGGTGATGCCATCCAGCCATCTCATCCTCTGTCGTCCCCTTCTCCTCCTGCCACCAATCCCTCCCGGCATCAGTCTTTTCCAATGAGTCAACTCTTGGCATGAGGTGGCCAAAGTATTGGAGTTTCAGCTTCAGCATCAGTCCTTCCAATGAACACCCAGGACTGATCTCCTTTAGGATGGACTGGTTGGATCTCCTTGCAGTCCAAGGGACTCTCAAGAGTCTTCTCCAGCACCACAGTTCAAAAGCATCAATTCTTTGGTGCTCAGCTTTCTTCACAGTCCAACTCTCACATCCATACATGACCACTGGAAAAACCATAGCCTTGACTAGACGGACCTTTGTTGGCAAAGTAACGTCTCTGCTTTTGAATATGCTATCTAGGTTGGTCATAACTTTTCTTCCAAGGAGTAAGCATCTTTTAATTTCATGGCTGCAGTCACCATCTGCAGTGATTTTGGAGCCCCCCCAAAAATAAAGTCTGCCACTGTTTCCACTGTTTCCCCATCTATTTCCCATGAAGTGATGGGACCAAGTGCCATGATGTTAGTTTTCTGAATGTTGAGCTTTAAGCCAACTTTTTCATTCTCCTCTTTCACTTTCATCAAGAGGCTTTTTAGTTCCTCTTCACTTTCTGCCATAAGGGTAGTGTCATCTGTATATCTGAGGTTATTGATATTTCTCCTGGCAATCTTGATTCCAGCTTGTGCTTCCTCCAGCCCAGCGTTTCTCATAATGTACTCTGCGTATAAGTTAAATAAGCAGCCTTGACATTGGCCTTTTCCTATTTGGTTTACTTAGCTTTAAAGAGAAATAGATACATCACAAAACACGTGAACTGGTTTGAAAATTTCATTAAGAAACACAAGCTGGAGCAGACACCGCGTATAATGTCTACGCTCACACGCCTGGGCCAAGGCGTCCAAAGCTGTTCTGGATGTGTCTGAGGGTGCACCTACATCAGATCAACCCGGGAGCTGCAGGGAGTGAGGTGGACCACCCTCCCCAGCGTGGCTGCCCCACATTCAATCAGCTGAAGGCCTGGACGGAGCAGACAGGCCAGTAGATCGCACTCCTCCAGCCTGACTACGGAGCTGAGACTGATCTCTCCCAGCCCTGGGGCTCTGCTGAGATTCTGGCCCTTCTCTGGCCTGCTGGTTTTTCAGACGGGTCTCGAACTTGCTGGCTGCAGATCTGAGCCTTTCCAGGAGGCTGTCATAAGCCAATTCCTGTTAATAAAGCCGGGACCTCTCTCTCCCCCCGCCCTACATGGCATATACAGGTACACATAAGGCTTCCCTGATGGATCCCTGGTAAAGAATCTGCCTCCAATGCAGGAGATGCAGGAGACTCAGGGTTCAATCTCTGGGTCGGGAAGAGCCCCTGGAGGGAGGCATGGCAACCCACTCCAGGATTCTTGCTGGAGAATCCCACGGACAGAGGAGCCTGGCGGGCTGCAGTCTGTGGGGCGGCAGGGGGTTGGACGTGGCTGCGCGTGAGCGCCCAGCACACAGGCGTCGTGTCGGTCCTGTTTCTCTGGAGAGCCCTAACCCGCGCGGGACACCTGTTGTTCAGTGGCTCAGTGTCCGACTCTTTGCGACCTCATGGACTGCAGCACGCCAGGCCTCCCTGTCCCTCACCACGTCCCAGAGTCTGCTCAAGCCCACGTCCACGGAGTCGGTGATGCTGTTTACCCGTCTCTTCTCTGCCGCCCCCTTCTTCCTTTTGCCTTCAGTCTTTCCTAGCATCAGTCTTTTCCAGTGAATTGGCTCTTCACATCAGGCGGCCAAAGTATTAGAGCTTCAGCATCAATCTTTCCAGTGAATATTCAGGACTGATTTCCTTTAGGATGGACTGGTTGAATCTCCTTGCAGTCCAAGGGACTCTCAAGAGTCTTCTCCAACACCACAGTTCAAAAGCATCAGTTCTTTGGTGCTCAGCTTTCCTTATGGTCCAACTCTCACATCCATACATGACCACTGGAAAAACCATAGCTTTGACTAGACGGACCTTTGTTGGCAAAGTGATGTCTTTTCTTTTTAATACACTGTCTAGGTTTGTCATAGCTTTCCTTCCAAGGAGCAAGTGTCTTTTAATTTCATGACTGCAATCATAGTCCACAGTGATTTTGGAGCCCAAGAAAGTAGACTCATCACCGCTTGCACTGTTTCCCCATCTGTCTGTCAGGAAGTGGTGGGATCAGACGCCGTGACCCTGGCTTTCTGAACGCCGAGTTCTAAGCCAGCCTTGCAGCGTCCTCCTCCAGCTCCACACGAGGCTCTCCAGCGTCTCTCCCCCTTCCGCCGTCCGGGTGGAGCGCACGCAGCCCAGCTACCCGGTGTCCCTTTATCTGCGGTCCCACATAAAGAGCAGCAGAAAGCCAAACCCTAAGGTGTCCGACCCTCACTGACGGAAGAAAAGTAACTAAGATAGCGAAGTCAATTAGGATGCTTGGGAATAAAAAGTTTAACACTAAATAGATAAATAAAAATGCCTTTCAGAAAAGTAAATTATCCAGAAAGGCCTAGTTCTTTCAATACAGCTAAGTAAATTTTTCATTATAATTTCTTGTAATGATAGGCAAAATCCAAGAATAAACTACGGAAGAATCAACCAAGGAAAGCTGGTATACTTATATCAACGCTGGACCAAAAAAACAGACAGAGCACTACCAGCTAAAGAGACCTTTACGTAAAGGTCTGTGGTTCAGCTCGCAAGGCAACAGCCATAGCTCCGAACTTGTACACACCTAACAACACAGCTTCACAATGTAGAGAGCGAAAGTTGGTAAAACTCTAACACTAGACAAACGGATAATCCTAACAGAGATAAGCATACCCATTGATACAGATGATTCACCAAATCTGACCTACTGGATATATACTGGGCAATGGGTCGCAAAACTAGATGGAAACAAATGCTCCCCAAACTCACTTGCCATGCTTATAAAAACCGACCATATGTTTTGCCATTAAGCAAATCTCATTTCAAATGACTGGAATCATACAGGCTATATTCTCTGACAAGCACTCACCCCAGCCAGAAATTACTAGTGAAACACAAGCAAAACCTCTCTCCCTCTGATGTACAAAAACTAAAAAACATTTTAAATTACAAAGAGGTCAGTGAGGAAATCATCATAGAAATTACAAAAAGTGTGCCTGGGTAATGATTTCACTCTCAACATTTGTAGGACGCAGCTAAAGACGTGAGAGAAAAAAAATCTGACTTAATATGAATACTTTAGAAAAGGGAAATGGCTGGAAAATGAGATCAATATCTACATTAAGAGATCAGAAAAGGAACAACATAAATACCAAATAAAGGAAGAAAATAATTAAAGTACAAGAATTAGTGAACATGGGCTCCTCTGGGGGTCGAGTGGTTAAGAATCCACCTTGCAGCGGACACCAGCTCGATTCCTGGTCCCGGAAGGCCCCTCGTGCTGGGGCGTGACTGAACCCGTGGGCCACACTAGAGAAGGCCTGCAGCGAGCGCATGCGCCACCCTGGAGGGGAGCCGCCTCTCCACGCGGCCAGAAAAAGCCCGAGCGCAGCAATAGGACCCACCACAGCCAGGTTAGAATGCGTGAGTAAACAAGTCTTAAAAATAAAGAAAGAACCAAGATTAGTGAACAGAAAGTGAACAGATAACAGAACAATGGACAAAGTCAAAAGGTGATGCTTGGCAAAGTCTTCTGAGGCTGACAAACATCTGATAAGATGAATCCAGGGGGAAGCCAGGGGGAGGAAGCCGCAGTGCGCACGCCTCTGACGAGAAAATGAGAGAGGGCCGCCACCCACTTCATGCTAAGAAAGCCGCAGCTTTAATACAAACTGCCAAACCACTAGAGAATACACAGTATTCAGAAAAGTTAAGAACATAAAGCCAAGCACCAATACTCAAATTATCTTCCCACAGGGAAAATCCAGTCCCCAGCTGGCTTATTACTAAGTTCTACCAAACATTTAGGAAGAAATAATTCCACTATTAAACAAAACTTCTAAAAGAGAGGAAAACAGAAGCCGTATTACCACCTCATTTATGAAGAAATTCAATACCAGTAGCTAACGAAGACAGCCTGGGAAAGAAAAACCAGAGGTTAATCTCACCCGTGAACACAGATACAAACTCCTACCCAAAACCCCAGGACAAGCTGGACTGCGCGTGCGCCCAGTCACGTCCAGCTCTTTGCAGCCCCGTGGGCCGTGCCGCCAGGCTCCCCTGCCCATGGGGTTCTCCAGGCAAGAACGCTGGCGTGGGTTGCCATTTCCTTCTCCAGGGGATCTGCCCAACCCAGGAATCAAACCCACATCTCTCGTGTCTCCCGTACTGGCAGGCGGATTCTCCACCACTGCAGCACCTGGGAAGCCATCAGGATGACACAGTTCAGTTCAGTGCAGTCGCTCAGTCATGTCTGACTCTTTGCGACCCCATGAATCGCAGCACGCCAGGCCTCCCTGTCCATCACCAACTCCTGGAGTTCACTCAGACTCACGTCCATCGAGTCCGTGATGCCTTCCAGCCATCTCACCTCTGTTTCCCGCTTCTCCTCCTGCCCCCAATCCCTCCCAGCATCAGAGTCTTTTCCAGTGAGTCAGTTCTTCGCATCAGGTGGCCAAAGTATTGGAGTTTCAGCTTCAGCATCAGTCCTTCCAAAGAACACCCAGGACTGACCTCCTTTAGAATGGACTAGTTGGATCTCCTTGCAGTCCAAGAGACTCTCAAAAGTCTTCTCCAACACCACAGTTCAAAAGTATCAATTCTTCAGTGCTCAACTTTCTTCACGGTCCAGCTCTCACATCCATACATGACCACTGGAAAAACCACAGCCTTGACTAGACAGACCTTTGTTGGCAAAGTAATGTCTTTGCTTTTTGCTATGCTATCTAGGTTGGTCATAACCCTCCTTCCAAGGAGTAAGCGTTTATTAATTTCATGGCTGCAATCACCATCTGCCGTGATTTTGGAGCCCCAAAAAACAAAGTCTGCCACTGTTTCCCCATCGATTTCCCATGAAGTGATGGGACCAGACACCATGATCTTAGTTTTCTGAATGTTGTGACATAGTCCTACACATAAAATGACCAAGTTAGGTTTACCTCAGGGAAGCTAGGTTGATTAGCAATTAATGCTACTTCGTAAATGTGGCAACCGATATGTCAATAGACATTAAAAACATTCGATAAATTCAATATTCATTTATGTTTACCCTTACCACAACTGTTAACAAAACTGGGTTCACCTCTTGGTTGGCATTGAGCCAAAAGACACAACCAAGCTAAATGGCGGGAGGAGGAGGGATTTACTACTTGCAGCAAGTAAGGAGGGAGCTACCCTGAGCGAGGTTACCTGCGTATTCATGAAAGGGCTTTTGGTGGTTGGGAGTCCAACCTTTAGCTGACTGAGTCCCAAGAGTCAAGATTATCACTCCATCCTCTACCTGGGTGGGGGTCTTAGTTCTTGCAGAACTCAAAGACAGGTATCAGATTGTTATGCATATCCCTTGGGGAAGAACTAGGACTCTGGTTAATGGCAACTATGTTTTCCTGACTGCAGAGACATCATTTTGCTGACAAAGGTCCATACAGCCAAGGCTGTGGTTTTTCCAGTGGTCATCTGAGGATGTGAGAGTTGGACCATAAAGAAGGCTGAGCGCCGAAGAATTGATGGTTTTGAACTGTGGTGTTGGAGCGGACTCTTGAGAGTCCCTTGGACTGCAAGGAGATCAAATCAGTCCATCCTAAAAGAGATCAGTCGTGAATATTCATTGGAAAGATTGATGATGAAGCTGAAACTCCTATACTTTGGCCACCTGATGTGAAGAGCTGACTCACTGGAAAAGACCCTGATGCTGGGAAGGATTGAAGGCGGGAGGAGAAGGGGACGACAGAGGATGAGATGGCTGGATGAGTCTGACCAAGCTCTGGGAGACAGGGAGGGACAGGGAAGCCTGGCCTGCTGCACATGGGGTCGCAAAAAGTGGGACACAACTGCGTGACTGAACAACTTGACTGCTCTTCCTTTGCTCCTGCCTTCTCTCACTTCCCTCAAGGTCATTAATTACTAAGACCTGCTCAAGGGCAAACTTTGTGGCCAGGCTTAGATGGCAAAATGGCCTAAGCCCAAATGGCTTTTTCTTAAAGTTTGGCCGTGAACTCAGGACAAGTATGGTTAATAAACAGGTTGAGGGGGGAGGTGCAAACTTCCACCCACCCTAGGCCAGGTTCCTGAAGGGCTCTGCACCAGAGAAATGCTCTGCAGAGGTGAAAGGCACAACCAGACATCAGGGAGCACCCCCCCAAAAAGCATATCCTAAGAGTACAGCTGCCTAGTTACAGCTAAGAGCTTCTGGGATCCAAAGACTCGGCGAAAAAAGCTAAGTCAAGACACAACTGGAAGACATTTGTAACATAAATAAGTGGGAAAAAAGATTACTATACCAAATTTATTTTTAAAAAATACTCCTACAAAGTGGGAACTCCCTGTGGGTCGTGGCTAGGACTCCAAGCTTCCACCGCAGGAGGAACGGGAACCAAGATCCTAGCAGCTACCTGCTGCACCAACACGTAAATAAACTATAGCTTTTAGAAGCTCCTACAAGACAATGAAAAAAAGAACACAATGAGGAAAACAACTTTTGGACAGACAATTCAGCAGAAAGAACAGTGAACCAACGCGGGAAACCGCATACTAAGGCAACGGAATGCGATCCAGCAGTGAGCATTAAACCACGGCGGGGGCCGCCTGCCGGATGCATCTGTCAAAGGTGTTACCGGAAGAAGGCAGACACACCCACACCCCTCACACAAAACACACGACACCACACCGCGATGTCCAGCTCAAAGCAGGGAAAACCCAACTCGACGGCTGGAAAAGGCACATCCAACCGACACGTCGCCAAGCAGAGCAGGGAAGCGGTCCCCTCTCAAGGGAGCGGGCGGAGGGGAAGGGGGCTCCGGACGCAGCCTTCTTCTGCTCCTTAAGCAGCGTGAGGACAGGCGGGTTGCCGTGTGGCTGGTAAACTGATCAGCTGCATTCCTGTGCACGTTAGATGCTGAAGCTCCGATACTGTGGCCAACTGTAACGCGAAGATGTGACTCACTGGAAAAGACCCTGATGCTGGGAACGACTGCAGGCAGGAGGAGGGGACGACGGGGGATGAGATGGCTGGATGGCACCACCGACGCGATGGGCAGGAGTCGGAGTGAACTCCCGGAGTTGGCGATGCACACGGGGGCCTGGGGTGCCGCAGTCCGCGGGGTGGCCGAGAGCCGGACACGTTAGACGTTCCGTCCACGACGGGACAGCAAACCGCCGACTACGAGGGCGGGAGAGGCGCTGAGACGCGGCTGGAGGGCGCGCAAACGAGGACAGCGCCTCAACGCTTTGAAAGCTCCTTATTTTGCGCAAAAAGTGACATAACGTACCGCCAAGGAGAAAAAAAACCGAGGACAGGCCCACGGAGGAGAAAGAAGCGAAGAACGCGAGTGTGTGGCGAGAACCGGGGCGCCAGGTGACCCCACCGGGCGGAGGCCCCAGAAGCTGAGGGCCCCGAGGCCGCCAGCGCGCGGAGGGCCGAGCAGCGCGCGCGGCCCGCGGGCACGAGGGCACGAGGGCCGCGAGCGGAGGGCGGAGGCGGCGGCGCGCGAGGGGCCGCGACGGCCGGGGTCTCGCGTCCGCGCCGCCGCCCGCCTCACCTCGTCCACCGTGCGGCGCGGGAGGTGCAGCGTCCCGAGCAGCAGCTTGAGCTTCACGGCCGACGAGAGGCCGTGGAAGCAGAGGCGGATGTTGTCGATGACCGCGGCCGTGAGCAGGGACGCGATGCTGGGCGGCGCCCACAGCTCGTCCGTGGCCCCCAGCTTGTTGTGCAGCCACAGGCCCGTGTCGCTCTCCCGCATGGACGCCATCTTGGGGGGGGAAAAGCCGAGCGCCGCCGAGCCGGCATCTTACGAGGACACCTACGCGCCCGCGGCGAGGACCCCCAACATGGCGGCGCCCGCCCGGCGCGCCGCGGTGACGTTGCCGGCGGGGCGGGGCCTCGGCGAGGCGCGAGGCCCTCAGGCCGGCGTCCGAAAGGAAACCTGAAGGCGCCCGCCCGGCGCGCCGCGTGACGTCACCGGAGGGCGGGGCCTCGACGAGGAGCTTCGTGGCGGCGCGAGGTCCTCTCGGCGGCGGCCGTAAGGTAACATGGCGGCGCCTGCGGCCGGGCCTCCGGGTCGCGGAGGATGACGTCACGCGGGTGTGGGCGCGGCGGCCTGGCGGCGGCGGCGGCGGCGCTACTGCGGGCTGGGGAGTGGCCGGCGGGCGCGAGGCTGTGCTGGCCGGGAGTCTTCGCCCAGCCGGGCCGGCTGCGGTCCAGCCCGCGCCCGTCCAGGCGTCCGCGAGGGCCCCCCGCCGCGGGCCTGGCGCTGCCCCAGCCTCCGCCCGGGCGGCCCCGGGGAGGGGGGCGGCCGGCCTGCGGGCCCCTGGCCAGCATCAGGGCGCAGCCCCGGGGCCCGCGTGTAGGCGCCCTTCCAGGCGGTGGGAGCCCCATCTGAAAGGGAGTCGGCCCTGCCTGGTGGGTGCTGAGGGCGGCGGTTCTGAGCGCCCTTAGGCTCCAGCCAGCCTGGGGCCGGACCTCGGGCTGGGCGGCCCGGCGAGGGAGGGCGCTGCTGTCGGGGAGAGCTCCTCTCGGCGCAGACTTGCCTTCCGTCTGCCCCGCCCCGCCGGAAAGAGGCCCTGTGGCCCAAGCGCCCCAGCTCTGCCCTCTGGGCCACAGGCTCCAGCCTTGCCCCTTCACCCACACCGCTGTGGGGAGAGAGTCAGGGAGCCCAGCCGGTGGAGAGGTCAGCGGGTCCATCACACCCTTCCCATCAGGGCCAGCCGACCTCCGGGTCGCCTGCATTGCCGGCGGACTGCCGCTGAGCCACCAGATGTTCCAACTACCTGGTCTCTGTTACAAAACTCCTGTATATCCTGGCTCCTCCCTGACCTCTTGAGAGCAGTCTCAGGGTTAGCTGAGATGCTGTGTCCTGGACTTAAGTCCTCAGTTTTGTCTACCAAATAAAACACAACTTTCAAGTTGTACTTTTTTTTTTCCAGTCCACACCAGCATCTTATTTTAGCTGTTTCAAGTTAGGAAAAGTCTGTAGAAACCATTTCAAATAGGCAGTCCTAAAACATAATTACTCGTAAAGTGTGTGTGTGTGTGTGTGTGTGTGTGTGTGTGAAAGTCGCTGGGTCGTGTCCGACTCTTTGCAACCTCATGGACTGTATGGAATTCTCCAGGCCAGAATACTGGAGTGGGTAGCCTTTCCCTTCTCCAGGGGATCTTCCCAACCCAGGGATAAACCCAGGTCTCCTGCATTACAGGTGGATTCTTTACCAGGTGAGCCACGAGGGAAGCCGATTACTCCTAAAGTTAATCTAAAAGCTCTTCCTTCATTGACGTTTACTTACAAGCTTTGACTCTGCCTCTGAGCACCAGAAGAAAGGTTTGCATGGGTCCTGCCCTATTTGAGTTTTATCATCTCAAGTTATCTTTGTTGCTGACAAATTTTGTAACAGGAATCATCAGATCTTAAAATTTGACTTCTAGTTCTGCTTTATTGACTATGCCAAAGCCTTTGACTGTGTGGATCACAATAAACTGTGGAAAATTCTTCAAGAGTTGGGAATACCAGACCACCTGACCTGCCTCTTGAGAAATCTGTATGCAGGTCAGGAAGCAACAGTTAGGACTGGACATGGAACAACAGACTGGTTCCAAATAGGAAAAGGTGTACGTCAAGGCTGTATATTGTCACCCTGCTTATTTAACTTCTATGCAGAGTACCTCATGAGAAACGCTGGGCTGGAAGAAACACAAGCTGGAATCAAGATTGGCGGGAGAAATATCAATCACCTCAGATATGCAGATGAGACCACCCTTATGGCAGAAAGTGAAGAGGAACTAAAAAGCCTCTTGATGAAAGTGAAAGAGGAGAGTGAAAATGTTGGCTTAAAGCTCAACATTCAGAAAACTAACATCATGGCATCCGGTCCCATCACTTCATGGGAAATAGATGGGGAAAGAGTGGAAACAGTGTCAGACTTTATTTTTTTGGGCTCCAAAATCACTGCAGATTGGTGACTGCAGCCATGAAATTAAAAGACGCTTACTCCTTGGAAGGAAAATTATGACCAACCTAGATAGCATATTCAAAAGCAGAGACATTACTTTGCCAACAAAGGTCCGTCTAGTCAAGGCTATGGTTTTTCCAGTGGTCATGTACGGATGTGAGAGTTGGACTGGGAAAAAAGCTGAGCGCCAAAGAATTGATGCTTTTGAACTGTGCTAGCAGTTGGAGAAGACTCTTGAGAGTCCCTTGGACTGCAAGGAGAGATCCAACCAGTCCATTCTAAAGATCAGTCCTGGGTGTTCTTGGAAGGACTGATGCTAAAGCTGAAACTCCAATACTTTGGCCACCTCATGTGAAGAGTTGACACACTGGAAAAGACTCTGATGCCGGGAGGGATTGGGGGCAGGAGGAGAAGGGGACAACAGAGGATGAGATGGCTGGATGGCATCACGGACTCGATGGACATGAGTCTGAGTGAACTCCGGGCGTTGGTGATGGACAGGGAGGCCTGGCGTGCTCCCATTCATGGGGTCGCAAAGAGTCAGACACGACTGAGCGAGTGAATCACCACCAGTGTGATGAGAAACCTGCACACCACAATGACTGCAACTAGAGAAAACCCACACGCGGCAACAAAGACCTAGGACAGCCAAGAATAAAAACAAATCCCGGATTATGTGATCCTGAAATCCATTTGAGTCTTAGCCAGTTAGCTCTTTTACCAATTAATTTTGGCAGGACCACATACCTGCAGTACACACATGCTCATGGATTCCTACCGACAGAGATCCTGTAGTTTTGAAACCAAGCAGGACCCCGTGGGGCTCCTGGACACACACCCTTCCTGTGTCCCCTTGACTACAGGTTGCCTCATGACGTGCCCCCCACCCCCACCCGTCAGAGTTCTCAGGGCGTTAGCGGTAGCGGCCCTCTCGGCTCAGCAATGCGATGAAACTTTCCTGCTTCACTTAGAACTCTCGTCTCCAAGATTCAGCCCAGTGCTGGTTCACAGAGACTGAGTTTCGGCATCACTTCGCATCCCCACATTTCATCCGTGAATCAGGTACAGTGATACAAAACCCATCGGTGGCAAAAGAGGCTGGTTGCCCTGGCGGCCTAGTGGTTAGGATTCCAGGCTCTCCCTGCCGTGGCCTGGGTTCAATCCCCGGCCTGGGAACTGAGATCCTGCAAGCCTCATGGTGTGGCTAAAAAAAAAAAGAAGTTGGATTCAAATTGGGTTTCTGACCGATAGAACAAATAAAGGTCCCCTGTTTAGATGGCGAAAGTCTTTTCACTAATACTCGTGGAGAAGATACAAGCGTTGTCTTGTCCTTGACAAATCAGGTTTCACGTTACCTATCCCACTTTTGTTTCTCTCTTTTGAGAAGAGTTACTTTCCTGAAATTTGCAATTTCAAAAGGTGGTCCAGATAAGTGTTTCTGGAGAAGACCAAGTGGGCCATTTACATATCAGAAGCAGAGGAGGAAAAAGGCCAGTTCTAGGAGTAACTTCTGTTCCCTGAAGGCCACAATATTAATATGTAAGATATATATATAATATATTTAAGCCTCAAGCTAAGTAAGGGAAGTCTGAGGAGCGGTAAAAAGACTGATGGGCTTTGAGCTTTCTGGAGCCGCATCTCAGTCCTGTAAAGACTAGATTTGTGAAATAAGGACAGCTCTTTTAATTCATCAAAGAATGGGGTGGCCACTTCAGGGAAAATGATACCAAAGTGCTGACATACCTGTCCACCTGCTGGCACGTTTTATTGTTCAGTTGCTCGGTCGTGTCCGACCCTTTGCGACCCCATGGACTGCAGCACGCCAGGCTTCCCTGTCCTTCGCCGTCTCCCTGAGTTTCCCAAACTTCTGTCCATTGAGTCAGTGATGCCATCCAACCGTCTCATCCTCTACCACCCCCTTCTTTTGCCTGCAGTCTTTCCCAGCATCTGTTTTTTTCCCAATAAGGTAGCTCTTCACATCAGCTGGTCAAAGTATTGGAGCTTCAGCTTCAGCATCAGTCCTTCCAATGAATATTCAGGGCTGATTTCTTTCAGGATGGACTGGTTTTGTCTTGCTGTCCAAGCGGTGTTGGAATGCTTCACTTTCCCTCATGTAGCTTAGCGGAGAAGGCAAAAAAAAAAAAAAAAAAAAAATTCTCCCAGGCTATCAGCTATGTTTAGTTCAGTCAGACCAGTAGCCTTTGACCTTGGTAATCTACTTAAAAAACCTAAGAGGATCCTCAGTTCAGTTCAGTCTCCCACTTTGCAGCCAGATTCTTTACCAGCTGAGCCACCAGGGACGCCCAAGAATCCTGGAGTGGGTAGCCTTTCCCTCTCCAGCGGATCTTCCCGACCCAGGGATTGAACCCAGGCCGCCCTGTTCTTGGGAGGTGAATTAATTCGATCGGTCCCTCAGAGGGTTTATTCAGACCATATAGCAACTTTTTTTTTTTTCCCCAACTTAAGCGAAACTTAACAAACCGGCCACTCCTGTTTCCCTGGGCCTCCTTCCTCGTCCTCCTGGGTCCCCGACTAGGAAATGTATCGGCCCAGAAAGGCTACAGGTCAAGTAGAAACTGCTTGAGTAAAAATGTCAGGATCGTCCCTTAAGAGCAGTGAAGGTGGCCAGGAGGAGAGCCCACTGGAACAGCCGAGGGGTACCAAGGAGCCAGTGGGCCCCACGGTCCCCGTGGTCCTGAGCACAGGGTCAGGTGTCAACTTAAACAAAAATAGTCACAACCCCAAAGTTGAGAGTTACATTTTATTTGGTGGGAATTTTTAGGACTTTAAGCCCGGGAGACAGCATCTCAAGTGATCCTGGGAGAACGGTTCTGAGGAGGCGGGTGGGGTGGAGAGAAGTTTGTAACAAGCGGCGGTAGTCTGAACAGCAAAGGGTTTTTGTCGTTAAGGAAAGCCAGGCGTCTCAAGCCGAGGCGTTTAGTGCGTCTCCACGCGTGGGCTCAGTCGCTCCGGTCATGCCTGACTCTCTGCGATCCCAGGGACTGTAGCCAGTCAGGCTCCTCTGTCCATGGAATTCTCCAGGCAAGATTACTGGGATGGGTAGCCGTTTACTTCTCCAGGAGATCTTCCCAAAACAGATGGAACCCAGGTTACCTGCATTGCAGGCAGATTCTTTACCATCTGAGCCACCAGGGAGGCCCGGGAATACTGGAGTGGGTTGCCATTTACTCCCCCAGAAGATCTTCCCAACCCAGGGATCAAACCCACATCTCATGTCTCCTGCATCGGCAGGCAGTTGCTTTTCTTTTCTTTTAACTGGAGGATAATTACTTTACAATATTGTGGTGGTTTTGGCCATACATCCCCATGAATTGCCCACAGGTGCACGTGTCCCCCATCCTGAAGCCCTCTCCCACCTCCCTCCCCACCCCATCCCTTGGGTTGTCCCAGGGACTGGCTCTGAGTGCTCTGCTTCACGCATGGAACTTGCACTGGCCGTTTCACACATGGTAATAGGCAGCTTTCAGCACTAGGCAGGCGGATTCTTTACCGCCAGCGCCAGCTGTGTACGGGCAGATGCAGGCGTCTGGGTTTCCTGAAATCATTCCTTCCACTCCTTCCACCTCAGCCTTCTGGGCCAGCGTCCTGCGATTGAGGTTATCCGTCCTTAGTTGCTTGCTCACTGTAGGGAGTGGTGGCAGCTCTTGGTGGCAGCTCACTGGCTGATAGCAGGCTCTGTTCTTCCTGGGCTCAGAAATCACGTTTGGGGGGCCGAAACCCCTGACGGCCAAGACGTCTTTGTTTATTGACGTGGCTGGAAATATTCCATTTCACAGGGGCGAACTCCAGCTGTCCTCTGGGAAGGGTGGGTTGTCTCTGATACCCCAAGCTAGCACCGGCAGAAGACTCATCCATAATTGATCTAAGAAAGAAAGTGAGATTTTTATTGGCACCAACCTGAGGATCCTAACCCGGGACACAGTCTTTCAGAAGCTCTCAGGCCTGCCCGTCAGAGGTCAGAGCGAGGTATGTGAGCTGTTGAGACAGAGGGCTGTATGTCCGACGACTCAGCCACGGGCCATGCAGTCCAGGCCTGCACACCCAGCGAGGGTGGGCCACGGTGCCCCCTCACTAGGGCAAGAAGAAAGGTTCTCTCCTGGGGTCTGGTGAAGGCAGGCACTCAGCCCTTACTCGAGGGGCGGGAGGGGGCCCAGACGGGCACAGAAAAACTGTACGTTCAAATATTTCTTGTTTCGTCCAGAATCACGACACAGAGAACAGACCGGGGTGTGGGAAGCTGCAGCTAGCAGGTGTAAGCTTTTATACATGTCAGTGGAACGAGCAGACATCACGGCCCTGCTGCTCAGCAAAGGCAGCGACGTTCAGCGTCCTGTATCGGTTTGCTGTAAGGCAGGAATGAACACAACGTTGTAAATCAGCTATACTTCAACGAGAAAACGGAAAACAGTTTCGTTTTGTCATAAAATACGGGTTTTATTTCATCACACTGATCTTCTCTACTCTTTTCCATTTCATTAATTTCCAGTCTCAACTTTTTAAAATTCTTTTCTTCTGCTGACTTTGGATTTAACTTGCTCTTCATTTTCTCGTTTCCGAAGGTGGAAGCTTAGATGGTTGCCCACAGAGCCTCTTGTGTTCTGATATAGACAAGCAGTGCTATAAATTTCCCTCTAAGCACTGCTTTTGCTGAATCCCACACATTTTGATAAGTTGTGTTTCCTTTTTATTCAGTCATTTAGTTCAAATTATTTTTAATTTCTCTTGAGAGTTCCTCTTCGATTCATGTGTTTTTTGGAAGTGTGTAGGTTTTCTTGTGGCTGTTGTTTTCGGATTTTCGGGGGGTGGTTTGTGGCTCTGGTTCAGCTCCTGGGATCTTGGTTCCTGACGGGGGATTGAATCTGAGGCCTTGGAGGTGAAAGCATGGAGTGTCCTAACCAGTGGGCTGCCTGGGGATTTCCAAAGTCTCCAAGTGTTCAGAGATTTTCCAGCTGTCTTCCTGTCACTGGTTTCCACTTCCAGCCCACTGCGGTCTTAGGGCAGACACTGTGATTTCTGTGACTCTGAGTTTGTCAGGGAGTGTGTTTTGGCCCAGAGTGCCTGTCCTGACGGGTGTTCCCAGTGAGTGTGAGAAGAAGGCGCCTTTATTTATGCATTTCTTTACTCCCGGCTCTGCTGGGTCTCCGTTGCCGCACCGGCTTCCCCGAGCTGTGTGCGGGAGCAGGGGCCCCTCTCGAGCCGCGGTGCGCGGCTCCTCAGCGTGGCGGCCTCTCTCGTTGCCAGCCATGAGCTCTCAGCTGTGCCCAGGCCTGGCTGCTTCACGGCACGTGGGACCAGGGGCGGAACCTGTGGTCCCGGCACTGGTGGGCGGATTCTTAACCCCTGGACCGGCAGGGACGTCCAGGAGGAAGCGTGTCTTGCTCTGGAGCATGCCGTCTATAGACGTCTGTTATGTGCGGTTCTCGGCGGCGCCGTGCTCACCCACAGCCTTCCTGACCTCTGCCTGCAGGCTCTCCTCGCTGCCCGGGGCGTGGCAGCCTCCCACCATCACAGTGGGTTCATCTGTGTCTTTTCTGTGCTTGCCTTAAAATCCATTTTATCTGATACTAACGTAGTGATCCTAGCCTTGCCTTTTAAAGAGTATTTACGTGGTATAGCTTTGATCCATCCTTTTTTAAACAAATTTAGTTAGTTCGTTTATTGTCGGCTGTGCGGGGTCTTCGTGGCGATGCTGGGCTTCTCGCTGGGCGGCTTCTCTTGTTGGGGGGCACGGGCTCAGCAGTTGTGACAGGCTCGGGGACCCTGCCACAGGTGGGCTCTTCCCGGGTCAGGGATCAGACCCGTGTCCCCAGCGCTGGCGGGCGGATTCTGGGCCACCAGGGAGGCCCCGCCCGTTCTTTTCCTCCCACCCTTTCTGCCTCCTTAGGGCGCAGTCGTGTCCCACGTAGAAAGAGCGCCGTGGTGCTGCTTGCCTTGCCGTTTTTTACGAGTGACAGTCTTTGTCTACCACCTGGAACATTTTGTCCGTTATTGTTGAATAAAAATCATTGATATATTGGTTCTCTCCTTTTGTGTTTTCCTTTGGGCTGATTCTCCTCACCATTCATGTTATCACACACACGAGTTTAGAAGCTATTCACTGTTTCTTCCTTTTTTTCCAGTAGTTTCCCCAGCAAGCACAGTGGGTCTGTTTCGCTTATTACAATCGAGAATGCGTGACACCAGTTCCAGCGTGTGTTCACCTGGCCTCCTACTGTTGTGGAAATCACACAGTTGTTGTCGTCCAGGGGCGCAGTCGTGTCTGACTCTGCGACCCCGTGAACCGCAGCACGCCAGGCCTCCCTGTCCATCACCAGCTCCCAGAGTCCACCCACAGCCATGTCCATCGAGTCGGTGATGCCATCCACCATCTCATCCTCTGTTTCCCCCTTCTCCTGCCCTCAGTCTTTCCCAGTATCAGGGTCTTTTCTGATTAATCAGCTCTTCGCATCAGCCTACGACTACTTTAAACATCTAAAAATACTGGACAAAATACAAACCGAAGCTTTTCAGGTGGAGATAAGCACTGCAGAACAGTGAAGAAGGGAGACAGCAAGATGGGTCCAGGGTCGGCCTGGAGGAGGCCTGCCCCTCCTGTCGGCAGGAGGCCTGTCCCTGGAGGAATGTTCTGGCTGTGGTGCAGGGAGGGGGAACCCCAAGACCACTGACTTGAGGAGGAAGCGCTCTGAACTCGGGGCCCGCGGGGACCCGAGCTTCTAGGGCGGAGCCGTAGAGAGAAGAGGCTCAGCTCTCCAGCTCTGCCCTGTGTCCTGTAAGGCCCTCAGCGTGTGAACTGAACAAGGCCGGGCACAACCCGGAACAGCCCTCATGGGGCCAGAGAGGGGCTGTGTCTCCAGCGGCCACGGGGCGTCGAGCGGAGCGCTCAGAAAGCTACTGCTTTAGTAATAGGGTCAGATGGGCCCAGACCAAGGAGTTTTCTGAGCTTCCCTGGCGGCTGAGATGGCGAAGAATACGCCTGCAGTGCAAGAGACCTGGGTTCAGTCCCTGGGTGAGGAGTACGCCCTGGAGAAGGGAGTGGCAACCCGCGCCAGCATTCTTAGTGGGAGAATTCCATGGACAGAGGAGCTCGGTAGGTCCCTGTCCATGGAGTCACAGAGTCAGACACGACTGAGTGACTCACACACACAGACACACAAGGAGTGCTCTGAGCCCGTCTAGTGCCACCTAAAAGGATCAGGTTATTTCCAGGTAACTTACGTGCACTCCAGAACAAAGCTCAAAAACATTAAAAGAGAAGCAAATCCCAGTGACCCAACATGATGAACATTACAATATCTGGCCTCCAACGAAAATGACCATGAGTGTAAAGAAGCAGGGACATACAGCTCATAATAAAGAAGAAGGACTCAACCGGGAGCTGAACCAGGAATAAGACAGACGGGAAGGTGAGGCGCACTGGCATCAAAGGTCTTACAGCCATCTGAAATAGCTGGGAAGCTAGGAGAAACATGAAAAGGTATTAAGTAGTGATACTAAAAACCCCAAATGAAAGCACATGTCAGCATGAAGAATTGTACGTGAATACTCAGAGCAGCTTTACTTGTAATGGCCAAATGCTGGAAATTACCCAAATGTTTATCATCAAACAAATGCACAAATTGTGGTTTCTCCAAACAATGGAACACTGCTCACCAACAAAAAGAACGCACTATTGATGAGCCCAACAACACAGACAAATCGCAAAGTAATTTTCCTAATTTAAAGAAGCCAGACAAAGGGACCTCCCTGGCGGTCAGTGGCTAAGACTCTGCTCAGGAGTGCAGGGGACACGGGGGCGCAGGGGTTCAGGGGGCACAGGGGATGCAGGGGGCACAGGGGTACAGTGGGCACAGGGGGTGCAGGGGCGCAGGGGCACAGAGGACCAGGGGTTCAGGGGGCACAGGGTGTGCAGGGGGCACAGGGGATGCAGGGGGTGCAGGGCACAGGGGCACAGAGGATGTGGGGGTGCAGGGGCACAGGGGGTGCAGGTGTGATCCCTGGTGGGGGAACTAAGATGCCGCATGCTGCATGGTGTCGCCAAAAAATAAAAATAAAAACAGACAAAAAGTGGAATATATGGCATGATTCCCCTTACATAAAGTTGTAGAAAATGCAAGCTAGCAACAGAAAGCAGACCGGTGGTGGTTTTGGGGGAGAAGCCAGTGAGAGGAGGTGGTGACCAACAAGAGGCTGAGGGTGCTCGGGTAGGGGTGGGGTGGGGTGCTCGGGTAAGGGTGGCGTGGGGTGCTCCCACCTTCAGGAGGTGATGGCCTCACAGGTGCATGCTGACCTTAAAAATAAAAGTTATCTTACCAGCAAAACTGAGTTTGTTGGAGAACAGCAGAGAATTGCAATGTGGGACAAACATGAAATACAGAGGCCAGAGGCGGGTCTAACAAAGGAGAAGCGCGTTAGTTTACAGAGAAAAAGGTGGATGTCGGGAGGGGTTGTTCTGAACCAAAGTCCAGTGGAGAAAAGTGAGAGTTCAGAGTGGGGACGGTTTCTGCCTGAGTTGCTGGGGTGGTGAGTCCTTGTAGGAAATGCTGGCACGTGTTTCCCTGTGAAATTGAAAGTGAAAGTCACTCAGTCGTCTGACCGCGACCCATGGGCTGTACAGAATGGAGAATAGCAAAGAATTGCAGTTTGGGACAAACATGCAATACAGAGGCCAGAATACGGGAGTGGGCAGCCTCTGCCTTCTCCAGGGCACCTTCCCGATCCAGGAATCGAACAGGGGTCTCCTGCATTGCAGACAGATTCTTTACCAGCTGAGCCACCGAGAACACGGGAGTGGGCAGCCTTCCCCCTGCTCCAGCAGATCTTCCCAACCCAGGGATTGAACCCAGGTTTCCCACATTGCAGGCGGATTCTTTACCAGCAGAGCCACCAGGGAAACCCAGTTTTCCTGCGGGGACCTGTGATGAATTCTTCCGGTGACTGATTTTGAGTGGTACTGCAGAGAGTGCCCCCTTCTGGCCTCCCGACTGCATTTTAGTGAGGTTTCCCTTTATTAATTTTCCCACCTATAAATATATCAAAATTGATCAAATTGTGTATTAACCTGTCAACCACACCTGAATGAACGTTAAAAAAAAAAGTGACAAAATATATTTAATGATGCTTTCACTGTCCTACCAGAAATACAGATCCTTTAAAGGGCATTTTATCCAGAGCATTTTAACCCCATTTACCCCTTCTTGATTTACATGTTGTCCCGTGTTTTAATTCTATTTTCCTACTGCTGTTTAGCCGAATCACAGCCTCTTCTATACTCACTCCCGGGTTCTCCTCTCACGGCCCCCCCTGCCTAGTTCCCGATCTTCCTCTTCGGATCTCTTATCTCAGCCTGAACTACATCCTTCAGCATTTCCTTCCTGAGGACGTTCTGTCTCTGTCTGAATGCGCATCTCTTCTGTGTCATTCTTTGTTTAGAACTATACGTAACTCTTCTTAGTAAATACGTACAGGACCGTGCACCAAGCATGAATACACAGCTGATTTTGCACGAAGTAAACGCACTCTGACACCGGGATCAGGAACCGGAGAGCCGCCCACGCCCAGCGATCACTGCTGCGCCGGCTCCCAGGGCGGTCCTTCTACTCTGCTGCTGAGTCCAGCATGCTTGGATCCTGTCGAGGAGTTTTGCCTCAATGTCCGCAAGAACCGTTGGTCTGTGGTTTTCTTGTAGGGTCTCTCTGGCCTTGGTAGGCTGGCTTCATGGAGTGAGCTAGGAACTGTTTCACACTCTTCAATTTGGGGAAGAGTTTGAGAAGCCTTGGTGTTAACGCTTCTTTAAGCGTTTGCTCGAATCCGCCACTGAAGCCGTGGGGCCCAGGGCTTTGGGCTGTTGGGAGACTGTTGATCACTGACGCAGTCGCCTCACTTCTCCGTTGGCGCTAGGAATTTGCGCGTTTCATCCAGCTGAACCGACCTGCTGGCGCACAGCTGTTCACAGTACTCTGTTAATCCGTTTCGTTTCTGCTGAATTGGTAGGAATGCCTCCATACTTCGTGTCTGATTTTAGTAATTTGTGTCTTCTCTCCTTTTTTCTTAGTCCATTTGGTTAACTAGAGATCTCTTCAAGAAAATTAGAGATACCAAGGGAACATTTCATGCACAGGTGGGCTCGATAAACGACAGAAATGGTATGGACCTAACAGAAGCAGACGATAGTAAGAAGAGGTGGCAAGAATACACAGAAGAACTGTACAAAAAAGATCTTCATGACCTCACGATGGTGTGATCACTCATCTAGAGCCAGACATCTTGGAATGTGAAGTCAAGTGGGCCTTGGAAAGCATCACTACGAACAAAGCTAGTGGAGGTGATGGAATTCCAGTTGAGCTGTTTCAAATCCTGAAAGATGATGCTGTGAAAGTGCTGCACTCAATATGCCAGCAAGTTTGGAAAACTCAGCAGTGGCCACAGGACTGGAAAAGGTCAGTTTTCATTCCAATTCCAAAGAAAGACAATGCCAAAGAGTGCTCAAACTACCACCCAATTGCACTCATCTCACACGCTAGTAAAGTAATGCTCAAAATTCTCCAAGCCAGGCTTCAGCAATACGTGAACCGTGAACTTCCTGATGTTCAAGCTGGTTTTAGAAAAGGCAGAGGAACCAGAGATCAAATTGCCAACATCCGCTGGATCATGGAAAAAGCAAGAGAGTTCCAGAAAAACATCTATTTCTGCTTTATTGACTATGCCAAAGCCTTTGACTGTGTGGATCACAATAAACTGTGGAAAATTCTTCAAGAGATGGGAATACCAGACCACCTGACCTGCCTCTTGAGAAACCTATATGCAAGTCAGGAAGCAACAGTTAGAACTGGACATGGAACAACAGACTGGTTCCAAATAGGGAAAGGAGTACGTCAAGGCCGTATATTGTCACCCTGCTTATTTAACTTCTATGCAGAGTACGTCATGAGAAACGCTGGGCTGGAAGAAACACAAGCTGGAATCAAGATTGCCGGGAGAAATATCAATCACCTCAGATATGCAGATGACACCACCCTTATGGCAGAAAGTGAAGAGGAGCTAAAGAGACTCTTGATGAAAGTGAAAGAGGAGAGTGAAAATGTTGGCTTAAAGCTCAACATTCAGAAAACTAACATCATGGCATCCGGTCCCATCACTTCATGGGAAATAGATGGGGAAAGAGTGGAAACAGTGTCAGACTTTATTTTTTTGGGCTCCAAAATCACTGCAGATGGTGACTGCAGCCATGAAATTAAAAGATGCTTACTCCTTGGAAGAAAAGTTATGACCAACCTAGATAGCATATTCAAAAGCAGAGACATTACTTGGCCGACTAAGGTCCGTCTAGTCAAGGCTATTGGTTTTCCTGTGGTCATGTATGGATGTGAGAGTTGGACTGTGAAGAAGGCTGAGCACCGAAGAAGTGATGCTTTTGAACTGTGGTGTTGGAGAAGACTCTTGAGAGTCCCTTGGACTGCAAGGAGATCCAACCAGTCCATTCTGAAGGAGATCAGCCCTGGGATTTCTTTGGAAGGAATGATGCTGAAGCTGAAGCTCCAGTACTTTGGCCACCTCATGCGAAGAGTTGACTCATTGGAAAAGACTCTGATGCTGGGAGGGGTTGGGGGCAGGAGGAGAAGGGGACGACAGAGGATGAGATGGCTGGATGGCATCACTGACTCGACGGATGTGAGTCTGAGTGAACTCCAGGAGATGGTGATGGACGGGGAGGCCTGGCGTGCTGCGATTCATGGGGTCGCAAAGAGTCGGACACGACTGAGCGACTGAACTGAACTGATTTGGTTAACGGTTTCTCAAGTATGCTGATCTTTCCAAAGGACCAACTTTTTGCTCCACTGATCTTTCTCTCTGTCTTTTCTGGTCTCTGTTTCGTTCGTTGTATCTCCGTCCTAATCTTTCCTTCCCTCTGTAGGCTTTTTCTTTTTGGCCACAACACCCAGCTGCCGGGACCTCGTTCCCCGCCCAGGGATGGAGCCCGTCCTTGGCAGCAGGAGTCGAGCCCTGGGCCACCATGGAATCCCTCCTCCTGCCTGGTTTAGGTTGCTTGTTCCTCTGTCTCCTTAAGTTGTAAAATTAGGCTGTTGATTTGATCTTTTTCTTTTAATGTGAGTGTTTATAGCTATAGTTTCCCTCTCATCACCGCTCTTGCAGTGTCCCGTGCGTGTTGGTACATTTTGTTTTCTTTTCATTCCTCTCCAAGTCATTTCTAAGTTCCCTTGTGATTTCTCCTCTGACCCTCTGGTTCTTCAAAGTTCCGCTTTTCCTTCTGTTATCGAGTCCCAGCACCATCCTGCTGTGGTCAGAGAATACACTTTTTACGGCATCGAGTTTTTAAAATCTATTGATGGGAATTCCCTGTTGATTCAGCGGCTGGGATTCTGTGCTCTTGCTGCTTAGGACCTGGGTTCAATCCCTGGTTGAGAATTAAAATCTCACAAGCTGTGCAGTGCCTCCCTGCCCCCAAATCTGTGAAGACTTCTTTAGTGAAAATGTTTCTCCTGGAAAGCATCCCACGTGTGCCTGAGAAGGATGGGTGTCATCAGGCGGGTGTCCTGGGCGCGTCCGTTACGTCTGGTTGGCGAGTGCCGTCTCCTCCTCGTCCTCTGGTTGCTCCATCCGATCCTGTGAGTGGGGTACTCAAGTCTGTTGTTCCTGGAGAGCTGCGTCTTACATTCTGTTCGTTTTTGCTCCGTGTATTTTCAGTCTCTCCCTGGGTGTGCTAACACTGATGCCTGTCTTACCTTCCTGCCCTATCAAGCCTTTCATTGACGAGAGAATGTCCTTCGTTGTCCACTGCAAACCTTTCTGATGTAAGCTCCTTTTTGTCTGGCGACGGTTTAGCCACCCTGGCTCTCTTCTAAGGATCATTTGCAGGGAATACCTTTTCTCATCCTTTCGCCTTCGATCTACTTGTGTCTTTGGATTTAAACGGAGCCTCTTTCAGGGATGGACTTTGCTGGTGTCCAGTGGTTGAGAATCTGCCTGGCAAGGCAGGGGCCGGCGGCTCGATCCCTGGTGGGGAACAAAGACCCCACAAGCTGGGGCGCGGTAAGCCTGCCCTCTGTGACTAGGGAGCCACAGATAGAGTCCCAGCCCGGCAACCAACGAGGCCGCAGCTCAGAGCCGCCGCGGCCTGATGAACACGCTTTTCAAAAAGGCGCAGATAAAAAAAGTCAGGTGAGCCTCTTGTAGACATCATAGAGCTGGAGTGTGTGTTTCTACCCATTTCACTCCAGTTTTCCAAGGCCCGAGGTGAAGATGCTTTCTTCCAAGTGGCATGTGAATTTTCTCCCGCCACTTGCGGGAGCAACCCTAGTCCAGAGCCATTTTTAAATACCTTCCGCGCCGACACAGTCTTGGTGCTGTCAACGGTGTGGGTTTTGTTTGTGGCGGCTGTGCTGCAGCCGCTCTTGCCCCTGCAGCGTCAAGACAGTCCGCCCCCAGGCTTGCAGGTGAGCAGAAGAGGCCTGCGGGGGACTCACGCTGCGCCCAAGCCGCTCGCCCTGGGTGCCGCGAAGCCGGGCTCACACTCCTCTGTCGCTGTTTGCTGGCAGAGCCTCTGCCGCTGGAAACCAGCCTGCCAGCCCCCCACCTCCAAGCACATACACCTTCCCCTCCCTTTCTGTGCCCGCTTGCTCACTGGCAACCCCCCTGGGCTCCACCTCCCCACTGGGCTTCCCCTGGCGGGGGTGGGGGGTGGGGGTGGTGGTGGTGGTGGTGGTGTAAGTGCAGGGGGGTCGGTGACAGCCGAGAGTGGGCGCGGTGAGTCTGGGGGCGGATCTCCTCCGGACCGGGGCCAGGGTCACCAGACGACGCCCGGGGCGGCGCGCACGAGGAGCAGGAGGCAGCCTCCTCCCGGGCCCTGATCAGATGCCCCTGGCCGCGGCCCCACAGTGGAGGGTGCCGAGGGGTTGGGGGTTCTGGGCCATCAAAGCCAGTCGCTCCCAGAGCTTCCTGGCCTCACGCACTGGCCACGGTCACATGGACCACACCCCTCCGCGTCCATCTCCAGCCAGACAGCTGCTGGCAACCCAGGCAACAGGTGTGGGCTCGAGAAAGGACTTGCCTGGTGGTCGAGTGGTTAGCAATCCGCTTGCCTACGCAGGGGACACAGGGTCAGCCCCCGGTCTGGGCAGACTGCGCCGGCTGTGGGACCACTGAGCCCGAGCTCAGCAGCAGGAGAAACCGCAGTGAGAAGCCCCCGCCAGACGACTAGACAGCCCGCCCGCAGACCCAGAACAGCCAAAACTAAAGGCATTTTAAAGAGAGGGAGGGGGAGAAACTGGACGGGGAGGAGAAGTGATGGGGAGTCGAGGGGCTCAGGAAGTTTGTTCCCCTGGGATATGAAAGAAATCACAGCCGGCTTGAGGAAGACCCAGTGGAGACGGAAGGTCCGTATCTGGGGAGGGCGGGGGCCGGCGGGGCGCCGGGACTCCGGCGCGGGCGGGGGTGGGGCAGGGATTCAGGACCCGGGCAGCCCTGCGGTGCCGCCCCCGCGGGCCGGCGGCGCTGTCCTCTCGGTACCCGCTCGGTCGCAGGGAGGACGCAGCCGGGAGCCCGACAGCGAGCGGGGCAAGGACGGTGAGGCTGGACCGCGCCGCGGGGCTCCGGACGCAGGGCAGGGAAACGCGCGCGTCCGGGAAGGCGGCCCGTCGGAGTTTCCGGACGCCCCCTGCCCAGCCCAGCCCTCCCCGGGGCCCGACGGGGAGCAGAGCGTGGCTATCGCAAGCCCTGCCCAGCCGCTAGGCCAGCGCGCCCGCGTCAGGTCGGGGCCGCGAACGTCCCATCCCGTGCCCGGCCGCCACCCGACCCAAGGCCCGGGGGTGGGGGTGGAGGCCGTCCGGCCCGGCGCTGCCACCACCGAGGGGGCCCGGGGCTGCCCGGTGCCGCGCGGGCCGCTGGCGGCTCCAGGGCGCACGGCCGGGAGGCCGCCGCCTCCGCATCGGCGCTGCGCCTCGTAAAGACCCGGTGGACGCCAAGTAGGCAGCACCCTTCTCAGAAGGTCGGGTGGTTCCCGCGCGCCTCGGGGCGCCCGCGGGGGCCACGCTCGGCTCTTCACTTCCCACGACCTTGTGCGATCGCTAAGGAGCAAAGGGCGCAGAGAGGCCACGCGACCCGTCCCAGGCCACGCAGCCGGCGTGGACTGTGTCCGGACACGGAGCGCTGGCGGGGACCGGGCAGCCCGATGGCTTCTCACCTGTGCCTGTGGCCTGAAGGTCAGGCGCGAGGCTGAGCCGGGGCGAGGGGCGGAGCGCGGACGGCCCCCCGGGCCTGGGTCGCTCCCGAAGCCGATATCCCCGGCGCAGCCCGCCCTGACTGGACCCACTGGCTCACTGGGCGCGGAGGCCGCGCGTTTGCAGTCGCTGTCCCCCAGCCCCGGGCGGGCACCGAGCCCTCTCCCTCGGTATCGGTCCAGGGACACCCGGGTCTCCGGGCCGCCGGCGGCGGCTCTGGAGCTGCTGCCCAGGGGCCGCCTCCTGCAAGCAGCCCTCAGGAGCCCACGCCTGTAGGGTAGGCCTGACGGCGCCTGGGTGCGGATCCCGGCCGGGGCCGCGCGTACCGCGTCCGGAGCCATCACCTCGGTCCCTTTAAGCGAGCGGTTCGCGCGGTCCCGGGGTTTCCATGACGACGACGTGGGGGGGCGGGGGCGGGGCGCATGCGCGGGGCGCCCGGGTCGCAGCGCGTCTTTCGCGAGTCGCCGCGCCGCTGTCGCGGGGTCCCCCGAACCGCGGTAAGGGCGGGACGGGGGCTCTCTGGACGGAGGACGCGGGAGAGGGAAGGGGTCGCAGAGCCCGGGGGGCGTGGGGAGCCTCCAGGCCCGGGGGCGGGGCTGGGGGGGGTTCGCTCGTCGCAGGGGGCGGGGCCCTGGAGGTGGGCTCGCGGGTCCCGGGGGGTCGGGGCGGGTGGGTCGCCGGAACCGAGCTCGGGGTCGGGGTCCGCCTGCCCAAGGGGCGGACGCCGCTGACCGTCGGCTCCTGCAGGGCGCCCGGGCTCCCTCCGCTCGGCCATGGCCCCCCTGCCGCCGTGCGGACCCCCGAGGTCGCCGCCGCCGCGGCTGCTGCTGCTGCTGCTGGTGCTGAGCGCCACGCTGCTGGGCGCCGAGGCCCGCGCCGAGCCCGCCGCCGGGAACGCCGTCCCCGCGCAGAGTAGGTGCCGCGCGCGCACGCGGAGGGGCCCCCGGCGGCCCTGACCCCGCTCGGGCGCCCGGGAGGGGCGTGGCTCGCCTTTGTTCCCCGGTGGTCCGGGCGCCCCAGCGGGCGGGAGGCGGGGGGGCACACGGAGGCCGCTGCCCGGGGTTGGGGGGACCCGGCTGCGAGCGTGCCCTGACCCGGACCCCCCCACCCCGACCCCCGCGCAGGCCGCCCGTGCGTGGACTGCCACGCTTTCGAGTTCATGCAGCGCGCCCTGCAGGACCTGCGCAAGACGGCCTACAGCCTGGACGCTCGGGTGAGCCTCCCAAGGGGTGCACGGAGGGTAGAGGGTGGAATCTGCCCAGTTCGGCTCCTCCCGGTGGTGGCCTCTCTGGCTCCTTTCCCGGGGTCACCGGAAAGGACAGCCTGTCCCAAGCCAGCCTTTCCCAGTGGGCAGAGAGGGTGACGCAGGAGACCATCCGGATGGGCTGGAAGGCCAGCTTGTGCCCAGCTGTCTGGGGGCTTCCACCCCGGACCCCCGCCCCCTCTGCACGGAGTGGGTGCAGGCCTGGGGTGCCCGGAGACACCCCCCCAAGTCTGGAAGCCAAGGAAGTTCTCGTTTTTGACAGAAAGGTGTATTTCTGGGGAGGGGGAGCACTCGGAGAAGTAGGAAGAAGGGGACACCCTGCCCTGCTACCTCTTCTCCCAGTTCCCAAGGGTTTCCTCAGACCTGGAGTGCCCCCTGGGGACGCTTCTGGAGCCACGGCCAGCCCACCCTGGGGAGCTGGAGGAGCTGTCAGGACAGAGGGGCCCCTGAAAGAGAAGCCGAAAGAGTTGTTTAGGTGTGGGGCTCAGGGAAGCCAGGCCCAGGGCAGGAGCAGCAGAGGCAGGGGGCGTGCGGGGAGGTCTAGGGGCAGCCGAGGGTTCCCTGAGGGTCTCCTGCAGTCAGTCTGCGGGGCTGGGGCTGGGGGGTGTCCGGACGCAGTTGGGTTCAGGCGTCAGGAGTCCTGGGAGTGGGCAGGTCTTGGGGGGCAGCCGGGAGCTGGACGGCCCCCGGGGTCTAGGTGCCGCCTGGCGGAGTCCTCACACCCCTCGTTGCTTTGCAGACGGAGAGCCTCCTGCTGCAGGCCGAACGCCGGGCCCTGTGTGCCTGCTGGCCGGCCGGGCGCTGAGCACCCACACCAGCACGTGCCCTCACCAATAAAAGCTTGGTCCCCACACCGGTGTCCTGTGTCCCTGCTCTGGCCACCAGGGCCCACCGTCATCCCCCGGAGTCCCTGCCTGGGCCTGGGTTTCCCCGCCAGGCAGCTCTCCCACCCCGACACCAGGCTGGGGGTGTGCACCCGTGGGCACCGTGGCCACCGCCCTCCAGGGGCCTCCCCTGTTCCCTGTTTGCCCTTTCTTTTTAGCGCGGAGGGTGCACTTGGCCTGGCGCTGCTATCCCAGGTGGCCAGAGCTGGACACTCCTGGTCCTCTGCCCGGGAGGGCGACCCCAGTCCCTGGCCCAGCCTGTCCTGTCCTGGGGGTCTGGTGCACACAGCTGTTCAGATGCTTTGCCCAGGCCCTTCCTTGCCCCAGTGGCTTCCCAACCCTTGACCGTGACTTCCCTCCCATCCTCGATTCTCTTCTGCTGGACCCGTCCAGCCTGCGGGTGGTGCTCCAGGCGTCAGGACCTCAGGGAACAAACCAGAGTCCTACCTTGGCTTCACAGGGAGCTGAGCTCGATGTCTGAGGGGGAGGATGTCCATGGGCTGGTTTCAGCCAGGCCAGAGCGAGGCTTGGGGGAGGGCGAGCTGGAGCCTCGGCCGGCCTCGGTAGCCTTCGGGCCTGGGCGTGGGGACAGGGACCGGGGCCGCCTGTCCTGGGGCCCCCAAAGGAGCAGAGGGTGGCAGAAACAGGCACCTCCATCAGGGCGCTGCCAGAGAGTACCCATGTCCCACGGCTTGGCCTCCGTCACGTGGCCATTCCTGGCTGCCAGGGAGCCCAGATTCCCAAACATGAGGACCACTGAGCCCTTCTCGGGGGGAGCAGGCAGGCATTTCGAGTGTGAGCACTTCTTAGTGTAGCATGTCCCAGGAAGTACTCAGGACGCATTTAAACTGAAAATCACCGGTTTATCCAAGGTCGAAGTCTAACTGGGCCGGGCAGCCCCAAGGCCTGGCTCCAGCTGGAGCCCCTGCGAACAGAAGGAGGGGTCCTCTTTGAAAAGCCTCCGCAGGGGGTGCCCTTTGGGAGGAAGAGACGGCCCCGCCGGGCACGGCGGCAGGGGCCGCAGGCAGAAAGGCTAGGCAGTGGCAGAGCCATCTGCCCGCAGAGGGTCAGAGAGGTAGGCAGGCTGAAGTCTGTCTAAGCCGGACCTTCCTGGCTGCTGGCCGAGGATGGACTCGGGTTGGGCACAGAGTCGGCACCATCGGGAGTGAGGGGCCAGGGCTGGGGGACATCGGTGAGCAGAGAGGCCCAGGAGGCGTGGGGCAGACACACCTGGGAAGGTGCTGGGGAGAGAAGGCCCCTGGGGTTCGGGGGTGGGGGCGGGGAGGGGACGCCCCCGAGGAGGATGCGTTCACAGGGCAGGGAGAGAGCGGAGCCCCAGGGGGGCTTTGGGCAGAAGCCAGCCTGTTGCAGGCCCTGGAGGCTGGAGCCCCAGGTGGGCCCCCTGGGGTGGGCAGCAGGAGCAGAGTCTGTTAAAGTGGGGAAGGGCCTCTGGGGGTGGCGCTGGAGAAGCAGCTTGGGCCCCGGGAAGGGTTTAGCCTTGTGTGCAGTCAAGGTCAAGGACATCCCGGCTCTGTCCTGAGCAGTACCGCCGCTTTCTGCTGACTGGACCAAGCGCGTCTCTGGGGCTGCGTAGGGGCCGTGTGAGCTGGGATGGCGTTGCCTCTGGGGCAGCGCTTGCTGCCCCTGCAGACTGTTCACCCGATCGTTCCCACTCGTCTGCCTTCGTCACGTCCGTCCCACGTCCTTCCCAGCGTGTCCCCCCCGGCCTGTGCCCTCTGGCTCCCAGCCAGCTGGACGTCCCCGCCGCCCACCTTCACACTTCTGGTTTGGAGGCACTGCTTCCTATATTCCACACCATCTTCTCACGGTGGGCTGCCTCCAAATAGCTTCCTCGACAACCGGGTGGTAAATCAGCCGTCTGAAAATTTCTGCGAGCACGTTGGCCTCGTAGCCCCCGCCACCCCCGGGCCTTCGCACGTGCTGTCCCTCTCCACGGAGCTCCCACGCAGCCTCCCCCACCCACCTCTTTCTTCAGCCCTGCTACTGCTGCTACTGCTAAGTCACTTCAGTCGTGTCCGACTCTGTGCGACCCCATAGACAGCAGCCCACCAGGCTCCCCCATCCCTGGGGTTCTCCAGGCAAGAACACTGGAGTGGGTTGCCATTTCCCCCTCCAGTGCATGAAAGTGAAAAGGGAAAGTGAACAAGTTGCTTAGTCGTATCCGACTCTTGGCGACCCCATGGGCTGCAGCCCACCAGGCTCCTCCATCCATAGGATTTTCCAGGCAAGAGTACTGGAGTGGGGTGCCATTGCCTTCTCCATCTTCAGCCCTTGTCCCAGCCTATTCTCCTTGGTCCCGAAGTCCAGCCGGAATGCCGCCCTCTGTGCCTGGCGGGCTCCTGCACCCAGCCCCTAGCCTGGAAAGCATCAGGGGAGCAGAGCTTCGGCGAGAAGGCCGGGTGCTGCGTCACAGGCTCCCGGTTAGGAGCAGGCAGCCGGGGTACCGCAGGTGGTCAGGAGCGTCACACCCTCCCTGCCCTCAGGAGCACCTGGAGCCCAGGGCCCAGGGAGCCCCCTGGAAGGTTCTAAGCGGGGGCCCCAGTCCTCCAGCTGGGCAGGCGTTTTCCCTTGCTTCCTCCCCTCCGCGGTCTCTGGGAAGAGCTCCCACAGGCTGGGCCCTGGCCCCCCTGCCCAAGTCTACTCCTGGTTTTCTTCACCTTCCAGGCTCCTGGCCCTCCAGCCCACTCCCGCCAGCACCCCACCACCTCTGCAGTCCTCCCAGGTCCTCCTTTCCTCTCCCTAGGGTCCCGGAGATCCTCTCTGCCCTGGGTCCCTTTCTTCGCCTGGGTTGGGGGCTCTCCCACTCAATGAACGGTCCTGTGCTGGGCCCTCCTCCTCCCCACTCTGGGGTCTGGGCGGGGGTCTTGCTGTGCTCAGAGGACCCCTACTACCCTCGTCGGGGACCCATGGGGCTCTGGTAGGTGTCAGGCCAGGGTAGTCGGGTCAGCCAAAGTCAAGAGGTATGGGCGGGAATTTGTGGGGTGGGCCGGGGTGGGTGACTCTGGGGGTGCTGAGAAGACAGCTGGACTCTGCCCACCCCAGGCTCCCGACAGCACCCAGAACCCTGCCCCCAGTCCAGCTGCGCCTGACAGCGCGAGGGGACTCCCCTCCCTGGGCCCTGGACTGAGGCCCGGCGGCGGGGCCCAGGACCGCCCAGCCGCCCGCACCTCTCCTCTCTCCCTTCTCCCCAACTCACAGCCCCTTGAAGTCCAGAACCCGGGCAGGCCTCCTTAGGGGCCAGCCCCGTCCCTCCCCACCTGGTCCTGGCGCTCTCGCTTCCCAGCCAGGGGCTGGACCACTGCCTCAAGGCGCTTCGGCCTTTGCCAGCCTTGTGCAGGCTGGAGGGTGAGCTCAACCCACCAAGGCGGGAGGGCACCCTACAAGGTCAGGCTGAGTGGGGGCCCAGGCCCCCCTCCGTCTCTGGGCCTGGTTGTTGGGGTAGAGGAGGGGCAGGGCTGGTTATGGACCCAGGAAAGATCTGGCAGCTCAGCTGGTAAAGAATCCACCTGCAGTGCAGGAGACCTGGGTTCCATCCCTGGGTTGGGAAGATCTAGAGAAGGGCATGGCGAACACTGCAGTATTCTTGCCTGGAGCCCCTCATGGACAGAGGAGCCTAGGGGGCTACAAGGGTGGGACATGACTGAGCGACTGAAAACGGCCAGCAGAGGCCATGGGCTGGAGGGACCCCCGCAGACCCGGACCTAGGGGCGGGTGTCAGGACGCTGTCCAGGTGCTCCCACCCCCGCCCCCTTCCTTCCTGGACTCCTTGCACGCTCCTCTGGCTGCCACCTTCCTCCTGCCGTGGAGCCGGCCATCCTCAGAATGCCTGGGAGCCTGGCCTGCGGTGCGGGACAGCTCGGGGCGGCGCGTGGAGGGCTCTCTGAACGGCCGGATGAGTGCCCCTGACATTGTCCGTGATCCCACCCGGCTCTCCTGGAAGGTCACAGGCAGACCCCGGGCACATCCTGACACACGAAAAACGGCGAGCGCGTGACGCCCCAGCTCGGCTGCCCCTCCCGCTACGACCCAGCGCTTTGGGCCCCGGGTCCTCCCTCTTCTCGCGCCCCCTGGATCCCTCAGCGCGACCTCGCGAGGGGCGGTCCCTTTCCTGGCCTCTGGGTGACCGCCGCCGCCTCGTGGGCCCCAGCGGCCCGAGGGTCCTTAGGCCTGGAGCCCGAGGCTTGCTCTCCACTCGCGCGAGTGTGAGCTCCGCTCCAGGTCGGCCCGCGGGGTCACTTGCAGGGAACTGGGGCGACGCGGGGAAGCGGGGTGCGGGGATGCCGAGGGGCTGGGCTCGTCAGGCGCTGGGGGCGGGCCTGGGACTCCCGCCCTTCCCCTTCCACTTGGCCCCCTCGCCCCCTGCCCGCGGCGTCGGCGCGGGGGCCTCGCGGGGGCCCGGGGCGCGCGCCGAGCGCCCTCCCTGCACCTGCACCGAGATCGCGGGGCGCATGCGCGGGCCGCGGAGGGCGGGGGCCGAGCCGGGAGGGGTCCTGCGGGCCCCGCGCCCCCGCGCCGGCGCTTGGGATCCGGCATCGGAGCGCCGGGACCCGCTGGGCTGCGGGCGGCGTGGGCATCGGACCCCGCTCTGATCGCGTCCCCGCGCCGCCAGCCCGCGCGGCCCCCGGCGCAGGTTTCCAGGGGCGCCGGGCGGGGCAAGCCGGGGCGCCCCCTCCCCAGGATCTCGGTCAAGCGCCGCGTTCAGACAAAGGGGCGGGAGATGGAGACGGAGACGCTTCCGTGACAGCGCCCGGCGGCCGAGGAGGAGGAGCAGGAGGACGAGGCGCTGCGGGGTCCGGCGGCGCGGCCCCAGGTCCGAGCGCTCACCGGCGGCGCGCGCGGGGGCGCAGGGCCCGGGCGGGAGGCGCCGGGCCGGGAGTCCTACGGAGCCCCCGTTCCGGGCCGGGACCCCGGCCGCACGCTCGCTCGCCCCCGGCCGGCCTCGCGGGGGGCTCGGCCGCTCCGTCGCGCCCCGGGGACGGCCGCGCCGCCCCCAGCCGGCCGCGGTGCAGCGCCCGAGTGTGCCATCGGGCGGGCGCGGGGGCGGCGTCTGCTCCCACCCTCGAGATCACATGGTGACCCTCGGCAGCCAATGCAGTGGACGCTAGGACCCTGCGGGACCCCGGGCGCCGCGACTGCACCGGCGCCGCTGCATTATAAATACTTCTCCAAAATGCGGCGCAGCTCCCTGCGCGCGCCCCGGCCGCCCGCCGCCTCCGCCCCGCGCTCCTGAGCCGCCGCCGCCGCCGCCGCCGCCGCGGGTCCGAGGGCGCCGCGCCCTTGCCCTGGGCCCGCCGCCCGGCCCGCGTCCCTGCGCTGCGCCGCCCGGCCGGGTGCATGCATTGTGGGCCTCCCGACATGGTCTGCGAGACGAAGATCGTGGCCGCCGAGGACCATGAGGCGCTGCCGGGGGCCCAGAAGGACGCGCTGCTCGCCGGCGCCGGCGCCATGTGGCCCCCGCTGCCCGCCGCCCCCGGGCCGGCCCCCGCCCCCGCGGCTCCCCCGCCTGCGCCGGGCCCCCAGGCTCTCGGCGGCGCCGGGGGCGCGGATCCGCCCGAGGGGCGCGGCGTGTACATCCGCGAGTTCCGCGCGGCGGAGCAGGAGGCGGCGCGCCGCATCTTCTACGACGGCATCATGGAGCGCATCCCCAACACGGCCTTCCGCGGCCTGCGGCAGCACCCGCGCGCGCAGCTGCTCTACGCCCTGCTGGCCGGTCAGTGCGCGGGGACCCGGCGGGGCGGCGGGGTCGGGGCGGCGGGGCGCACCCCAGCCTGCCGCAGTCCGCGCCTGCCCGGCCCTCTGGGGACGCGCACGGGGCTCGCTCCGGCCCTCTCGCCCCCCACCCCCCGACCCCGGCCCAGGAGGGAGGCGGACCCCTGCCTTCCCCTCGGACGCGCATGTTCTGCGGCGGCCCCGGGGCGAGGTGGCCCCCGGCGCTGGGGCCGGTCCGGGCTCCGGGCCAAGGCTCGCTGGGCGCGGGCGTGGGAACCGGTGTGGGCCGGGTGCAGGGGCTGCGGGCGGGGAGGACTGGGGTCTCCACCGGCGTCCCCTCCCCGGTCATCCCGGGTGGGGGCGGGGGAGCGGCAGGTAGCGCCCGCCGCCGAGGCCCCGCGCCCGGCGCGTGTAACTATATATAATCCACCGGGCGGGGGAGGTTGCCTCGCCGGCTCCAAGTGCTAATTTATGAGGGGCAGGCAGCCAGCTCCCCGGGGTGCCGGGCGGAGGGAGGGCGCCGAGGAGGCGGGGCGAGGGGCGGTGGGCCTGACGCAGGCGCCCCCGTGGGAGGCTTTGAGGCTTGGTCCCTTGAGGCCTTGCAGCAGGAGGGCGATTCTCCCCATTTCGTAGATGTGGAGCTTGAGGCTGGGCAGGCGGGACTTCCCAAGGTCACGCAGCAGAGGCCTTTCACTGCAGGCACGTCTGCCTCCGAGCGCTGGAGGCCCGGTTCGGCCTTCCTCCCTGGCCCCTGCCCTCAGGACGCCCAGAGGCCGGCCCTGAGGGTTCTTGGCTGGAGTGGGGCCCCCCAAGTTCCCAAGAGAGGGACGGTGCCTGGCCTGCCGGCTCTTTGACTCCCCACAGCCTCATGTAGGCCAGGATATGGACCCAGCTAAGGGTCTGGGGTGATGGGCAGGGCTCCCCCCCTCCGTAGTCATGCCCGGATCTGTGCCGGCCAGCGGTTGAGGGCAGCCTGCCAGAGGCCGCTGCTGTGCTCAGGACACTTGGAAGTCCTGATGTCAGGGGTGATGGCATCTCGTCCTCACGGATGAGAAGTTTGCCAACAGGGCCAAGTGGAAGCGGCAGCTGCGATGGTCTTTGCTCTTCCAGAGAAAACAGGCCGGGCTGTGCGCTTGGGGTCTCCTCTGCCCATGGCCCCGGTGGTTATCGACCAGGGGCCAGTGCGGTGCGGGACTCGGGCAGCCCGCAGGCCCCGCCCCAGAGGGCACTCAGTGCGCCCTCTCCCCGCAGCGCTCTGCTTCGCCCTGACGCGCTCGCTGCTGCTGACCTGCCTGGTGCCCGCAGGGCTGCTGGCCCTGCGCTACTACTACAGCCGGAAGGTGGTCCTCGCCTACCTGGACTGCGCGCTGCACACGGACATGGCCGACATCGAGCAGTACTACATGAAACCCCCCGGTGAGGCTCTGGGCCCCGCCCCCACCCCGCAGCCCTTCCTCCCCGCAGAGCCGCCCGGCCCCAGCAGCCTGCGGTGGGCACCGGGCAGCCTGGGCTGGATGGAGTGTGAACTGAGCCTCCCAGGGACGAGGGCGCTGGCAGGGCCGGGCTGGCAGGACTGGGTCCTCCCGGAGCATCGCTGGCTTCCGTCCTGTGTCCTCTGAGGGCCGGGCGCTGCTGGCCCAAGCTGGCCCTGGGCCACGCTGACCCGCCCTGCTGCTCCGGCTGCCGCTGCCCGTCGCCTGGTGCCCATCTCACCCCCCAGGTGCCCATCTCACCCCCCAGGTGCCCATTCGGTGTGTCTCGTGGGCCCCAGGCTGGCCCGGAATGCTGGGGCCCTGAGTGGCAGGACGGGGACCCCACGGTGGGGGGACGAGAACCCTAGGAGGACGGGGGTCTCATGTCACAGCTTTCACTCTGGCCCCTGGGCCGCTTACTCATCCCAGGGTCTCACCCTGGCCCTGGCTTTCTGTAGATGGAGGGGCTGGCACCTGCTCTGGAGCCATCCCCTCTAGGGAGTTTATGCTCCAGGTTGGCCTGGGGGCAGGGGCAGGCTTTTCTGCGTGCCCGGAGTTGGGATGTGAGGGTCCCCCAGGTGCAGGAAGGTCTGCGTAGAGAGGGGCCTGAACGGCCGGTGAGGGTGTATTGGGACCCTGGTGGGAGGCAGGGAAGGGCGGCCGGGCCAGGGAAAGCAACGTTCCCAGGGCAGGGCTGAGCTGCCCGGTGTGACCAGCTCCGGGCTGTGGCAGCTGGTCCTTTCTCAGCCCCAAAGCCGCTTGGCAGGCCTTGGGCATCCTCGGTTCTGCGTGACCTTCTCCCAAACCCAAACAAAACATCTTAGCGTCCTGGAGCTTCAGCCCAGGTCTGCCCAGGACGGGAGGGGCCTTGCACCAAAGCCTGGATTGGCCCCTTGTCTCTGGGGCACAGTCCCCCTGGATGTGAGATCAGGTGGGCTGAGACAGCTGGTGGGTCTGCAGGAAGGCCCTGTGGGGGTGGGGAGGCTGAACGGTGGCTGACGGGCCACGCTGGGGCTTGTGGGGGCTGCTCCTGCTCTGGGGAAACTGAGGCTGTGCTGACCTCTGACCCGGGCTGGGTGGGTGGGGAGAGCCCACACCCCCGGCCAGTGGGCAGGTCAGCGGATGGGGGGCGGTCATTCCCAAACTCTGGCTGCGTGCCCAGACTCAGTCTTGGGGTTCGGCAGTGAGGAGACCCCCACAGAGGTGACAGGCTGGGGTGGCGGGGGGTGGGATGCTGGGGAAGCAGGCAGGGGGGACCCAGAGGACGGGAGATGAGTCACGTGGGTCACGAGAAGGTGCTTTAGTGGGAGGTTAGGGCTCCCACGAGGGAGAATGTGGCAGTGGAGGCTGGTGTGGCTGTGGGCAGGGCGGGCGCAGGCCAGGCTCCCTGGAGTGGGCACCATGTCGGCCTAGCCTCCTGGAGCCCCTGGGCCTCTGGTCACCAGAGGAGATGGCTCTCCCCTCCAGGCTTCGTCCCTCTGACCCTCCTGCGCTCCCGGCTCCCCAGAGGTCTCCCCATGTCCCCTCCTGCCCTGCACAGGGCTGTGATGGGTCTGGGCCTGGGATGGGGGTGGCTGGCCTGACCACAGGGCTTGCTGCACAGCCTCGGGCCCAGGGGCAGGGTGGCTCCAGGGCTGCTGCGGGCGGCAGGCAGGTTGGGCCCAGTGCTCGGCCCAGAGGGGCCCTGCCGGCTGGCCGAAAGGCGGTGGTGCCCGTGGCCCTGACCTCCTCCCTCTTCCCCGCAGGCTCCTGCTTCTGGGTGGCCGTGCTGGATGGCAACGTGGTGGGCATCGTGGCGGCGCGGGCGCACGCGGCGGACAACACGGTGGAGCTGCTGCGTATGTCCGTGGACTCGCGCTTCCGCGGCAGGGGCATCGCCAAGGCTCTGGGCCGCAAGGTGCTCGAGTTCGCCCTGGCGCACCACTACTCCGCGGTGGTGTTGGGCACCACGGCCGTCAAGGCGGCCGCCCACAAGCTCTACGAGTCGCTGGGCTTCAGACACATGGGCTCCAGCGACCGCCACGTGATGCCCGGCATGACCCTCTCGCTGGCCGAGCGCCTCTTCTTCCAGGTCCGCTACCACCGCTACCGCCTGCAGCTGCGCGAGGAGTGACCGCCGCCGTCCGCCCGCCACCCCGCCCGCCCGCCCGCCTGTGCCCGCCCCGCCCGCCGCCCGGGCTGCTTTCAGACGCTCACCTTGGTGTGTGTGTTGGGCTCCTCCCTTTTCGACACCACACGGTTCCTTGGCTGGTTCCTGGGGGATGCCGGGCCGGTGTGCACCGGTGACACGCGGGAAGGTGGGTGGTCCCTCCAGCCACGCCCCCCGCCCTCCCTGGGTCGGGCCACGCCCTGAAGAGTGACAGCGTGGGCCGCCACGAGCCCACGCAGCCGCTGGCCCCGGCCCCGGCCCGCTTAGCCGCGAGGTGGCCAGGGGCCCCGCCTTGCCCGCCAAGCACAGAGCCCCTGGGGTGAGGCCCCGGCCCAGCAGACGCGGGCGGCAGCGGGGCGGGGCTCGGTCGTCCGCCCCCCAGTGGGCGGGGCCTGCTGCGCGCGGCGCCGGGCTGCCCGCGGCCGCTTTGCTCCGTGCATGCCGAGGATGAGGCCTGGCTGCAGCATGCCGCATGCGCGCAGCCCCCGCCCCCGCCCTGCCCAGACTGGACCCAGACTGGTGAGCGCCCCGGCCCGCGCCCCGCTCTCCAGAGCCCCGCTGTCCACCTCGCCCCTCGCTTCCCCCAGTCCGGCTCAGCTTCAACGTCGATCACCTCTTTTCTTTCGGTACCTGCCCCTCCTCCGCCCGGGCTTCGCTGACTGGCGTCGTCATCCAGGTGTGGTTCCCATAGCGACGTGTGGTCCAGCCGCGGTCAGGGCCCTCCCGGAGGGCAAGGTGGAGGCGGCCGTGGGGGTCCCCGCTCCCCCAGGGCCAGCTCGATTGGGCGTAGTGGCCGCTCCCGGACCTCCCTGGGAACTTTCTGCCCCACGGCGGCCGGGCTCTGTCCTGTGAATCTTGACCAACCCAGGCTGATGCCCGCACCACCGAGCCCGTAGCTTCTCCCAGCCTGAAGCCGACCTATTTTTTAATGTTATTTAGACAGAATAGCACTCTGCATGACTTTAACTCTTGGGACAAAACGGTAGTTGATACCTACACACACACACACACACACACACACACACACACACACCTGTGTGGTCTAGAATATGCACCATTTCCGGCCCAGTTTGGTAGGGGTGGGTGCCGGGGGGTGGAGTGTTGGTTTGGAGTCTGGAGGGAGACCCTGACTGAACGTGGTTTCCGCCCCGAGAGCACTCCTGGGTGGGTGCAGGCAGGAGCAGCTTGCCAGCAGCATCCAGTGTAGGAGCGGGCGCCTTCCAAGTGCCCACCTGCCGCCCCAGGTCACAGGCAGGGGCTTTTGGGAGTGGGGGTGGCCCAGAGTCGGGGAGGAAGGTGGTGGCTGGAGGGGCGTAGAGGCCTGCAGAGGCCCCTCGCTTTGCGGGGGGAGTGGCAGGCGGCGTGGGCCACGGACCTGGGCGCCACGTGCGGGGCCCTGGAGGGCGTGTGGTCAGAGGCGCTTTGAGCCGGCGGCGCCTGGCCTCCCGAGGGGCCCTGGGTACTGTGAGCGGCTGAGGTAGCCTGCAGAACATTGTACAGAGCCCGCGCTGCCCTGTACATTCTCCCTGGTGGCGCCCGGCCCCCGTTGGGGGTGGGAGTTTTGTAGACTGTACAGAAATCGGCCCCCTATTTTCTTGCAGCTCTCAGATTTTGTTAATCTGGATAATACAGACAGACGTAAAGTGTTTTAGCAAAATGGAAAACAAAGCTGTGCCTTTCTCCTCTTTCTGTTCGGTTTGATGTCGGTTCGGGGTGGCCTTAGGTGGTGAGGGGTGTGGCGGGGCTGCAGCCGGCCTGGGGCCTGGCGGGTCGAGTTCTTGTCCGGTGGTGGCTCTGGGATGCTGCAGGCTTCCTCCGACCCTGTGCCTCTGGGGCCTCTGTCTCCGGTGGGGGTGCGGGGGCAGAGGCCCTCGTCGTCCGTTGGTGTGGACTGCAGCGCCTCGAGGGGGTCCCTCCTGGCAGGGGTGTGGCCCCTCCTGTCTCCTGCTGTCTGTTCCTGCTGTGTGGCCCCCGCCTCACCGCTGCAGATGGCCCAGAGGGTGCTGGGCACAGGCTGGGCCCTCAACCTCCCCTTGTGCCCTTTGCTGCTGCCAGGACGGACGCCAGGAGGGGTGTGGCAGGGTGGCCATGTGTCCGGAATGCTGTTGTCCAGCCACCGCCCAGCCCTGAGGTGGGCAGCGGTGCCTGTGTGCCCCAGGCTGGGTGCGTGCTGAGCCCGGGTCGAGACCCCTGCCCGGCCAGCGTGCGGCCTGGGCTCCTGGGGGCAGGTCTCCCAGCCTCCCCCAGCCTGGGAGCTAACTGCTCCACAAACATGCACTGGGTTGTGAGTTTTATACCTTTGTAGAAATCCTGATGTCACTTCTTCTACCTCTGTGAAGCGTCGCCCCGGGGTCCTGCCTGGGGGTGTGTCTGGGCAGCTTCTCTGTGTTGGGCAGCCCTGGGCCCCTCCTGGCCCTGCCAACTCCCGGGCCTCCCTGGGCTGGAAGGCCAGCCCGGGGCCTGGCACCGCGCTCAGGGGTCCGGCTTCCAGCCAGCAGAAGCGGGAGGCGGAGCCTGAGCACATCTTTGTTAGATGGACCTGAAGCGCTGGCCCGATGGGCCCGTCCCGGTCCTGGGACCCGGAGCGGCTGAGGCGCCAGCACTGTTGTACGGCCCAGTGTCCTGGCCCGTGGCCGGCAGGCCTTGCCGGGTAAAGGCTCTTCAGGCAGCTGGTCCTGAGGGCGGGTGGTCAGAGCGGGTGTGTGTCGGGGCCAGCCAGGTGGTCTGGCCCCACGCAGGGCCATGGTGGTGTCCCCCCGGGTCCCTCCATCTGTGTCGGGGCTGGTCTTCCCCTGCTGGCCCAGGGCGGGGTTGGGGGCGGACAGATGAGGGGCTTGGACCAGGAGGCCACATGGTCCCGGGGCCCCCATCCTGCTCTGGGGGTCCTTTCTCAGAGACGGTCCTTGGGGGTAGGGGCTCCTTCCTGTGTCTGGCAAGGGCTTGGAGGTTCTCTGGGCCCCCGGGCCTGCCTCTGGCCTGCAGCGGGCATGCTGGAAGTGTGGGTACAGCCGCCTGCCTGCCCTGTGGGGGCTGCTGGTTGGGGGCCTGGGCCCTCCCTGCGCGTGCCGCGTGCTGCCTCTGCCTTTGTCTGTCCGCAGCCGCTGCTGTGCCTCATTCCGGCCCCTGAACCTGAGCGGGTGGCCCTGGGGCCTTTGGGAGTTGAGTTCTGGGCCGAGCGCGGGCAGACCCTGGGCTGAGTTTGCTCGGGGTGCCGATGACAGGCTTCTGGCGGCAGCGTGAGGTCCGCTGACTACCAGTGTCGGATGCGGTTTCTTAACAGCAATAATCAGCCGCTTCGGAGAAGGGGTGTGCCTGTGTGTGCGTGTGTGCCCGTGGGTAGGTGCACACACGTGTGCCTCTGTGTGTGTGCACGTGTGCAGGGGGAGAGCCTGGTGTCTGAGGGCTCTGGGGGGCTGGGGGTGCTTGGCTGGGGCGGGCTGGCCCCGAGGCCTCATCCGCTCTCCTCTGGCCCGGCCAGCCTGGGTCCCAGCCCTCCTTCCTCCTGGGCTGAGGCTGCTGGACAGGCCCGCATGCAGCGGGGGTGCCCGGGGTGAGCTTTTGCCCGGGGCACTGGCACTGTGGGGAGGATGGCCAGGGCAGGGACGCTCGGGGACACTCTGCGGGCTGGTGGAAGTCAGATCTGGGGACGGGGGCCCAGGTGGGCTGCTGTCACTGGCTGAGTCCACCGTTGGTGTGGTCTGTGGGAGGGCCCCAAGGGGCACCGAGTTCCGGGGGCGCAGGCTGCCGGGCAGGGGGTCCCTGTGAGCCGCGGGGGGGGGGGGGGGGGGCGCAGCCATGGCCCTGCGCCTGCCCGGCCCCCAATGCTGCTGTTTTTCAATAAAACTCGAGTTGATGGAACCACGGTCCATGCTTTCTTGCCGCGTCCTCTGTGTAACACCGGGCCCGGAAGGGCTCCTCCCTGAGGTGCTGGGCTTCCCCCCCGACCCCAGGGCGGGGGTCGGTGGTGGGGCGACCCGTGGGCAGGGGAGGCCCCCTGCTCCTATGTCCGTGGCCCCGACCCAGCTGCCCTGTGTCTGCCTGCCTGTCTGATGCTCCTTGGAGCCGTGGGCTCACAGGATGGGGTGAGGGGTGAGGCTGGGTGGGACCCCCAGGTCCTGTAAGGAAGGGCCATGGTGGGGGTTGGGGTGTCAGCCAGGGATGGGGGCGCTGAGACCCCGGGGGGAGGTGCCCAGCATGCCCCGGGGCTGCGGAAGCCCACCAGTGTGATGGCCCCCATTGCTGTCCCCTCCTGCCGGGGCTGCCTTCGGGGTCGGGGCGTGCCCCCTCTGCCCTTGGGGTGTCTGGCACGCCCCCTTCTCTGAGCCTGACTGGGTCCTGCCTGCCCCACGGGGCTGCCCGCACGCACAGGGGCCCAGCCTGGCCCCAGGACGGCGCTCCCAGGATGGTTGCTGGTCTACACGAGGTCCTCCACAAGAGGAAGCAGTGGTCTCTGCCTCTGCGGTGACGGCATGAAGATGGGCTGTCGCTCAGACACCAACACACGCTGGACGCAGTGGCATGGGGGGGCCCCGCGCCCCCCACGAGGGTCAGGCGTGGCCATCAGGCCCTGCATGCCCCAGGAGACCAGCGACAATGATTTGAAGCATGCGAAAAACAGGCCCGGGCACGGTGAGCAGTGACGACCCCGTCACCCGGAAGAGTGAGGCCGTGTCCCGTGGGCTCGAGTCGCTGTAAGGCCAGGGTCCAGGCCGGGGCGGGGGGCCTGCTCCCCTCCTGGAGGGGCTCACCTCGGCCCTGCAAGGTGAGCACCGTGCCCCCCTTGGAGGGGGCTCTCAGAGTTGGGACCCAGACCAGGACGCAGGGGCGAGGCTGCATGGGGGGAGGGGAGCCCTGGGGTGAGCCGGGGTGGGGCGGGCCTGCTGGGGCCCGTCCAGTGAGGAGACCTTGCCGGCCGTAGTGTCCCTGTCGTCCAAGGTGGGGCGTCTGCTCAGGCCGCGGAGAGGCTCTGGGGTGCTCAGGCCAGACCCTCCCTTAGCCCCGGGGTGCCTGTGAGAAGTGGCTGGCGAGTGGCTGGCAAGTGCCTGGGCACAGGCCCCTCCGGCCCTCAGGAGGGTGGTCGGGCCATGCTCTCCACCCAGCGCGCTGCCACCTGTGGGCCCACTCGGGGGCTCTGGGAGCCAGGCTGCTGGCTGCTCCTGGCTCCTGCGAGTGCTGCGCAGCTGCCCGGTGGGGGCACCCAGAGCGGCCCAGGCGCTTGTCCTGACCGAGGGGCCGAGGGCTGCGGGCACGGTTTCCCACCCCCAAGAAGGATTCACACAGACAGGTCAGGACAGCTCCTCCAGAGGCGTTTACTGCAGGTGGCCCCAGGGGAAGGTAGCTGTGACCACGCATGAAGCTCCGGCCTCGGGGAGGCCGGACCGCCGGCTGGTGGACGCAGGCTCTCTTCTCTGCTGTTGCCTGGGGCTACGGACCGAATGAAGGGAAAAAATGCAGGCGCGGGGGTTGGCGCTCCAGGGCTGGCGGGGGCCCAGCTGTTGCTTGGAGACTCGGCAGGATGTTGGTGGGGCCAGGGGCCCCCTGCAGGGGCACCAGGTGTCCCCACGAGCGGCCCACACTCAGGCTCACCTTCAGGGGCACCTGTGTAGGCAGCAGAGGTGAGTGCCCGGCCTTCCCGCCACCTCCCGGGCCCCCTGGCAGGCGGACCAGGGCCCATGGTGCACAGGCAGCCCCTTGCTCAGACACGTGACTAGGCACCCTGGCAGCTCTGCTAGGAACAGACGCACACTCACACACACGCATGTGCACACACACACACTCATACACACATTCACACTCATACACACATGCACACACACATTCAGACGCATACACTCTCACGCACTCACGCACCCACACTCTCAGATATATGCACACACACATACACTCACACACTCAGGCATACGCACACATACACACATCCACACACTCAGATACACATACATGCACTCATGCACACACACATTCAGACACATACACTCTCAGGCACTCACACACAGGCATACATGCTCTTTTACACACATTCACATATACAGATATACATGCACACACACACGCATATGCACACACATGCACACACACATTCAGACATACACTCTCACGCACTCACACGCACCCACACTTTCAGATATACGCACACACATACACACGCATACGCACATACACTCATACACACATTCACACTCTCAGATACACATGCACACACACATTCAGACACACACACTCTCAGGCACTCACACATATGCATGCACACTCATATACACATTCACACACAGTCTCAGATACACACACATGCACACACACATATTCAGACACACACTCTCATGCACTCACACAGATGCGCACACACACTCCTACACACTCTCACACACACTGGCAGGCTTACAGGCTCCGGCATACCCACCCTGTCGTTGACGCCTCAACCTTGGCTGAGCCCCCTCACCTGCCAGGGCCTCTGTGTGGCAGGGAGGCCTTAGGGGCTGGGCCAGGTGAGGGGCTCAGGGATGGGGGGTGTCCCGGTGCCCTGTGGGCCCCTGGGGGATCGGCTGGCTCCAAGGTGTGCAGAGGGCCCTGGAGAGCTCTCCCTGAGACCTGACCCTGAGTGGGCCCTGACCACAGCTCAGCAGCTCCTTCCCCACTGGAGGGTGGAGGGCACTGCAGTGGCCACCACGGGGCTACTAGTGGGGTGAGGCCAGGCTTCCTGGGCTTCCAGGGGGCCTCGGGGTCCCCACATCTCCACCCACCAGGAGAACAAGCACAGACCACCCTGGATGACAGGTGGTCCCGCCCCTGGCTGGGCCCGGGGGCGCTCCTTCATGCTGCCAAGCTGCCACCCACAGGGCGAGGTCAGGGTGAAGTGAACAGGGGACGGTGCACAGAGCAGGCTGCTGCCAGAGGAGCTGAGGGGAGACCGGCCCTTTCTTGCCACCCTTCCAGCAGCTCCAAGCTGCCTGCAGCACCTTCGGGGGGCGGTCTGCATGGCTTCGAGGCCTCCCACCCCCTTGTTACCCCTCCACCTCCCGCACCTCCTGGGGGAGCCTGGACCCAGAGCTCTTCCCACGAGGACCTGGGGCCTCTCTGAGGGCTGCCCGCCAACGCTTTGGCTGGAATGGGCTTGCCAGGGGCTGGGGGAGGGCTGGAAGGGCTGAGCGTGGCCCGCGGCTCCGCCCCTCACCTGCAGCTGCAGCTCCAGCGCCGGCACGTGCTGCAGGGCCTCCATGGTTCCCTGGACGAGGGCTGGACAGAGCAAGACGGAGGCCGCTCGAGCCCAAGGGCAGAGCCGCGCCAGGACACTCGGCCCCGGCTCCCCAGTCCCCCTGGGTCCACAGGCTCCCCCCGGGTCCACAAGCTCCCCTAGTCCACACGGTCCCCCCGGGTCCACACGGACCCCCCGGGTCCACAGGCTCCCCCCGGGTCCACACGGTCCCCCCGGGTCCACAGGTCCCCCCGGGTCCACAGGCTCCCCCCGGGTCCACATGGTCCCCCCGGGTCCACATGGTCCCCCCAGGTCCGCAAGCTCCCCTAGTCCACACGGTCCCCCCGTGTCCACACGGTCTCCCCGGGTCCACAGGTCTCCCGGGTCCACAAGCTCCCCTAGTCCACACAGTCCCCCCGCGTCCACACGGTCTCCCTGGGTCCACACGGTACCCCCGGGTCCACAGGTCCCCCCCGGGTCCACAGGCTCCCCCCCGGGTCCACACGGTCCCCCCGGGTCCGCAAGCTCCCCTAGTCCACACGGTCCCCCCGTGTCCACACGGTCTCCCCGGGTCCACAGGTCTCCCGGGTCCACAAGCTCCCCTAGTCCACACGGTCCCCCCGCGTCCACACGGTCTCCCTGGGTCCACACGGTACCCCCGGGTCCACAGGTCCCCCCCAGGTCCACAGGCTCCCCCCCGGGTCCACACGGTCCCCCTGGGTCCGCAAGCTCCCCTAGTCCACACGGTCCCCCCGGGTCCACACGGTACCCCCGGGTCCACAGGTCCCCCCGGGTCCACAGGCTCCCCCCGGGTCCACACGGTCCCCCCGGGTCCACAAGCTCCCCTCCACACGGTACCCCCGGGTCCACACGGTCTCCCCGGGTCCACAGGGTCCCCCGGGTCCACACGGTCTCCCCGGGTCCACAGGGTCCCCCGGGTCCACACGGTCCCCCCGGGTCCACAAGTCCCCCCGGGTCCACACGGCCACAGTCCCCCGCCGCTCGAGCAGCCCGGGTCCACACGGCCCCCCCGGGTCCACACGGCCACAGTCCCCCGCTGCTCGAGCAGCCCTGTGGCTCTCCCTGATGGCTTCCAGCTCCCACTGGCCACGTCCACAGCTCGTGCTGGAGGCACCTTAACTGGCCCAGCTCCAGGCAGTGGGGAGCAGGGCCCTTGGCCCCCAGGAGCACCATAGCCTCCCCACTTCTCTGCCGCTGCCCCCGCCCCCCACCCACTGACCCCCCAACCCCTAGATGGCCAGGCTGGAGCAGCCCGGGTAGGATGGCCTGTGCCCCTGCCAAAACCCCTGTGAGGGTTCAGGTGGCAGCAAAGCCGAAAGGACAGCTGGAGGCACTGGGGGCTGGGGGCCTGTCACTGGGGGAACTGGGACGGGAGCGGCCCGTGGCGGGGTCGGCCGGCTCGGGCTTCCTCAGCGTTTGCACCAAGCCCTGTGCCCCAGGACGAGAGGACATTCCTCCCACCCCATGTCAGCTGACGCTTGGGTACAGAAATTGCAGGAGGCTGCTGCCTGGCCCCCACGGCCTCGGGGCTCACGGCGGCCTCGTGGGGCTCTGGGCCTGGGGTGCCTGAGCTGGCAGAGGACCCTGCTGGTGACGGGGCAGGGTGTGGGTCGGGCTGGGGGCCCCAGCCTGCTCTCCGGGCGCCGGCAGAGGCCCCGGCCTCCCTGGGGACTGCGGGGGTCCAGGGCTTCCCGCGGGGAGTCAGAGTCGGGACCTTGGCCCCTCACTGGGTGTGCAGGAGCCGCCAGGCCCTCGTGTGTCCCCGCCTTTGTGAGATGGACCTGCCGAGGGACCCCAAGTAAGCAGCGGGCGGAGCTGGTGCTCCTTGTGGTCACCCTCGCTCTGAGCCCGCTCCGCAGGGTCCCTGAGGGCAGGCACCCAAGTGCCATGCAGCCTCAGCTGGCGTCTGCCCCCTGGGCCCCACCGGGTGTGTCGTGCCCGCCCAGCGTTCAGAGACAAAAGCAGCCCGGGCCACACCAGGCTCGCCTGCCTCGTGGTCCCTGGCTGGGTCGTGACCCCGGGGTGCCCCAAGCACAGCGCCAGGTGGTGGCTCCCGAGTACGGGCGGGGGGCCCCGTGTGTCTCAGGGAGCCTCGCCTCGCCGCCTGTCTTGGTGGCCAGCGGCTGCCCCCACAAGGGGGACAGGACTGTTCCTAACGGGCTCCCTCCAGACGTGGGACTTTCTCTTTCCTTTGTGACCACAGGGAGCCCACAGCATTCCCTTCAGATGGTTTGTTTCAGACTTGTCATTTCCAAATCCACAGCCACCATGTAGGATGGGACCCTGTGTGGGGTGGGTCTGCGCAGGGTGGGGTCCCTTGTAGGGTGGGGTCCCATGTAGGGTGGGGTCCCTGTAAGGTGGGGTCCCTGTAGGGGGGGTCCCGTGCAGGGGGGGTCCCGTGCAGGTGGGGTCCCATGTAGGGTGGGATCCATGCAGGGTGGGTCCCTGCAGGGTGGGGTCCCGTGTAGGGTGGGGTCCTGTGCAGGGGGGTTCTGTGCAGGGTGGGTCCAGCCAGGGTGGGTCCCATGCAGGGTGGAGTCCCGTGCAGGTGGGGTCCCGTGTAGGTGGGGTCCGTGCAGGGGGGGTCCACGCAGGGTGGGGTTCCGTGCGGGGGGGGGGTCCCGTGTAGGGTGGGGTCCCATGTAGGGTGGGGTCCTGTGCAGGGGGGGTCCGTGCAGGGTAGGTCCAGCCAGGGTGGGTCCCATGTAGGGTGGGGTCCGTGCAGGGTGGGTCCCTGCAGGGTGGGGTCCCATGCAGGTGGGGTCCCTGTAGGGTGGGGTCCTGTGCAGGGGGGTTCCGTGCAGGGTGGGTCCGCACAGGTGGCCTCCCCACTGGCAGGCTGGTCCCTGGAGGTGCAGCACTGAGGCCTGGAGTCTCCTCTTTACAGGCAGGTCTGCAGGCGGGTGGTGGTGGGGGGTTTGGCCAGTTGTCGCCCAAGACCCGGGGGAGCAGGGGACCCAGCCCTGAGACCCCTGCCCGGCCTCCCTCCTCCACCAGTGGGGCCGGGCCATCTGCTCCTGCACTCATGGGAGGCGGGAGGGGCCCCACGGCTTCGGGCACGGTTGCTGTGGCAGGAGGCCTGGGCCCCCTCGAGGACAGAGTCAGGGGCCAGGCTCTGGGCCGACAGCCAGGGGGCGGCCCCTGCTGCTCTCCTGCAGCCCGGCTCCCACAGCGGGGGCCCCAGTGCTGCCCCCATCTTCCGGGGCCCCCGGCAGGGCACACAGTGTTCTCTGGGGGCTGCTGGCCGAGGTGCGGCCCTCTAGGCCTCTCAAGGGCCCCTAGACCAGCCTGGGCATTCTGCAGGTGCCCCTTGCAGCGGGTAGGGAAGGGGCCTGTGAGTCCCCCAGGAGAAGCTTTAACTATTCCTGGAACAGGAGCAACCCCAGCCCCTGGGGGCTCACCCGTGAACTCAGGAAGCTGTGAATCCTCCACTTCAAACAGCAGCTCATCGTGAATCTGGGCAAGCAACCTGCAAGACACGTGGGGAGGAGACACCCTGGTGTTTGGGCCTCTGCCTGTGCCCGGCAGCGGCCGTGGGGCAGGGGGCGGGTGCCCGGGGGTGTGCGTGGTGCCCCACAGCGCTGGCACCAGCAGCCCAGGGGGCTGAGGCTCGCGGGAGTGGGAGGAGCAGGGTGGGGAAGCAGCTGGGGTCACCGCTCTGTCACAGGTCAGCCTCCAGGAGGAGAGAACAGGGCTCGGGAGGGAGGCACCTGTGGGGAGCGGGTCAGCACGAGGGCCTGGGGCCCCGCCTGCCCCCTCCCCCAGAGGAAGCTGAGGACATGCTGGGGCCGAGCCTTTGAGAAGAGCCCCTCTCCCCACCCGGGACTTCCCTGGGGTCCAGCGCTTAAGAATCTGCCTTCCGGCGCAGGGGATGTGGGCTCCATCTTGCATCAGGGGACTGAGGGTCCACGTGCCTCAGAGCAGCCAAGCCCACAAGGCACAGGCACCCAGCCCAAGCACAGACCCCGTGTGTCGCAGATACGGCTCGACGCGGCCAAACACGAACAAACGGATGAACACACGCGGAAAGAGAGGGGCTGAAGACCCCACCTGCTACTGCTCAGCCAGCCGCGCAGTCGTGTCTGACTCTGCGGCCCCATGGACCACAGCATACCCGGCTTCCCTGTCCATCACCAACTCTTGGAGTTTGCTCAAACCCATGTCTGTCGAGCCAGTAAGGCCATCCAACCATCTCACCCTCTGTCATCCTCTTCTCCTGCCCTCAATCTCTCCCACCATCAGGGTCTTTTCCAATGAGCTGGCTCTTTCCAATAGACGTTGGGGAGCCCCCAAAACCATCATGGGGGCAGGACCCCAACAGGGACTGATCTCTAGCTCTGAGTGACCTCTCAGAGGCCACTCTGCGGGCACATGACCCCAGCCAACAGCCTGGGCACCTTAGAGCTGTCATCTGAGGCACTTCCTGCCCTGAGACACCACCGCACTCCCTACCCTGCACCCTGGACTCGGGGCCCCGGGGCTGAGCCGCAGGGGAAGGGTTCGCGCCCACTCCAGCCCCCTCCATTGGGTGGGTCCTGGCTCCATGCCCTCTCTGAGCACCCTCAGGCACCCCCTGGAGAGGGTCTGTCCCCACCCACCTCGGGGTACATGGACGCCGCGGTGGGAGGAGGTGTGGGGGCCACAGAGCACTGTTGAGGGGCTGGGGTCCTGGGGGGACTTGTGCTCACGTGCTGTGTGCCCGGGGTGGGGGTGGAGGAGGGGGGCACCCCAGGCATCAGGCCCTGCAGCTCTGCGTGGCCGCCCAGGACCTGGCCTGCTGGGGCTGTGAACCTGGCCCTGGAACCAGCCCCTGGCTTGGCAGATGGAGGAGACGCCCCCTGAGCGTTCAGGGAGGGGACGGCGGTGTGGTACCCACGGCCCTCAGCAGGGTGGGCAGCCTGCCCTCTGTGTGAGCCTGCCTCTGCTTCCAGCTGCTTCCCAGGGAAGGGGCCACCCCCTGCCCTCCTCCCCGCACGGCCTGTCCGCAGCAGGCACAGAGCTTGCAGGAAGGGGCAGCACATTGTGGCGAGGTGCGGTAGCCCCCCATCCCCGACAGTGGGCAGCAGGGTGGTGGGTCTTGGCTGGAGGCAGGGAGCTTCAAGACCAAGAGGCACAGGCCACCTGGGCCCACTCGCCCCTTCTCTGGGGCCTGGTGGGGTGGCAGTGAGGCTGGGCCCCCGCCACCGGCGGTGGGGGCCCGCTGACTCCCAGGAAGGCTCTTTGAAAGGCTAACTTGCGGGGGGATGGGGGTCAGGTACACCTTCCATCACCACTAGCTCCTCATTGTGCCTGCGAGGGGCTGTGACTGCCGGAGCAGCCACCCCCATGCTGGAACCAAGAGGGGAAAGGCCAAGGAGCCAGAGGGGCCTCAGCCTGCCGCCCTGAGCCTCTGAACCAAAGCCAGCACTGGCGCTGGACTCCTGCCCGTGGGGACAACCCACCTGGGGGACGGAGCTACTGGGACCAGGCACCTGCGACCCAGCTTCCTAGGGGTGTGCGGGAGCGGATTCACCCACAGGGCACGTGGGGTCCACGGGGGGCGGGCTGGGGGCCAGCAGACCCCGGGCTGGGGGCTGGAGTTTTCTGCACAGCCTTGGGATCATGGCTGGCACACGGTCCTCCCGGAAGACAGCCCAGCCGGCGGCATCAGCACTCGCTCTCTGAAGCCGACGCCAAGGCCTCTGCTGTGCTCTTAGGCTCCCAAGGGGACTGAGAGTTCCGAGGGGCAGAACTCAGAATAGGCACTTGTAACTTCTTCCAGATTTAGCAGCAAGAGTTCTCACACTTCCCGAAATCACACGGTGAACTTCTGGTTGGAGGTGCTGGTGCGGCCGAGACCGAACCGCAAGGCCGTGAGTCACTCACACCTCGCTCCACAGCTGACTGCGAGGTCACTGTACTTCCAACTGCAAACTGGGGCACGGGAGGTGCCCCAAGTGGGTGGTGAGCGCGGGTGTCAGACCCGCTGCTTCCTGGGAAGCCAGCTGATGTCCCGTCCACTCGTCCTGCGCTGACGGCAGGCCAGGCTGCACAGAACGCGCTCCCGTGCAGACGCCCCATCAGAGCCACAGCCCGTCTCCCGTCTGTGCCCAGGGCGGCTCCCCGCCAGGTCAGCCCAGCCCTGAGTGCTGAGAGTGCAGGAGGCCTGGCTGCAGGCCTTGAGGGGCAGCGAGGCCCTCGCCCTCTGTCGCGCTGACGCTCAGGGCTCCCTCCTGCTGTGGGCTGACCGGCCGCCCGCGGGAGGAGGCAGCTCACGGCCTGGTGCTCACAGGCAGCTGCTGTCGGACAGGTGCCTGGAGGATGCGGACCCTGGGGGCCACAGGGCCAGCTGCTGGGAGGCTCGTGTCCACCCCGGCAGGGGCGGTCGGCACATCCTGGGGCTGCAGCGCCCGTGGGGCTCGGCCTGAACGCCTGTGTCGTGGGCAGCCCAGGTCCCTGTGCTCTCGCGTCCTGTGAGGCCGCCTCTCGCTGCCTGGCGGGCCCAGTTGCCTCCTCTCACCCGGGCACCTCCGCTGCCCCTCCTGTGGCCGGAACCTCAGGGGCCCAGGTACGTCTCAGCCTGATGGGGCCCTGGAGTCGCTGCTGCCTTCGGGAGGGCAGAGAGCGGAGGGCAGAGGGCTGCCCGTGTGGAGAGAGGAGCCTGCAATCCTATAGCCCAGGCAGAGGGGCAGGGAGGGTCCTCTGGAGGCCATGCTGCCGCCGAGGGGCTGCGGGCCTCTGAGAGCCCAGGGTGAGGAGGTCCCGTGCTGGTCCAGGTCGGGTGAGCTGGGCCGTGTCGCGATGCATTCCCAGCCTCCCTTCTCTGCACGTGTGAGTTGGAATGCACAGTCCCCAAGCTTCCCTCCAGCCCTGACGTGTTCTAAGACCTGGGAGGCCTGTCCCCCGTAAACAGAGAGGAAGGGGCTCCTTGGGCAAGGGCGGTGTGGGGGTCAGGAGCCCCCAGCCTTCCACCGCAGCCCGTGGGCAGCGAGCGGGGTTGGCCCCGTGGCTCCAACCCGGTGAGGGCGTGTTGGCAGTCCAGGCGACATGGCCCGGCCTGGGCTCCGGGCACCCGGCGCATGCCTGCCCCTCCACCGTGTGGCCACGTCCTTGGGCACAGTGTGGACGCCCTGCTACAGTTTCTAAAGCGGTGGGATGCGGTCGACGTGTCTTGTTTCAAAACATGTTTCTTGCAGACAATGGGCAGAGGTGCCCGCGTGCTTCTGAATTCCTCTAAACAGCCCCAGACCCTCGTCTGCCAGCACCCCTCCTGTGGCCTGCAGAAACTTCCTGGACCTACAGCAGCGCGAGGCAGAGCAGGCCCTGGTTTCTGGCCGCTGCCAAGACGGAGAGCGGGCCCGGGCCGCGCACACCCTCGGCCAGGTCACCCCCGGAAATGACACCTCCCTCCAGGCCTGGGTGCCGGTGCTCCTCCCCAGGCTGTGAGGTGACCCACGGCCAGGGTGCAGGGCTGGCGTGGGCCCACAGGGCTGGGCGAGAGCGTCCCCCTCCCGCGCTGGGGCGCGACACCACGTTCCTGGGCCAGGCCTCTGTCCAGGACGTGTTGCTCTACGGCGGCGCCGGAATCACCGAGAATGCAGGCTCCTTTGGTGCCCTGCATGCGGGATTGTTGGTGCCGTCTTTCTAAATTCCGAGAACAGACTTTTGGACTCAGTGGGAGAAGGTGAGGGTGGGATGATTTGAGAGGATAGCACTGAAACACATACATTCAGTTCAGTTCAGTCGCTCAGTCGTGTCTGACTCTTTGCGATCCCATGGAGTGCAGCACGCCAGGCCTCCCTGTCCATCGCCAATTCCTGGAGTTGACTCAAACTCATGTCCATCGAGTCAGCGATGCCATCCAGCCATCTCATCCTCTGTCATCCCCTTCTCCTCCCGCCTTCAATCTTTCCGAGCATCAGAGTCTTTTCCAATGAGTCAGTTCTTCGCATCAGGTGGGCAAAGTATTGGAGTTTCAGCTTCAGCATCAGTCCTTCCAGTGAATATTCAGGACTGATTTCCTTTAGATGGACTGGTTGGATCTCCTTGCAGTCCAAGGGACTCTCAAGAGTCTTCTCCAACACCACAGTTCAAAAGCATTAATTCTTCAGGGCTCAGCTTTCTTTACAGTTCACCTCTCACATCCATACATGACTACTGGAAAAACCATAGCTTTGACTAGACGGACCTTTGTTGGCAAAGTAATGTCTTTGCTTTTTAATATGCTGTCTAGGTTGGTGATAACTTTCCTTCCAAGGAGCAAGCATCTTTTAATTTCATGGCTGCAGTCACCATCTGCAGTGATTTTGGAGCCCAAGAAAATAAACTCTGCCACTGTTTCCCCATCTATTTCCCATGAAGTGATGGGACCGGATGCCATGATCTTCGTTTTCTGAGTGTTGAGCTTTAAGCCAACTTTTTCGCTCTCCTCTTTCACTTTCATCAAGAGGCTTTTTAGTTCCTCTTCACTTTCTGCCATAAGGGTGGTCTCATCTGCATATCTGAGGTTATTGATATTTCTCCCGGCAATCTTGATTCCAGCTTGTGCTTCCTCCAGCCCAGCGTTTCTCATGATGTACTCTGCATAGAAGTTAAATAAGCAGGGTGACAATATACAGCCTTGACGCACTCCTTTTCCTATTTGGAACCGGTATGTTGTTCCATGTCCAGTTCTAACTGTTGCTTCCTGGCCTGCATATAGGTTTCTCAAGAGGCAGGTCAGGTGGTCTGGTATTCCCATCTCTTTCAGAATTTTCCACAGTTTATTGTGATCCACACAGTCAAAGGCTTTGGCATACTCAATAAAGCAGAAATAGATGTTTTTCTGGAACTCTCTTGCTTTCTCCATGATCCAGCGGATGTTGGCAATTTGATCTCTGGTTCCTCTGCCTTTTCTAAAACCAGCTTGAACCTCTGGAAGTTCATGGTTCACATACTGTTGAATCCTGGCTTGGAGAATTTTGAGCATTCCTTGACACTGCCTTTCTTTGAGATTGGAATGAAAACTGACCTTTTCCAGTCCTGTGGTCACTGGTGAGTTTTCCAAATTTGCTGGCATATTGAGTGCAGCACTTTCACAGCATCATCTTTTAGGATTTGAAATAGCTCAACTGGAATTCCATCACCTCCACTAGATTTGTTTGTAGTGATGCTTCCTAAGGCCCACTTGACTTCACATTCCAGGATGTCTGGCTCTAGGTGAGTGATCACACCATCGTGGTTATCTGGGTCGTGAAGATCTTTTTTGTACAGTTCTTCTGTGTATTCTTGCCACCTCTTCTTACTATCTTCTGCTTCTGTTAGGTCCATGCCAGTTCTGTCCTTTATCGAGCCCATCTTTGCAGGAAGTGTTCCCTTGGCGTCTATAATGTTCCTGAAGAGATCTCTAGTCTTGCTCATTCTATTGTTTTCCTCTATTTGTTTGCACTGATCGCTGAGGAAGGCTTTCTTATCTCTCCTTGCTATTCTTTGGAACTCTGCATCAAATGGGTATATCTTTCCTTTTCTCCTTTGCCTTTCACTTCTCTTCTTTTCACAGCTCTTTGTAAGGCCTCCCCAGACAGCCATTTTGCCTTTTTGCCTTTCTTTCTCTTGGGGATGCTCTTGATCCCCGCCTCCTGTCCAGTGTCATGAACCTCCGTCCATAGTTCTTCAGGCGCTCTGTCTATGAGATCTAATCCCTTGAATCTATTTCTTACTTCCACTGTATAATTGTAAGGCATTTTAGTTAGGTCATACCTGAATGGTCTGGTGGTTTTCCCTACTTTTTTCAATTTAAGTCTGAATTTGGCAATAAGGTACATAGGGCTTCCCTGATAGCTCGGTTGTTAAAGAATCTGCCTGCAATGCAGGAGACCCCGGTTCAATTCCTGGGTTGGGAAGATTCCCTGGAGAAGGAATATGCCAGCCACTCCAGTATTCTTGGGCTTCCTTTGTGGTGCAGCTGGTAAAGAACTCGCCTGCAATGTGGGAGACCTGGGTTCAATCCCTGGGCTGGGACGATTCCCTGGAGATGGGAAAGGTTCCCCACTCCAGTATTGTGGCCTGGAGAATTCCAGGACTGTATAGTCCATGGGGTCACAAAGCGCTGGATACGGCTGAGTGACTTTCACTTTCTCGTTACCTCATGGGGAACAGATGACCAGTGCAAGTCCAATGCGTGAAGCAGGGCACCCAAAGCCAGTGCTCGGGGCGACCCAGGGGATGGGGTGGGGAGGGAGGGGGGCGACCCAGGGGATGGGGTGGGGAGGGAGGGGGGTGACCCAGGGGATGGGAGGGGAGGGAGAGGGCGACCCAGGGGGATGGGTGGGGAGGGAGGGGGGCGATCCAGGGGATGGGAGGGGGTTAGGGGCGACCCAGGGGATGGGAGGGGGTTAGCGGCGAGCTCTACAGAGGGCGGCCCCATGCCCCGGGGGGTCCCCTGCCCCAGCGGGTCCCCTGCCCCAGGGGGTCCCTGTGTCCCAAAGGGTCTCTGTGTCCCAGTGGGTCCCAGCGGCGGCAGGAGAAGGGTCCAGCTGTCCTCACCCCTGGGGACATGCTGCAGGCACGTGGGGGTGAGCACATGCCCCTCAGGGTGGGCCCATGACACGCAGCGTTTCAGGAGCTTTCCCCACCTAACCCGCCGTGTGCTTTGCCCCGGGTGGGGGCAGGCTGAGCCCCAGGGAGGGGTCCTCAGCAGGGCAGGCTCCCCCCATGGCCACCCGCCGAGCCGGAGGCCTCTAGGGTGAAGCGGGCAAACGTCCGTGGAGGCCAAGGTGGGAGGGGGAGACCAGGGGGCTATCAGGAGGGGACCCTGGAATCCGGGGGGAGAATTCACCCCCCCACCTGTGCCCAGGCTGGGACCTCGGGGGCCAGCAGGGCCTGGGTGGAGCACACCAGGGCAGAGCTGGAGCTGGGGCGGGCAGCAGGCCCACACCCCGCCGGGGAGGGCAGGTCCCGGGCCGGCGGCTCGCTCACTGACCTGGCCGTCAGGGTAGGCGACGTGGCCACAGCCGTGAAGACGCGGATCATGGCCATCTTGCAGAGGTCGGCAGCCGAGCCTGTGGGACCAAAGGACTGCAGTTCAGGTGCTGTGTGAGGCCCAGCCTGCACCCTGCCACCCGGGCAGGCAGGCTGAGCCGTCCACACCGCGGGGCGTGTGCCCCCCGCACCCAGCAGGTCAGAACTGCGGGTCTCCCTCTGGCCTCTCTGCTCCTCTGGACCTGGCCCCTGGCCAGCTCCTCATCTGGAGGCTCCGCTAGGGAAGGCTCCCTCTCAGACGACCTCGGTCACGGCCAGGTTCATTTCCTTGGAGCCAGCGGACGGAGGTTCCTGCTTCCTGGGGGCCGTGGGCCTCTCCCTGGAGTGCGCTTGACTCCGCCATGGTCAGGGCCTCGGACTCTGGCCCCTAAACCTTCTCTCGAGGGCCCACCTGGTCAGGCCAGGCCCCCCTGGGATGTCCCACCTTGGCCTGGTGAGCTGAGGTCAGCTGACTGAGGACCCTGCAGACTCCCTTTTGCCTCATAACGCGGCTCCCCAGGAGTCCCGGGAGCAGGGTCTCAGCACGCTCATGGGTTCTGACTGCACCGTGTCCCCGCACCGGCCGCAGGACGACGGGGCCGGGACTGAGGCCCTGGGTCATCCCTGCTCCCACAGCCCGCCCGCCATGTGGCCCTTGACCCTCGGCAAGCCTCAGGCTCCCGGTGTGCAGAGGGGGCCAGCCTAGGGGAGCTGCTCATTCTGGTACCCAGCTCACAGTGGGTGTCTCAGCAAGTGGCTCTGCTCCTGGGATGAGACTGAAGCTCAGGTCTCCGTTCCTGGCCTTAAGCCCTTTGAAGTTCCCAGGTTCACAGAGAAACAAGCCTGCAGTCTGCGGGCCGCCCCCCCACCTCAGGGCAGCAGCTGCCCCCGGGGCACAGCGGGGTTGCTGGCCGTGCCCGCTGGTCTCTGCGGCCAGCCCGCTGGCCTCTCCGTGGGGCTCGTGGGGACTCGGGGCCTGGGGACGCTCTGCCCTGGCTGGTTGTTGAGAGGCTTGCTGCCTTAGGAGGAGTGGGCGGGCTGAGAGGAAGTGAGGAGACCGGAGGGAAGCAGGGTTTGGCTGGGGGGCCAGGGCGGAGGTGGGGCAGTGTCCTCTCCGCTGGCCAAGCGAGGCGCGAGGCTGAGCCAGGGCAGCACCGCACCGGCCTCTCCGTGGGCTCGCCCTCCGTCCCCCGCAGCCCACGCCTCCCGCTCCGGGTCTGCCGGGTGCCTCCTACGGCAGACACCCCTCCCGGGCTCCGTCCCGCCTCCAGCTCTGCCTCTGGGCCTGCAGGCCTTGGCTCTCCACCCCTGAGCCCTGGGTTCACAAGTGGGGACGCAGCCAGGCTGCCAGGCTCCCGGGGCCTCCTGAGGAGGGTGCCGGGTGTGTGGACCGTGGTCACGCCCCTGCCCTCCTTCCGCCCGGAAGCCCAGGGGCTCCCAGAGCTGGAGGCCCGCGCACGTGGGCCCTCCGCCCGCCTCCTGCACGGGTCCCTGGAAGGTGCGCTGGGCCCTTCCACACCTGCCAGGGGTGCAGCGAGAGTTTGGGCCAAGAGTTGTGGGACAGGTCTCTGTTTGACTCTAGCGCTGGTGGACCTCCAGGAGCATGCCTGCTGCCTGCAGAGCTGGCCTCGCAGGGGCCGCCCCAACAGTCACCCGTCCGGAGGGGCTGAAAACCCGGGAGGAGAGGGGCTCCGGCACCTTGCACCACGAAGTTCACTGCCTGCCGCTCCGCCTGTGCCCGAAGCTGCGGGTCGTGAGCTTGGATCCTGGGCAGTGGCCTCCTGCGGCCCATGATGGACTCCACGTAGCCTGCGGTCCGGGAGGAAAGCAGGCGGAGGGCAGTGGGGAGCGGGAACGGCGCCCAGGGCCCTGCCCTCTGGCCGCAGCTGCTCCAGCGGAGGTCCAGCCCACCACCCCGCCCCGCCCCGCCGCAGCCAGAGCTCTGCCCAGAGGCCTTCAGTCCGTGTCCAGCGCAAAACACGCTGTTCTGTGTGGACACGGATTCTGTGTCGGGAAGCGGGACAGAGGCGGGGGCCTGGGCTTGCCTAGTGGCAAGCTTCGCACCCTCTCTGACTTCTGTGATGCACTTAGATCTGACGTGGGACAGAAGGGTGATTTTTACACTAAAAGGTGAACAGCCACGTGGGGGACTTGGGTGCAGGAGGAATTCTAGACAGTGGCAGCTGGAACTGGGGAGGAAACATCAATCCTTAGTCTGCTCAGGGAGGGGTTGGGGGTCTGCGTCAGAGACCACATCCCTTACTCCAGGGCCAGGCTCCATGGGCCCCAAGCTTCCGTCCCTGGGATCCTCTTTAGGAAAAAGAACCAAGAAGTGCCCTGTTGGTGGTGCTCCTGACCGGTGAGGACGCTGGCTTTGCTAGGTGTTGGTAAGAACTAAATCCCCAGCTTGATCTTACACGTGTCTGGGGACTGGAAGAACCACTAGTATATGTGGCCATTACAAAAATGACCGTGTCCTGAGCACTGGCTACAGAGCACCTAGTGAAGGCCGCCTCTGCCTCTGTGGTTTCCCAGGGATTTCTGACTGCGTGCCGGGCACCGTGCTTCCTACGCCTGCATTGTCTGGGTGGACTTGCTCACTTGTGGGCCACATCCCAGGGTTGGGGCTCCAGGGAAGCAATGAGCTCCTGGTGTCAGCACGGTGCCTGGCACTGGGTAGGCGTTCAACACACGCATGTGGCATAACTGAGCGTCACTATCTGCTCACATGTGCAACACTGGGTCAGAGGACACCTGTGCTTCGCGCTGGGAAAAGGTACTGGGCAGGCCTGCAGGGCCTCCCTCGGAGGGGACCCTGGCCTCACCAGGCAGCCGGGGGCGGGGCGGGGGTCCCAGCTGGCACCTCCGCGAGCCCCGTGGACTCGGGAAGCGGCTGTCCCCTTGGTCTCCTCCTCTCCCTCTGGAAGTGGGCAACGGGGCCGCCCAGGCGTCTGAGTCGTGGTGAGGACTAGGTCAGTGTGACGGGAGCCCGTCGACACCGGCCCACACCACACGGCACAAGGGCCTGCATCTGACTGTCTACACCCGCGGTGGCTCCGTGGACTGACTCATTAACACTGCTTCTGTCACCGTCTAACCTTTCGTAATCGGTAGCCTTTTGTCTCATCCAGCTGTGGGGGTCACCCTCGGCCCAGGGAGCCTGAGGCCCGTGGGGCACTCCTGGGGGGTGGAGATGGTTTGCCGGCTTCCTGGAGCCCCCAGGAGGCTGCCGCAGCTGAGCACTGACCTGGCCCCGCTCGGGCTGGTCAGACCAGGGGGAGCTGTGCTCGCGGGCTCCCGAGAGAGGGTCAGCAGTGAGCCCCCGAGGCGGGGGTGGGCCCCGGACCTGCTCTGGGGCGCATGCCGAGCCCCGCTCCGCGTCTGTTCCAGGAGCCGCCGCGGCGCCGACCTCCTCCCCCTTTCGTCTGCTCTGCTGCTCTTGGCCACGTGTCTCGGGTGGAGGACTGTCTTTTATGTCCACAGACTTGTCTTCCTTTTTGAAACACTTAAAAAAAATCCCTTCATCTTTAAATGGTGGCCACGTCTCACCGTTTTACAACGGGATACTTATACTGGCATTTATTTCTGAAATGTCTGTCCTTCCCTTGGGACTTTTTAGAGCCCTACACTGGAGACTTCCCCGGTGGCCCAGCGGTTAAGACTCCGTGCTTCCACTGCAGGGGCGAGGGTTGGATCCCTGGTTGGGGAACTAAGATCCCCCGGGCCGTGAGGTGCACCCAAAGAAACAAGTAAGAAAAATAATCTCCAAGGTTATTCAGGGATGCGGTGTCTTTCAAGTAGGCAGATGAACGGATGGCCTCACATGCAGATATGAAGCTGCCTTCCTATTCCACCGTGGTCACAGAACAGCTTCTATTTGATGTCCTCGGAAATCTGTGGCCAGACTGTGGGCAAATTCTGTAGCTAAACCACAGCTTTCCATTTCCAGGTGCGGGACTTGCTCTCTCCGTGAGCCCTCCCACTCAGCATTTCCCACTCATGCCGGGGGGTGAGGCCTTGAGGAGGGCCTGGCTCTGGACCCTCCTCACATGGAGTTTGTGGTCCCACCTCCCCAGTGGGGCGGGAGCTCACCCGGCTCCCAGCAGCCCCCACCCCCCACCAGAGGAGGGCCCGGGAGGAGGGGGCTGCTGCCCACAGCTTTGCTCGCAGCTGGCTCACCTGTCTGCTGACATCGAGCAATGGTTGCTTGGGTGAAGTCCTTTATTTTCTTGTACTTTTGCAGAAAGCTCTCCAAAAACCGGGCAGCTTCCTGAACAGGAACTCCGAGGCAAGCAGCAAGCCGGTCCTTCCCTGTGTGAGCAGAGACTTGGTCAGCAGTCAGCCTAACTCTGACCCCGTGGGGCCCAGGGGCACCAAGCAGTGACCAGCATGTGTGGAAGCGAGTCCACAGAGGCTCCGGAGAGACTTGGGGAGTCAAGGCCTGGTGGGCACCCCTGCCTCTTCTGACCGGTCAGGATGGTGCTGGCTTTTGGCTCCAGGATCTAAGTGCTTGGTGCTGGCCAGTCTGGACTGGGGCCTGGTAAACGCTCATTGATTAGAATGCTGACCAGGGCCTGGCAGGTGATTCAGGGGGTGTGGACCTGATCGCAGCCTGTCTAGAGGGAGGCCTGGCCCAGAACTGGGGAGGCTGGGGAGTGTGGGCGCATAAAGAGGAAGGGAAAGCCCCTGGGCCAGGTCATGAGGGTATGGTGGTGGGGAGCTCCCTTCCAGGGGATTTTTTTTTTTTTAACAAATACATCTGGTCCAGGCTAATATTTGGTTCTTTCAAATCAGTTCTTTGGTGATCTGATGAAGCTTCTTATACCAAGATCTCTGGTCAGGATAGCACCCCAAGTTCCAGGACAGGACCCCAAGTTCAAGAACAGGACCCCACGTTCCAGGACAGGACCCAGAGTTCCAGCACTGCACCCCGAGTTCCAGGACAGCACCCTGAGTTCTAGGGTGACACCCCAAGTTCTAGGACAACACCTGAGTTCTGGGACAGGACCCCGAGTCCCAGGACGGCACCCCGAGTCCTAGGACGGCACCCCGAGTTCTGGGACAGGACCCCGAGTCCCGGGACAGCACCCCGAGTTCCAGGACGGCACCCTGAGTTCCAGGACAGCACCCTGAGTTCCAGGACAGGACCCCGAGTTCCAGGACAGGACCCCGAATCCCAGGATGGCACCCCAAGTTCCGGGATGGCACCCTGAATTGTGGTTGTCTCCAGGTCCCAGGAAACCACTTGTTTGCTTTCCATCAGTGCAGATTTTCTTTTCGTTATTTTATTGTGGGAAAATGCATATAACATAAAGTATGTCATACTGTAAATTAACTGTGAATGTCCTAGAATTTCATCTAAATGGTGTAATCAATTATATACTATAAGTTCTCCTTATAGTGTCTGGATTTCTTTTCTCATTTGGCATAATATTTGAGGCTCATCCACACTGACAGATGGATCAGTAGTTTGTTGGATCTTTAATAACTGAGGTGTAGTTGATGTACTGGAGAAGGCAATGGCACCCCACTCCAGTACTCTTGCCTGGAAAATCCCATGGACAGAGGAGCCTGGTGGGCCGCAGTCCATGGGGTCGCTAAGAGTCGGATACGACTGAGCAACTTCACTTTCATTTTCACTTTCATGCATTGGAGAAGGAAATGGCAACCCACTCCAGCGTTCTTGCCTGGAGAATCCCAGGGGCGGGGGAGCCTGGTGGGCTGCTGTCTATGGGGTCGCACAGAGTCGGGTGCGACTGCAGCGCCTCGGCGGCAGCAGCAGCAGCCAGTGTCCAGCGCTGGCTTCAGGTCTGCAGCGGGGTGACTCGGGTGTACGTCTCTGCTTCTGAGTTGGACCAAGCTGTCCTTCTTCACATTTGTGGTTTCCGGCTGTCCTGGCTTGTAGATGGCCTGTTGTAGGCGCTCTAGGCTCGCCTGTTTCTCTCAGCAGCACAGGGTCAGTTAATTAGGCTCGAGTCAGACTTCAAACTCGGCCCCCCTTGCAGTGGCTGAAGCGGGGCTGTCTGAAGCCGGCCCCTTTGTGCCCAGTCGGGGGGGCAGCCAGAGGTGGGGGCCGAGTTCAAGGTCAGGATGCGGTGCCCTCCTTCCATTCTCCGCTTTCGGAGGTTGCTCCCGCCTCTCCGGACTCGCTGGCTGCCCAGCCTCTGTCCTCTGGCTCTTCACACTGGTGAGGCTCTCGTTTCTGCTGGAGTCTGAGCCACGCCCGGCACTGATGGGGTCTGGCTTCAGGTGGGGAGTGAGATGGCTCACTGTGTCCCTCCTTCCTTCCAAGTGTTGGCCCACCTGCAGTCCTGTGTGCTTTCGGGCACCTTCGGGACCTTCAGGGGGCTGTGTATGGTACTGCACCCTGGCACACTCTGCAGCCAGTGTCTGCGGGAGAGGGTGGCGCAGGGGCCACAGTCTCCTTCCCAGTGTCCAAGGCTGGGAAGGACCCCTCTTCTGTCTGTGGGGCTGTTGACATCCCTAGGCCCCTGTTCCCGAGAGGGGCCAGTGCTGTGGAAGTCTGAGAGAAGCAAAGACGGGCTGAGCCGGAGACCAAAGTCCCGCTCAGTTCTCCAGCCCTGGCACTCGTTCCCCACACCCTTGCTGGGGGTCCGTCCCGCTCTAAGGTCACGGTGCCCCCTGCCCCCAAGTGAGACCCCATTTGGCTCCATGAGGGCTTCCGTCCTTGCACTTCCTGCCCCTTCTTCAGGCACAATTTCCCTCCACACTTTGAGCCAGTCAGTTCCTGCTGTTTCAGCTGTGAAAACGTAGGCCCACCTCCCTGGGGGCACGGGGGCGAGGATGCCCTGGGCGGGAGCATGAGGGGCCCGCACCTCACGGCCCCACATGAACAGCCATCTGGCTTCTCCCGCAGGTGAGTTGCTTCCTGTGCACGCACGTGCGTGTGTCCGTGTGTGTGTGTGTGTGTGTGTGTGTGTGAGATGAAACTAGCTTTAGGAGCAACTTCATTCCGTCTTCCCCAGCACTCTCTGCCCCACGCAGAACTGGAACCATTCTCCCCCTGCTTCAGCCCCAGGGCCTTGTGAGAGCCTGGCGTGCGTCCTGGGACGCTGGCCTGCCCGGCCCGGGTCAATGGGCCCTGTGGGCACCGGCAGCTGCGCTGGACAAGTCTGGTGGCTCAGTGTGCCCCACGGGCCGGTTCGTGTGGCTCATCTGACAAAGGGCAGCCCTGCGGAGCGGCAGCCCCGGAGCCCTGTGTGGAGCTGGCACGCAGCACCCCCCGAGACTGGGTGTGGGGGCGAGCTTCAGAGGCGGCAACAGCTGCAGGAGAATCGAGTTCGAGCCGGCTCTGCGGGTGGCGGGAGCTCAGAGCAGGAAGGGAGGCCCAGGGGCTGCTTCCAGGCGGAGGCGCCTGTGGGCTGGGGCTGGGGTGGTGGGCGGGCAGCGGAGTCCAGGGGGCCTCGGGGAGCAGTGAGCCCATCCCTGACCTCCTGGCCAAGGCCCCAGGCAGCAGACACTCCCATTTCTGGGGACAGCCCTTCGCTGAGCTTTGGGGAGAGGGGCGGGGGGGGGCCCTTGGGGACAGGGAGGGGACAGCATCTCACTCGTCCCTGTCCTGCTCTCTCTGTGGCCTCCTGCTGTCATCGTCACGGTGATCACGGCCATGAAACCCGGCCTTGCCCTGTGCCCTCCATGCCCAGAGCGGCCACTTTCAGACCCACCGTGGTGGGGTGAAAACGCAGCATCACAGCCCGGGAGCCGGGCCTGGGCGCCCAGGACGCCTCGCGCCTCCTGCGAGGCAGATGCAGCCAGCTGGCAGCCTGGACGAAGGCACTGGGGACCGCAGACGCGGAGGCCTGGGGTGGGAACCCCATCACTGGGAGGGCTGAGAGCAGCCAAATCACCCTCTTCCCCTTGACAGCTCCTGCTCACTGCGTGTTTACAGCGCAGAGCTCCGCTCATGTTTACAGCGCAGAGCTCCGCTCCTCCACAGGAGATCACACAGCGGCCTCTCCAGAAGGAGCCGGACTGAGTCTAGGGGAGCCCCCAGCGCGCACACAGCTCCTTACTGGGAAGGGCCAGGGTGGAGTCTCCTGGAAGCCAGGCTGTGCCTGGGGGCGGGCCTGGGGAAGCCCTCGCTTCTGCACGCCCTCCCGCTCCCCCTGCACGGGCTGTGGAGATGGAGGGTTAAGGGGGTGAGCAGCCTGCCTGCACCCGGCGCCCACCAAGCCATCAACACGCACGTGAACGGGGCCTGGGGAGCCGCTGAACGAGCTCCAGGGCCCGGGTGCCTCCCCATGGCTCCGCCACATTTCAACGCAGGCGCCCCCGCCCCGTCTGGCCTCCCGGTGACGCAGGCCTCCCGCCCAGCCGCAGCTACCTGCTCCGTAGACCACCGCGTACACGACCTTCTTGGTCTGCTCCCTGTCTGCGTGCGTCACGCGCTCTGGGGAGATGTCCTTCCTGCGTAGGAGGACGGTGTGTGGTCAGGCGGGCTGGGGCCTCCTCTGCAGAGGTCCTCCAGGGTCCGACTGCATGGCCACCCCTCACCCTGAGGACCTTCCCAGGGGAGACGGTCAGCGTCTGCAGCATCCGTGTTAGCCGGGGCCTCCCGACAGATGTGAGCCAGCCAGGTTCTGGGGCATCCACACCCCAAACCAGGCAGCGGTTCCAGCACCTGAGCGCCAGCCTGCTGGGAGAAAGGCCTGGGCTGGGTCCTGCTGCTGGGGGCAGCAAGGGGGTGGCGTCTGGACCCTCCACGGGACTGGACAGGCCGTCTGCACCCTGCCCCCCCGAGGGAGAGGCTGGGGCGTGAGCCCATTGTGGGTGCCCAGACAGCAGCAGCAGCAGCAGCCCCACGTCTGACCGTGCGTGCTCACGCGATCTCCTAAGGTTAAAGCTGAGCCTGGGAAGCAGAGGGGCAGGCGGGCACCCAGGCCCCTTCCCCCTGCCAGGCCCTCCTCGCCCAGCTGTGCGCGTGCCCTCCATCTCCCTGACGGAGTGGGCCCGTCAGGTGGGCAGAGACAGAGACAGGAAGGGGGAAGGCAGAGCGGCCGCGCAGAGGCGCCGGTCCTGCCTGGGGGCCTCCTGCACAGCCTGCCTTCTCTGCGGCCGCCGTGACGCTCAGGGCCTGCTCAGGGCTCCGGGTGGGGCGTGGGGGCTGCCCCGGCCTGCACGTGGCTTCCAGCTGTCCTCGCAGGCCGAGGCTCTGAGGGTCCAATTTCCTGAAGACCCTCGCCCCCAGCTTCTCCTCCCACCCCTGAGCTGTGGGCTCTGTTGTTGGCCACCCCCCTGCCCTGCGCTGTTGCTGGTCTCTGATGTTTCCTGGCAAGGCCGCCCCTTTCTGCCTGGAGAGGGTTCCGAGCTGGGGAATCAACGCTGAGTCTGCGCTTCCGGCCACCCCCGGCCGAGTCGGGACAGACAAACACGGCTCTGTGTGCTGTGTGCTCTCGCTCTTCGGAGCCAGGGACGGGGCCCACCCCGGGCGGGGGCTGCCACGTCGCAGGTGCGCTGTGGGCCTCGCGAGAAGACCACAAAGTGCTCCTAACTGTTTCAGTCTTTTTTTCCTGACTCAGCACTGGCTTGATTGCTGCCCGCGGCTGGCGGTGTCCCAGCGTTCTGACAAAGTCGAGTCTGACGGTGCGTGCTTGCGTTTCGCATGCTTCTGGCGGCAGGTGGGCCCTCGGAGCTGCCTGCCTCACCATTTTCAGTGATGTCCCAGGGTCCGTCTGTTTCACCACCTGATTTCCAAGTTCCAACGCATTTTCCTTTTCCTTCTGTGTGAAGCGGTTTCGCCCACTTTTTAAAACTCTGCCCTTGACCTTGGTATTGTCAGCAGCTGTCTTTAGAGGAGGGGCTTAAGACCAAAATGCACCGAAGCTCAGAGCAGATGTGTGCCAGCCCCTGTGTCCAGCCACCCTTGGGCCTCACCCACCTCCCTTTATTTTGGAAATCCACAGGCGCTCCAAACCCGATCAGGAAGGACGCTGCTGAAAACCTTACCTAAGACCCGCTTCCCCATCAACTGCCCAGGGCCCGGGCCCAACAAACCCGTCTGGTGACCCTGCAGAGAGAGGCCAAGGCAGGCGTTTTGGAGCAGGCGCCCCCCAATCAAACCATACTAGGGACCCCCCTCAGTTCTATCCAGAGCTGGGAAGTTGTCTGAGGAAGCAGCATGGAACTCTCCCAGGACTTGCTTCTGCCGAGTCAGGATGTGATAGAATCCAGACACACAACCAATAAAAGCAGTGGTGTGTGGCGAGCATCACTTTCTGATAACAGAACACACCTTCTTCTGCAGCACGCACGGCACACACACACAAACCCATCAAGCACACAACAAACCTCAAAAGGCTGTGCACAGGAGGAACATTAAAACAACACCCAGATCACAGTGCAAGGCAACTAGAAATCGCACACAAAAACAAAGTCCCCAAAAGCCTGTTTTGCCTAGAAATAAAACAAAATACACTTCTATCGGCAACTTTTGGTTGAAGAGAAATATAAACAGAAATCAAATAGTTTCTAATGAAGACAGCACACGTCAGAACCAATGAATCACACTAAAAGTGAGGAAACTGCACAGCCTTAAATGCCTCTATGAGGACAAATGAGAATAAAAGTACACGAATTAAATGAAGGCAAGAAAAAAACAAATCGCAAAGAATACACAGGAGTGAAACAATAAAGTTAGACTGAAGATGGGAGCAGAAATAAAGCAGAGAACAGCAAGACGACTCACTAGTAAATAAAAACCCTGGTTCTTATACAAAACAAGCCACTAGCGAGTTTAATCAAAAGGGCAAACACAGACACACAGAATAAGAAGCAAAGGACGAAAGCCGCAGCGGGCGTGCCGGAAGTTTACAGCCGCTTAGAGATTATTCTGCACAATGTTACGCGAGTAAGTGGCCAAACCCGGGCCAAGTGGACAAGTTCTGAAGAAAACACAGTCAGAAAAACTGACTCTTGTAGAGAGAAAGTTAAACAGACCAATGTCTGTGGAAGAAGTAGAGAAAATTATTAAGGAACTGTCCCACAAAGCACCAGGCTTAGGTGGTTCTGAGGGGAATTCTACAAAGCTTCAGACTAGAGTCCTCACACCATACACACCATTTCAGAGAAAATGAACAAAAATGTCCAAATAAAGTTTCGTTATACCAAAGCATGACAAAGTTATACCAAAACATGAGAAAGAGCGCATAAAAAAGGCAACTGATAGACTAATATTGCCTAGGAATATTGACTGATATAAGAAGCTTAACTAGAATATTTGCAAACAGAGTCCAACACTACATTGAAAAAATAGCACCTCAAGGCCAAGCGGAATTTACACCAGGAAAGCAGCGTTAGGAAGGCTATTAATACAATTCACTGCTCGAACAGGACTAAGGAGGAATCACGTGATCACCTGTACAGCTGCTGAAAGAACCCCTGTGACAAAATCCAGCTCCAGCCCAGCCCGACCCTACTCTGAATAAAAACTCTTGAGAAAACAGGAGTGGCTGCATATTTCCTTAAACTCAAAAAGCAAGGCTCTTAAAGCCAGCTTCCTATCAAGGGAACCCCAGGCAAGTCGCCCGCGGCCTGCACCGCCTCTCCACACGGTGCTGGAAGCATAGCTGAGCCTGAGGAACACAGGTCAGAACATTGTGGGTCCACAGAGACATAGATACCTTTTCCAATAAATAGACTGAAAAAATTTTTTGAGATGTAAAACAATTTGAAGAAACTTGGAGATGAACTTTACAGTCTGAATACTGAAAAAATTAAGAAAAGATTCGGTGCATCATGAATACACAAAATATAAGATGCAAATTTATTTTGTCATTTACTACCATAAACTGTACCCAAATCTGTAACAAAATGTTAAAGTTTACCAAAACTGAAGCACACACACACACACAGAGCAGGCATGGCGCCATCGGCAGCGGGGAGGAACGCAGACAGACATGCAGCCGCGGTGTGGAGCCGTCCCTGGCGTGGAACCGTCCCTGCACACTGCGGAGCAGCTGTGCCGGCTTCGACGTCGCCTCCTATTGATACCATGCTGAGCTCGGGTGTTCTGAGGATCCACTTACAAGTGCCCTGGGATGCCTGTCATTTCTGAGTGAGCAGTGTGTCTCTCCAGTAAACTGATACTTGTAGTAAGAGGTGATCTCTTATGTTTGCATGTATTTTCCATCGTGCTTAGAGCAACACCGTGAACCTTCAATCACACCATACCCCGTGCCACTAGTGATGCTGGAAGAGCTCCCTAGAGGCAGAAAAAAATTATGACGTTCTGAGAAAAAGTTGAATTGTGTGATGCGTACAGTCGATTGAGGTGTGCGGCTGTGGCTGCTGCAGTTTCAAGGTAAACGAAGCCAGCATAACGATCATTGTAAAAAAAGAAAAGGAAATTCGTGAAGCTGCTGCTGCAGGCTATACAGGGAAGCCTGGCGTGCTGCAGTCCATAGGGTCACAAAGAGTCGGACAAGACTAAGAGACTGAACTGAACTGACGCCTGCAGGCACAGAAACCTTGGCTCCTTTGCAAAAGAGCCTCTTATCTTGTATTGAAAATGTCTCTATGGGACCTCCCTGGTGGTCCAGTGGTGAGAATCCTCCTGCCAAGGCAGAAGACACGGGTTTGATCTCTGGTCAGGGAAGATACCACATGCCTCGGGGCAACTAAGCCCACCTGCCACAACTACTGAGGCCAAGCTCTAGAGCCCAAGCTCTGAAACAAGACAAGCCGCGGCAAGTAGAGAAAGCCCACGTGCAACAACCAAGACCCAGTGCAGCCAGAAATAAATAAAAAAAAAGAAAATGCAGCTTTTATGTGGGTACAGGATAGATATAGACTCGAATATGATTTGAGAAAAAGCGAAGTCATCACATGACAACCTAAAGCAAGAAGAAGGTGAAGGATCTAAACTGGGAAAATTTAATGCCAGAAAAGGATGGTTTGATAATTTTAGTGAAAGGACTGGCTTAAAAAATGTAAAGACAGGAGAAGCAGCTTCTGCTGATCACAGGGCAGCAGATGAGGGCCAGAAGCTGTTAAGAAAATCACGGGGAAGGAAGAATGTCTGCCTGAACAGGTTTTTAATGCAGATGAAAGTGTCCTATTCTGGGGAAAAAAAAATCCCACAAAAGGCTTTTATCAGAAAGGAAGAGAAGCGGGAGCAGGACTGAAGGCAGGAAGGGAGGGGTGACTCCCATTCTGCATGAGATCTGTCAGGCTAATGGTCAGAACTGCCCCCATCTATCAAGCTGCTGACCCCCAGCCTTGAAGGGAGAAGATGGGCACAGCTACTAGTCTTTAGACGGCGTGCCAAACCAGACCCCTTCTCCCACACTGGTTCCATCAACGCTTTGTTCCTGAGGTCAGGAGACATCTTGCCAGTAAGGGGCTGCCCTGTAAAGTTCTTCTGATAGTGGGCAATGGCGCTGGCCACCCAGGACTCATGGATTCAGCTCCGCGGGTGTCAAAGCGGCCTACTTGCCCCCAGATAGGACGTCTCTATCTGGCCTCCCCAGGGGGGCCATAAGGACCTTTAAAGCGCATCGTACATGGTGCTGTATGGAAAGGACTGCCAATGCCACGGAAGGGAACCCTGGTAGAGGGAGCATCACGGCAGCCTGGAAGGATCACACCATTGAAAACTCCACCATTGTTACAGATAAATCGTGAAAGCCATCAAGCCCCAAACAGTGAATTGCTGCTGGAGAAAACTGTGCCCAGACGTTGGGTATGACTCCATAGGCTTTACCGTGGAGCCAACCCAGGAAATCATGAAAGAAATGATGGGCTGGAAAAATAGGTCAAGGGTGAGGGGTCTCAAGACACGGGTCCTGGAGAACTTCAAGAGTTAACAGACCCCCACACCAGAGAAATTCACAGAAGATTTGATGGAAATGAGAACTTCCCAACCAGTGCCAGACAAAGAGGAAGCCATGGAGGAAGCCACGCCAGGAGGACTCCAATATTCAAGACTGGCTTTGACTTCTTCTAAGACGTGGATCCCTCTATGCCGAGGCGCTGGAGACAGAGCACATGTTGGAAGAAGGAGCGGTGGGTGCCTTCAGAGAAAGAGAGAAGCAAAGAAGTCGAGCCGGGCGGGAATTTCGGTGCATTTCTGAAACACTGCACTGGGTGTGCCTGTCTCCTGCCTCCCCCGCCCATCCCTGCCCCCAAGACAGCGGGACCAAACTTCCTGCCGCTCGGCTCACCCAGCGTGAGGGTGGCGAGGAGGAAGGCCCTGTGGCGATCCGCCTCCGCTCTCCGGACAGTGAGTCGCCACCATTCGCAGTTAGTCCACTTGTCTGCTCTGCGCCCCCCGCCCCCCCGTTATGCTTTTAACACCTCTAGAGATTATGCTAATAACATACCTTTTTTTTCCTGGACGCACCTCCTGTCTTACAGGATCTTACTTCCCTAGCCAGGGATGAAACCTGTGGCCCCTGCACCGGAAGCACGGAGTCTTAACCACTGGGCCCCTGGGGAAGCTCTCTGATGTTCCCTTATGTCATTCCTGATATTTGTAATTTGTGGATTTCCTCTTTTTTTCTCTTTATCAGTCTAAGAACTTCAATCTTATTCGTTTTTTCAGATATCCTTTCAGCTTCCTCGATCTTCTCTACTGTTTTTCTCTTTCTGTTACGTTGGTTTCTGCTCCTCCTATCTTCCTTCTACTTACTTAGGATTTAAGTCACTCTTATTTTTATGGCATCCTAAGGTGAAAGCTTGGAAGCTTTGAGAGTTTATTTTAGACTTTTCTTATTTTCTATTTTTAAGCATTTAATGTCATAAATTCCTAAGTGCTTCCAGAGCTGCCTCCCAAATTTCTGACATGTGTTTTCATTTTCATTTAGCACAAAATATTTTCTAATTTCCCTTCTGACTTTTTTCTTTGACCTGTGAGGAAATCAACCCTGAATATTCATTGGAAGGACTGATGCTGAAGCTGAAGCTCCAATACTCTGGCCACCTGATGCTAAGGGCTGACTCATTGGAAAAGACCCTGATGCTGGGAAAGATTGAAGGCAGGGGGAGAAGGGGACGACAGAGGATGAGATGGTTGGATGGCATCACCGACTCAGCGGACATGAGTTTGAGCAAGCTCAGGGAGATAGTGTAGGACAGGGAGGCCTGGCGTGCAGCCATCCGCGGGGTCACAGAGTCAGACAGGACTGAGTGGCTGAACAACAACAAATGAGTTATTTAGAAATATCATCTTTATTTGCAAATATCTGGGGATTTTCTGTACATATTTTTGTTCTTCAGTTCAAATTTAACTTCACTGGGTTAGGGAATACAGTCTCTATGACTTCAGTCCTTTTAAATTTCTTAAGACGTGTACTGTGGCCAAACATATGGTCCATCTTGATCAATGATTTATTGTGCACATAAAATGAAGTATATTCTGCAGCGGTCACTCACATTATTCAAGTCTTCCATATACTTTCTGCCTTTCCTTGCACTTGTTATTAATTATTGAGAAAGTATTGCTGAAATCTCCAGCTGTTCCTGCGGATCTGTGGATTTTTCATTTCATTTCTATGAGGTTTGCTTCACGTATTCCAAATTTCTCCGATTCGATGCACCCTACAGAGAATGGTTACGTTTTCTTGATGAATTGGCCCTTTTATTTAATGTCCCTCATAATAATCCTTGTCCTGAAATCCAACTGCCTGGGACTAACACAGCTTTTCAGACATGAGGCTGCTAAGTCTCGATCTCCTGGTTTGTAGTCTATGCCTCATCCACTGAACCGAGCGCTGTCTCCGTTACCAGTGCCCAGTTTGGGGAGAGTCTGGGGCCTCTTGAACAGCACGATTCTCTGGCTCCATAGCTTGTGCCTGGACACAACAGCAGAGAACAAGGCAGCCTGTACTCTTTGGGACTTCATACCAGGAAAAAGTACACATTTCTCACTAACTGCATTTTCCTGTCGCAGTGACCACTAGTAACTAGGCACAGAGCAGATGACCTGTAAACTAGCACACCTGGGGCCTGAAAGAACCTTGGAGAGGGCTTGCGTATGCATTAGCTTCCTGTGGCTGCTGCAACAAACTGCCACAAGTTTTGTGACTTAAAGAGAATGATATTTATTCCCTCCCAGTCCTGGGGGTCAGAAGCCTGAGCTCAGTACCACTGGGCAAAATCAAGGAGTCGGCAGGGCCCACTCCTGCCAGTGCTCTGGGGGACAGTCTGCCCCTGTGTCTTCCAGCCTGCAGTCACATCACTGCAGCCTCCGTCCCGTGGTCCCAGGGCCTCCCCCCCTCAGTCTGTGTCAAGTCTCCCTCATCTCACTCTCACAAGGGCCCTGTGACAGTCCTGCCTTCATCAGAGGGCAGAGAGAATAAAATCACAGTCACAGAAAACTAACCAAACTGACTACGTGGACCACAGCCTTGTCTAACTCAGTGAAATTATGAGGCGTGCCGTGTGGGGCCACCCTAGATGGACGGGTTACGGTGGGGAGTTCTGACAAACGTGGGCCACTGGAGAAGGGAATGGAAAGCCACTTCAGCATTCCTGCCTTGAGAACCCCATGGACAGCATGAAAAGGCAAAAATGATATGACACTGAAAGATGGACTCCCCAGGTCGGTAGGTGCCCAATATGCCACTGGAGAAGAGTGGAGAAATAGCTCCAGAAAGAATGAAAGAACGGAGCCAGAGTGGAAACAATGGCCAGCTGCGGATGTGACTGGTGATGGAAGTAAAGTCCGATGCTGTAAAGAGCAATGTTGCATAGGAACCTGGAATGTTAGGTCCATGAATCAAGGTAAATTGGAAGTGGTCAAACAGGAGATGGCAAGAGTGAACATCGACATTTTAGGAATTAGTGAACTAAATTGGACTGGAATGGGCGAATTTAACTCAGATGACCATTATATCTACTACTGTGGGCAGGAATCCCTCAGAAGAAATGGAGTAGCCCTCACAGTCAACAAGAGTCTGAAATGCAGTACTTGGGTGCATCCTCAAAAACGACAGAGAGATCTCCGTTGGCTTCCAAGGCAAACTATTCAGTATCACAGTGATCCAAGTCTATGCCCCAACCACTAACGCCGAGGAAGCTGAAGTTGAACGGTTCTATGAGGTCCTACAAGGCCTTCTAGAACTAACACCAAAAAGAGATGTCGTTGTCATCACAGGGGACTGGAATGCAGAAGCAGGAAGTCACGAGATACCTGGAGTAACAGGCAGGTTCGGCCTTGGAGTACAAAATGAAGCAGGGCAAAGGCTCACAGAGTTTTGCCAAGAGAACATACTGGTCATAGCAAAAACCCTCTTTCAACAACACAAGAGATGACTCCACACATGGACATCACCAGATAGTCAATACCAAAATCAGATTGATTATATTCTTTACAGCGGAAGATGGAGAAGCTCTACAGAGTCAGCAAAAACAAGACCAGGAGCTGACTGTGGCTCTGATCATGAACTCCTTATTGTCAAATTCAGACTTAAGTTGAAGAAAGTAGGGAAAACCACTAGACTATTCAAAATGAAAGTGAAAGTTGGTCAGTCATGTCTGACTCTTTGTGACCCCATGGATTCTCCAGGCCAGAATACTGGAGTGGGTAGCCGTTCCCTTCTCCAGCAGATCTTCCCAACCCAGGGGTTGAACTCAGGTCTCCCACATTGCAGGCAGATTCTTTACCAGCTGAGTCACAAGGGAAGCCCAAGTATACTGAAGTGGGTAGCCTATCCCTTCTCCAGCGGGTCTTCCTGACCCAGGAATCTCCTGATCCAGGTTCTCCTGCATTGCAGGTAGATTCTTTACCAACTGAGCTATGAGGGAAGCCCCCAGACCATTCAGGTATGACCTAAATCAAATCCCTCATGATTATACAGTGGAAATGACAGACAGATTCAAGGGATTAGATCTGATAGAGTGCCTGAAGAACTATGGATGGAGGTTTGTGTCATTGTACAGGAGGCAGTGATCAAGACCATCCCCAAGAAAAAGAAATGCAAAAGGGCAAAATGGTTGTCTGAGGAGGCCTTACGAATAGCTGGGAAAAGAAGAGAAGTGAAAGGCAAAGGAGAAAAAGAAAGATATACCCATCTGAATGCAGAGTTCCAAAGAATAGCAAGGAGAGATAAGAAAGCCTTCCTCAGTGATCAGTGCAAAGAAATAGAGGAAAACAATAGAAGGGAAAGACTAGAGATCTCTTCAAGAAAATTAGAGACACCAAGGGAACATTTCATGCAAAAGTGAAAGTGAAAGTCACTCAGTAGCGCCCGACTCTGTGACCGCAAGGACCGTACAGTCCATGGGACTCTCCAGGCCAGAGCACTGGAGTGGGGAGCCTTCCCTCCTCCAGGAGATCTTCCCAACCCAGGGGTCAAACCCAGGTCTCCCTCACTGCAGGCGGATTCTTTACCAGCTGAGCCACCAGGGAAGCCCAAGGAAACTGGAGCGGGTAGCCTATCCCTTCTCCAGCGGATCTTCCCGACCCAGGAATCAAACCGGGGTCTCCTGCATTGTAGGCGGATTCTTTACCAGCTGAGCTATCAGGGAAGCAGATGGGCAAAATAAAGGACAGAAACAGTATGGACCTAACAGAAGCAGGAGATATTAAGAAGAGGTAGCAAGAATACACAGAAGAACTGTACACAAAAGATCTTCACGACCCAGATAACCACGATGGTGTGATCACTCACCTCGAGCCAGACGTCCTGGAATGTGAAGTCAAGTGGGCCTTAGGAAGCACCACTATGAACAAAGCTAGTGGAGGTGATGGAATTCCAGCTGAGCTATTTCAAGTCCTAAAAGATGATGCTGCGAAAGTGCTGTGCTCAATATGCCAGCAAATTTGGAAAACTCACCAGTGACCACAGGACTGGAAAAGACCAGTTTTCATTCCAGTCTCAAAGAAAGGCAATGCCAAAGAATGTTCAAGCTACTGCACAATTGCACTCATCTCACATGCTAGTAAAGTAATGCTCAAAATTCTCCAAGCCAGGCTTCAACAGTATGTGCACTAAGAACTTTCAGATGTTCAAGCTGGATTTAGAAAAGCCAGAGGAACCAGAGGTCAAACTGTCAACATCCGCTGGATCACAGGAAAAGCAGGAGAGCCCAGAGAGACATTTAGTTCTGCTTTATCGGCTACACCAAAGCCTTTGGGTCACAACAAACTGGAAAATTCTTCAAGAACGGGAACACCAGACCACCTTACCTGACTCCTGAGAAATCTGTATGCAGGTCAAGAAGCAACAGTTAGAACTGGATATGGAACAACAGACTGGTTCCAAATTCGGAAAGGGGTATGTCAGGGCTTTACATCGTCACCGTGCTTATTTAACTTCTATGCAGAGTACATCATGTGAAATGCTGGGCTGGATGAAGCACCAGCTGGAATCAAGATTGCTGGGAGAAATATCAATAATGTTTCTCAGATATGCAGATGACATCACCCTTACAGCCAAAAGTGAAGAGGAACTAAAGAGCCTCTTAATGAAAGTGAAAGAGCAGAGTGAAAAAGTTGGCTTAAAACTTAACATTCAAAAAACAAAGATCACAGCCTCTGGTGACATCACTTCATGGCAAATATATGGGGAAACAATGGAAACACTGACAGATTTTATTTTCTGGGGCTCCAAAATCACTGCAGATGGTGACTGCAGCCATGAAATTAAAAGATATTGGAAGAAAAGCTCCTTGGAAGAAAAGCTATGATCAAGCTAGACAGCATATTAAAAAGCAGAGACATTACTTTGCTGATAAACGTCTGTCCAGTCAAAGCTTTTGACTGTAGTAGCTTTTTCCAGTAGTTACATATGGATATGAGAGTTGGATCATAAAGAAAGCTGAATGCCGAAAAATTGATGCTTTTGAACTGTGGTGTTGGAGAAAACTCTTGAGAGTCCCTAGGACTGCAAGGAGATCCAACCAGTCAATCCTAAAGGAAATCAGTGCTGAATATTCATTGGAAGGACTGATGCTGAAGCTGAAGCTCCAATACTTTGGCCACCTGATGTGAAGAACTGACTCACTGGAAAAGATCCTGATGCTGGGGAAGATTGAAGGCAGGAGGAGAAGGGGACGACAGAGGATGAGATGGTTGGATGGCATCACCGACTCAATGCACATGAGTTTGAGTAAAGTCCGGGAGTTAGTGATGGACAGGGAAGCCTGGCGTGTTGCAGTCCACGGGGTCACAAAGAGTCGGACACGGCTGAGCGACTGAACTGAGCTACGATGGCAGGCAGGCCCAGGCAGTAATCCAGGGTAATCTCAAGATGGCTGACATAACCATGCAGCAGAGATCTTTTCTGCATAAGGAACCGGCACTGGTCCCAGGCCTTAGGACGTGCATCTGTTTTGGGGGCCACCATTCAGCTCAGCACAGCACGTGAAGAACAAAACACTCAAAATGTTTATACAATGAGACCCAGATTTTGAAAACGAAAACAAAGGCGTGGGCATCAAGAGCACAGAAGTGTGTGTATGAGAGAGACTGCGGCAGAGAGGAAGGACGGACAGGAAGGGGATGCTGGCAGGAAGACCAGGGCTTGGATGCGGGGTGAGGAGCAAAGTGCACCTCAGCCTTGGCCGAGGATGCAGTCCCCGTGGTGGTCCAGAAGGCAGGAGCACGAGAGCTCAGAGGCTCCCCAGTTCAGGGAAGTCAGCTGTGTGTTCCCGCCCCGAGGGTGAGAAATAGAGAGATGAAATGAGATCTGTACAAAAATCACATCAGTACAATTCTATATAAATCCTTTGTCAGACCCAAGCTTGACTATGCAGCCACGCCAGACGCTGTCCCTGGGCAGCCGAGAAGCAGGGAAGAGACTGCGGCCAGTCCTGCAAGTGCCTGGCAGAGATAGGGTAGACAGGGCACCCAGGAGCGCAGGAAGCTCACGAGGGCCCGCTTCAGGGGCGAGGGCAGATAAGTCAGAACTCCACAGGGAAAGGGAGGCCAAAGAGCCTCGCTGCCTCCAGCAGGGCTGCCAGAACAGGCCTCCAGTCTGGACCCCATGGCATGGCCAGCAGAAGCGGTCGGCAGCCCAGGGGCAGAGGGACAGCAGACCCTGGAAGGAACTGGCTTCCCGGTGTTCCCTTCTGAGACCCCACTGAGTGTGCCTCTTGGGAGCTGTGGTCCAGGGCTCTGTGCCCGGGGCAGCCACAGGTGGCCCCCACGGCTACACCAAGAGCCAGACGGCTTCAGCACCACTGGGGAGCGTCCACACTCCCCCAGGTGCCTTACCCGCTGGCGGCTCCAGGCCTGCTGAGCCAGGAGGCTCAGCACGCTCATGGCCTCCTCCAAGCAGAGGCCACAGACATGGGATGGCCCAGGGACACGGACTCCTTGTTGCCTTTTGTTTCCTTGCTGGAAGGGGACTGCCCCCAAACTGGGAAGGGCCAGCAAATGCTATCCAGAGAAGAGGTGTGGCTTCCTGAGGGGAGGCAGCCTTGTGAATTCCACCCCAGGGGTGAGGGAAGCACCCAGGTCCAGTGACGACAGGAAACAGGGACAAGCTGGTTCCCAGAGGTCACAGCTGTGAACAGCGGACAGAAACGAGCAGGGAGCCAACGCTGGCGGCCTGCCTTTGACCCAGTCAACCCACTTTCCTAGAGGATGCCCCTGCCCTCCTGAAACAGCCCACCTGTCCAGCCACAGGCTGAAGTGAGCCTGTCCATCTTCCCAGGACTGGGGACCAGCTGAAACCACAGGCACCATCCTCCATCCCTTTGGAGGTTTGAAAGCGCTAGTTGGCCGGGGATGCTTTTTTTTTTTTCCTTTTTGGAATTTGTGGAAGTGCAGTTCTTCTTTTTCTGTTTCCTCTGAAAAGGATATTGGTGTTTGGGGCTTTCTACCTTTTGTTGGATCCTCGAAAGTAATTTACATTTTCCAGTCATATCATTAACACTTACATGTTAGTTAGTAGAGAGCTGTACATAATAACTTTTTGCAAGACATAGTCCTTGGGAAAGGTCTATAAAGAAGAAAAACTTCTGGTAAGTGAAAAAAATACCCACAAGATATTATAAGGAAACACTGCCTTCAGAAACTGGAAGGAAGGGACTTCCTTGGTGCTCCAGTGATTAAAACGCAGAGGGCCTGGGTTCCAGACCTGGTCAGAGAACCAGATCCCACATGTTGCAGCTGAGACTTCTCACGCTGCAACTAAAGCTCCCCCACGCTGCAGTGAAGACCTCCCGTGTGGCAACTAAGACCTGGCACAGCCAGAAGAAGGAAAAAAAAAAAAAGAAATTGAAAGGAAAATCATCTCCACCATAGACTTCTATCCCCAGCCAAATTATCAACCAAATGTGAGACATTTTCATTTAGGAAAGATCTCTAAGTTAACCTTCCATGTACCATTTCTGAGGGAGCCAGAATTGGTGTCTTGGTGTTCCATTTGGTGTTCCACCAAACGTCTTGGTGTTATGTTCCACTAAGACAGAGGAGGAACCCAAGAAAGGGAGGCAGGAAGTGGGAATCAGACAGAGGAGAGGGGCAAAAGGGTCCCTAAAGGATGGCGAGGAGAAGCACAGGCCGATAGATGTGCACCAGGACGAGAGAGGGGGCAGTCAGGCGAGGCTGGGACAGGTGGGGCTCCAGAAAGGACTGCAGGAAACAGAGCTGATAAACACGGATGGGTGGGAGAGTCTGCCATACAAAGCCACTCAGAGGAAGCTCCAGAGGCAGGATTCCATAATAAAAGAAACAGCGTCAGGAGGTGCCGTTAGAGACTGGGGAATACGATATCTCGGCACATTTATCGCTGGCTTTTCTCTTCTCGAGAAAGCTTAGCTTGAATGAAAGCGAGAGATCTGTAAGTGCGCACAGAAACTCAACAGCATCAGCACAGGAGCGGGGTGGCGGGGGGGGACAAAAAAGCATGGTGAACCGTGCACTTTAGTAGAAGGAAGCTGCAGATAGTGACCATTCTAAGTAATCAAAAGATGAGCAAGAGGACGTGAGTGTTTACCCTAGCACCTAACACAGTGACTGGAACATAGAAAATATTCAATAAGTACTCAGTGAGTGAATGTGTAAAGAAATGAACAGGTATGATTCTTAAGGGCAAAAAGCATGAGAATTTATGCTTTAAATACATAATTTAAATGTATAACTTTTAAACACTCTGGAGAGCTATCTGCTTTCGGAAGTGGTGGGCCAGCACGCTGTAAACCAGTTTCCATGCAGGACAATGACAAATGGTGGAGACAATGGTGGAAAGCATCTGTTTGAAGGCATGAGCGAACAGTAAGAAAAGCCCTGAGGCAATAAGAACTTGGGAGACTATGGCTTCGGGAAGGGGACATGTAGAAATGCAAGCTTGGTGTTTGGGGCCAGACTCACCCTGAAGGATTTGCTGGTGATATTTTTCAAGTGATAGTTGAAAGGCTGATATCAGCTTCCTGAAGTCTATGGGACTGGAGAAACACTTGAGGTTTAGGCCTTATCAAGAAAGAGGATCCTTGGTGCTCCAGAGAAAAATGAGACTTTGAAATTCACTAGCTTTCACAAAGACTGAAGCCCTTCTTCCCAAAGGATCCATCTTGGGGTGGACTAAGGCCATCTGGCCCCAGTCTAACTGCCAGAAGCAAAACAAAGTCATCTTTTGAGGAAGATAACACTATTCATAGCTGTAACGTCTCATTTTTTCACAGCTGTAAGCTCTCATTTTTATTCACACTATTTGATCAAAAATCACCTGGCATCCCATGGAACAAGATCAAATGACTAAAAACCAAGAGAGAGACAATATAAACAGGTCTATGGGAGACATAGGTGCCGCAGTTATCAGTTGACTGTGATTAATATGTTTAAGACAGATGACAAGCTGACAAATTGAGCAAAGAATGGAAAACTATACAAATTAATTAAATGGCAGGTGGAACAACTGAAAAGTACAATAAATAAAAATAGGAACTCACAGGTACAGTTAAATAGGGTTTACCTTTAACAGCCTATTGGTTATACCTATAGAGAAGATTATGGATGGAATATAGGTAAAATAGTTGAAGCTTAGATAAAATGTCCAGCCTGAGACATGTAGAGAAAAAAGATGGAAAATACAGAAAAGAGCTATGAGAGAAACACGGAGCACGGCAAAAAGTCCTAACACAGGTGTAACCGCAGCCCCTGAAGGAGAGGAGACAGGAGGGAGAGACGCAACGTTTAAAGAGATAATGACAGAGATTTCCAGAGATGATGAAAGACAAGACTGGAGATAAAGGGAACCACAGGCAAGACGGATCCAAAGAGAACCACATATAAGGGTAATGCAAAACTGCTGAAGCCAAGACAAACAGAAAGTCTTAAAAACACTCAGAATGAATGACTGATCGCCTCCAAAGCAGCAGCAATCAAATAACCGTGACTTCTTAACAGAATCGAGGGAGTGAAATCACAGAGATGCTTAAAACCCCAGAAACAACCTTACAACTTGTGGAACTAGAATTCCACTTCCAGCACAAATATTCCTCAAAAATAAAGGTAGGAAGGACTTCCCTGGGGGCCCAGTGGCTAAGAATTGGCCTTCCAATGCAGGGGACACAGTATGACCCCTGGCCCAGGAAGATCCCACATGCTGCGGGGCAACTAAGCCTACCAGCCGCAACTACTGAAGCCTGAGCTCAAGAGCCCATGCCGGGCAACAAGAGAAGTCACTGCAATCCGAAGCCCGCAAACCTCCACGAAGAGTGGCCTCTGCTTGCGAAACCAGGAAAGCCTGAGGCGGAAACCAAGACCCAGCACAGCCAAAAGTAAATCAGCACATTTTTTTTTCCCCAAAGGGAGAATAAAAAACATTTCAGACAGAAAAAACCTGACACAATCTGTCGCCTGAATACTTGCACTGAAAGGAATGTGAAACGGAAGGAAAACAGCTCCACGTGCAAGCGCCGAGACGTGGAAAGGAATAAGCGTCGATGGATGGGATATACAAGCAAGTTTAAAAGGACTGACTCGTTGGAACAGACCCTGATGCTGGGAAAACCTGAAGGCGGGAGGAGAAGGGGACAACAGAGGATGAGATGGTTGGATGGCATCACCGACTCGACGGACATGAGTTTGAGTAAACTCTGGGAGCTGGTGATGGACAGGGAAGCCTGGCGTGCTGCAGTCCATGGGGTCGCAGAGTTGGACACGACTGAGCGACTGAACTGAAAATGAATATTGACTATACAAACCATATTGTAATATTTTGTGTGGTTCAAAATATATGTAGACGTAAAACATATGGGAGATAAATGGAGTTAAAGTTCTATATAGTCTGAGAAGTGGTAAAAGTGCAGCTTTATATCACATTTTTTATAAGTGAAGGATGCTTGTCATAATCTCTAGAATAGTTTCTAAAAGAATAGTGAAAGGATACATAACTCACAAGGTAATAGAGCAAGAAATGAAATACCGAAAAACACGTAAGTCCAAGAAAAGGCAAAACGAGAGAGAAAAAGCAGCATGGAAAAAGCAGGACAAACAGAAAACTGTAGTGAAAGCAGAGATTTATGCCCGAATGCGTCAGCAACTGTGCGTGAATGGGGAAGGAACTCCAAGCTAGAGACAAAAACTGTCGGAACTGATTACAGTTGAAAACACTGCGTATAGAAATTCCCTGGTGGGCCAGAGGTTGAGAATTTGCCTGCCATTTCAGGGGACACTGGTTAAAACCCTGGTCCAAGAAGATTCCACACGCCGTGGAGCAAGTAAGCCCGTGCGGCATGACAGCTGAGCCTGCGCTCTAGGGCCCTCACGCTGCAACCACGGAGCCCACATGCAGCAGTGACTGAAGCCCGTGTGCCCTCAAGCCCATGCGCGGCACCAAGAGAAGCCCCTGGAGCAGCCTGCACATTGCAGCTAGGAGGCAGCCCCTGCTCACCGTGACCACATCGCAGCTAGGAGGCAGCCCCTGCTCACCGCGACCACATTGCAGCTAGCAAATAGCCCCTGCTCACCGTGACCACATCGCAGCTAGCAAGCAGCCCCTGCTCACCGTGACCACATTGCAGCTAGCAAGCAGCCCCTGCTCACCGCGACCACAGAAAAGCTTTGACGCAACGGAGACCGGCCGGCACAGCCAGGAATACAGAAATACTGAAATTTAAAAAATGTGGCCTGCAAAAGATGCACTATAAACATGAAAACCCAGGAGGGCGAATGGTAAAAAGATAAGAAAAGATACCTCCTGAAGACACTGACCAAAGGAAGCCTTTGTGGAAAATATCAGAGACTTTAAGATAAAACACATACCAGAGCTGGAGAACACTTTGTGATTGTCGATCACTGACGGTAAAAGGCAATAGCATCATCATCTTATGGGATTTAATTATACGTAGAAGTAGAATGTATGATCAGGAACAACACAAAAGGCAGGAAGGCGTGAAGAGAGTCAAAGGGTCCTGAGATCACAGCGCTGTCTGGGAAGTGGGAAAAGTGCTAGCATATTATGGTCGGAAATGTCAATGGTTCGTGTTGTCCTTAACCACGATGAGAATATTAAAAGACTGCAAAATCAAAAGCTACAGGTTCCCAGTGGGGAGGGGCAGTGGGGGAGGGGAAGCATGGAGGCGGGAGATTAAGAAACACCAACTATCACGTCTAAAACACTCTACAAGGACATGCTGCCCAGCACGGGGGACATAGCCAGTATTCCATACTGACTATCAGTGGAGCGTAACCTTTAAAGCCTGTGAATCACTATATTATACACCTATGGCATATAATTGGAGAAGGCGATGGCACCCACTCCAGTCCTCTTGCCTGGAAAATCCTATGGACAGAGGAGCCTGGTAGGCTGCAGTTCATGGGGTCGCTAAGAGTCGGATACCATTGAGCGACTTCACTTTCACTTTTCACTTTCATGCATTGGAGAGGGAAATGGCAACCCATTCCAGTGTTCTTGCCTGGAGAATCCCAGGGATGGGGGAGCCTGGTGGGCTGCCGTCTATGGGGTTGCACAGAGTCGGACACGACTGAAGTGGCTTAGCATAACATATAATATTGTACATCAACCATATTTTTAAAACAAATTAATAAATAAACTATGTCTTTTGTGGGGATTCCCTGGTGGCTCAGTGGTGAAGAAACTGCCTGCCAATGCAGGAGACACAATTCAATCCCTGGGAGAAGGAAATGGCAACTGATCCAGTATTCTTGCCTGGGAAATCCCACGGACAGCGGAGCCTGGCGGGCTGGAGTCCGTGGGGCTGCAGAGTCAGACAGGACTTAGTGACTGAAACAGTAACAGTGTCTGTCGTGAGTAGCATGTAGGGCCTCACTGGTGGCTCAGATGGTGAAGAACACACCTGCAGTGCAGGAGACTTGGGTCGGGCAGATCCCCTGGAGAGAGGAATGGCGACACACAGCATTCTTGCCTGGAGGATTCCAAGGACAGAGGAGCCTGGCGGGCTGGAGTCTGTGGGGTCGCAGAGTCAGACACGACTGACTGACTAACACTGTCGCTTTCACAAGCAGTATATAGCTGGGCTTGAGGTTTCAGTTCAGCGCGACTTTTACGTTCTTTTAATTAGAAATTTCAGTCTTTTAAATTTAATTTAATCACTCATATTTCTTGGATGTGTTATTATACTGTTTTTATTTATCCTGTTTTATCTTCTCTTTTCTTTCTGGCCTTCCTCTGGATTAATGCTTTTTCCCCTCTATTAGCTTTTGGTTCAAAGACAAGCAATAAGAGGACTAATAGATTTTTTTATGGTATAAAATTCAAAATGTTTGAACATAAAGACCAATTAACATAATGACCAATTAAAGAACAGGGAGAAATACTTGTTTCATAATTGCCAAAGGGCTAATACGTTTATTACAAAGAGAGTTCCTGAAAGCGAATAAGGAAAAAAATATCCTAAGGGACTTCCCTGGAGTCCAGTAACTAAGACTCTGAGGGCCGCTGCAGGGGCCCAGGGCTCCACCCCCGGTCAGCAAATTACTGCCGCAGCTAGAGATCCTGTGTATCGCAACTAAGACCCGGAGAGGGCAAATAAGTAAATATTTAAAAATTTTAAAATATTCTGATATAAATGGGCAAATGATATGAACAGGTGATTCACGAAGAAAAAGAAACGTTCAATGAGTAAACAAAAGTTCAGCTTCCATTCATAATTTGGCAAATACAATTAAGTGAATTAATGAGAGACTTAACTTATCAAGTTGGCAAACATTAAACAAAACTGAAATACTTGCTGTTAGCACAGGTGCCGGGGGAAGGGCATTCTGTGGCGCATCTGACGGCAGACGACCTCCTTTTGGAAGGCGTTTAGGGGGCATCCAGCACACCCTCAGGAAGTGTACATTGTTAAGACGTGCGTGTCCTCTCTGGCCCCCAAAATCCTCTTCCAGGAATTTGTCCCAAGGAAATAGATTTGGTGTGAAGATATTTATTAGGAAGGCACTTGGGAAATTGTTGTAATTAGCATACATCCACACACACACACGCACGCGCGTGAGAGAGGTGGAGTTAAAGGGACACAGCAGCCGAGTGAGAGAGTTCCCACTGAGCAAAACCGGAATAATCTGATAACAAAGGGCTGTCATGTTGGAGTCTCACCCAGAGAACAGAATGAGTGCCTATGCGTTCATACTGATATAAGTAGGAGACTGAGGAACGTTCCTAACTGCGGGGGGAGCATCCCACCTGACCCCGGTAGACACTCTGTCGGCAGGAGGACAGAGCCTGACCCCACAAGGGTGTGCTGTGGTTAGTGACTGGCTTTCGAAGGGGGACGAAGGAGGGGCTTTAGAGCAAGCTGGCCGACAGCCCCTCAGGGTAGGTGATCAAGGTCAGCACCCGCAGCGGTGGGCCCTGTTGGAATGAAGCTTGGCCGGGATCAGTGAGGAAGCATGCCACCTCCGTGGTCCCCCTTCCCAGGACCTGCATCCCCAGTGTAACTACGAGAGAAGCATCACACAGACCCCACTGAAGCATATTCCACCACCCACCTGACCCGCTCTCCTGAAGACTGTCACGGCCACTAGAACTAGGAAAGTCTGAGGACCCGTCACAGCCCCAAGGAGCCCGAGGGGACAGGACGGCTAAACGCAGGGCGGATCCTGGAGCAGAAGGCGGGCAGGAGGGAAGGACGGAGGGAGGAGGGATAGTGTATGGGCTCTCCGTTCAGCTCAGCTCAGTCGCTCAGCCGTGTCCAACTCTTTGCGACCCCATGAATCGCAGCACGCCAGGCCTCCCTGTCCATCACCAACTCCGGGAGTTCACTCAAACTCGCGTCCATCGAGTCGGTGATACCATCCAGCCATCTCATCCTGTGTCGTCCCCTTCTCCTCCTGCCCCCAATCCCTCCCAGCGTCAGAGTCTAATAATGTATCAGCAGCGGGTTCGTTAGCTGTGACCAAGGCTCTGTGCTAAAGTGAGATGTAAATAACAAGGAGAGCTGGGTGGGCGGCATATGGGAACCCTTTGTACTGTCTTTACCATTTTTACGTACACCTAAAACTGCTCTAAAACAGAAAGTTTATTTAAGAAATAGACAAAAGTATGCCAGATTACAAAACAGCATATATAATATGATTGGGTTTTGAATCAAAATTGTAGATGAGCATGTGGACGGCAAGGAGACCCAGCGAGTCCATCCTGAAGGAGACCAGCCCCGGGTGTTCTTTGGAAGGACTGACGCTAAAGCTGAAACTCCAGTGCTTTGGGCACCTCATGCGAAGCGTTGACTCATTGGAAAAGACTCTGATGCTGGGAGGGATTGGGGGCAGGAGGAGAAGGGGACGACCGAGGATGAGGTGGCTGGATGGCATCACGGACTCGATGGACGGGAGTCTGAGTGAACTCCGGGAGATGGTGATGGATAGGGAGGCCTGGCGTGCTGCGGTTCACGGGGTCGTAAAGAGTCGGACACGGCTGAGCGACTGAACTGAACTGAACTGAACTGAAAAGAGCGATAATCCAAATGACAATGTGACATCCTAACTGTGTGTTTATCCAACTTCCACCTAAAAGTAAGCCCCCTCGGGAGCGCAATGACCTTCTCTGTGGGTGAGTGAACTGCTCACCTTCTTGCTTTCGTTCTGTCCGATTTCGCTTCGCGTGTTTGTTTCTGTCCCCTGTGCTGGGTCTTTGTTGCTGCGCGGGGTGTTCTCCAGTTGCACTGAGTGAGGGCTACCCTTCAGGTGTGGGGCCCGTCTTCACCAAGCCGGCGGCTCTGGTTGTGTACCATGAGATCCAGAGCGTGGGCTCGGCAGTCACGCTGCCTGGGCTTCCTGGCTCCGTGGCACGTGGGATCCTCCCGGATCAGGCTGCAAAGCCGTGTCCCCTGCACTGGCCGGCAGACTCTTTGCCACTGAGCCAGCAGGGAAGCCCCTGCTTCTGGTACTTTAAAGCTCCCTCATTAGGCGCATTCAAGTTTAGGACTGCTGTGTCTTCCTGGCGAGTCAGCCTTTCATCACTGTGAAATCTTCTCCATTTCTGGTGACACGCTTCGTTTTGTGGTGTCAGCTCCCCATCTTGGTATGTGATTTTCATTTACACTCTGCATTTTGTTCTAGTCTCTCTTTCCTTGAATTCCTTTGGGTGAATCACAGATTTTTTTAATATCCAATTTCATTGCCTCCACTGATTTTTTTTTTTAATTTTGTATTGGCATATAACCGATTAACTGTGTTGTGATAGTTTCAGGTGAATGGCAAAGGGACTCAGCCATACATAAACATGTATCCATCCTCCCCCAAACTCCCCTCCCATCCAGGCTGCCACATGACATTGAGCTGAGTTCCCTGTGCTACACAGTAGGTCCTTGTTGGTTAGCCATTTAAAATGTAGCAGTGTGTACATGTCCACCCCAAACTCCCTAACTACCCCTACCCCACAGCAACTATAAACTCATTCTCTAAGTCTGTGAGTCTCTTTCTGTTTTGTCAGTTCTATTTGCGTCATTTTTTAGATTCCACATACGAAGGTACGTCATACAACATTTCTCCTTCTCTGTCTGACTTCACTGAGTACGACAGTCTCTAGGTCCGTCCGTGTTGTTGCAAATGGCCTGATTCCATTCTTTTCAATGGCCGAGTGACACCCCATTGTATGTCTGTGCCATCTTTTCTACCCACCCCTCTGTCGACGGACACCCAGCCTGCTTCGGTGCCTCGGCCGCTGTGAACAGTGCTGCGGCGAACGCTGGGGTGCACGCGTCTTTTCCATCACCGTTTTCTCTGGGCACACGCCCAGGATTGTGGGATTGCTGGATCATACGGTAGCTCCGTTTCTAGTTTTTTAAAGACCCTCCATACTGTTCTCCATCGCTCCTGCACCAATTAGCATCCCACCAACAGTGTAGGAGGGCTTCCTTCTCGCTATACCCTCTCCAGCATTTCCTGTTTGTGGATTCTTTGATGATAACCGTTCTGGCTGGTGTGGGCTGATACCTCACTGCAGTTTGATTTGTATTTCTCTAATAATTATCAGTCTTGAAAGTCTTTTCATGTGTCTTTTGGGCATCTGTATGTCCTCTTTGGAGAAATGTTTATTTAGGTCTTCTGCCCATTTGTTGATTAGGTTGTTGGTTTTGATGAGCTGTTTGTAAATTCTGGAGACTAGCACCTTGTCAGTTACATCATTTGCAAATATTTTCCCGCCCAATCTATGAGCTGTTTTTTTGTTTTGTTCATTGTCTCCTTTGCTATGCAAAAGCTTTGAGTTTAAGTAGGTTCCATTTATTTATTTTTGTTTTTATTTCCATCCTGGGAGACAGACTGCATAAAAATATTGCTTTGATTTATGTCAGAGAGTGTTCTGCCTATGTTTTCCTCTAGGAGTTTTATAGTTTGGTCTCACATTTAGGTTTGGTCTCCATTTTGAGCTTATTTTTGTGTTTGGTGTTAAAGAATGACCTAATTTCATTTTTTTTTACATGTAGCTGTCCATTTCTCACAGAACTAGAACAAAAAAATCCATTGACTTTTAAAGTTATGCTTCTTCTGGTTTTGTTTTAGAGGCTGTCCTAGAAATTACAGTACACAGCCCATGTCTTTAAGCTCATAGCATGCCTTTCAATGGCATTTCACAGCTGTGTAAGAGCCTGAAAACAGCATCATTCCGTACGCTCCCTCTCCCGCCCTTTGCGCTTTTAAGTGCCTGTCATTTTATGTCTATGCTATAAACTGAAGAAAAAAGACACCTTATCTTTTCAAGAATTCAAACTACATACAGGGACTTTGCCGGTAGGGATCTGCCTGCTAGTGCAAGGGACATGGGTTCGACCCTCGGTCTGGGAAGATTCCACGGAACAACTAAGTCCGTGCACCACAGCTGCTAAGCCTGTGCTCTTGGGCCTGTGAGCCACAACTGCCGAAGCTGAGCACCCACGGCTGCTCCTGGGCTCTGCCACGAGAGGAGCCTCCCTGGCCAGAAGCCTGTGCATCACACAGAAGAGCAGCCCCGCGCTCTGCAGCCAGAGAGAGTGCAAGTGCATCAACAAAGACCCAGCACAGCCAAAAACAGACGAGCAGACAGACAGCTGAAAAGCACGCATAAACGAGAGATCGCTACTGTTGTGTAGTCGCTTATCGCCGTCTGACTCTTTGCAACCCCACGGACTGTAGCCCGCCAGGTTCCTCTGCCCATGGGATTTCTCAAGCAAGAATACCACAGTGGGTATCCATTACCTTCTCCAGGGAATCTTCTTGACACGGGGATCAAAGTCACGTCTCTTGCATTACAGGCTGATTCTTTACCACTGAGCCGTCAGGGAAGTCACATATATATATAGGGGTGTGTGTGTGTGTGTGTGTGTATACACACACAATAAACTATGTAAAGTAAAGACCGCAATGGTTTTCGCGTTTGCCTCGACAGTCACCCATTCTGGTGCCCTTTATTCCTTTCGGGAGATCCAGAGTCTCATGACGTATCATTCCTCTTGATCCCAAAGGACTTCTTACAGTATTTCTCACAGAGCAGGTCTATGACACATATTTTCCAGATTCTGTAGATCTCAAATTGTCCCTATTTTGCCTTAATGTTTGAAAGGCACTTCTCTGGACCTAGACGTCTAGACTGACTTCCTTCCAGCACGGCAAGGATATGTGTTCCATTGTCTCCTGGTTTCTGCTCTTTCTACAAAAAGTCAGCTGTAATTCATTTTCCCTTGGGTGGTTTTCAAGGTTCTTTTTATCTTTGGTTTCCATGAGTTTGACTTTAGTGTGCCTAATGTGCACTTTTCGGAGAAGGCAATGGCACCCCACTCCAGTACTCTTGCCTGGAAAATTCCATGGATGGAGGAGCCTGGTAGGCTGGAGTCCATGGGGTCGCTAAGAGTCGGACACAACTGAGCAAATTCACTTTCACTTTTCACTTTCATGCATGGGAGAAGGAAATGGCAACCCACTCCAGTACTCTTGCCTGGAGAATCCCAGGGATGGCGGAGCCTGGTGGGCTGCCGTCTATGGGGTCGCACAGAGTCGGACACGACTGAAGCGACTCAGCAGCAGCAGCAGTGTGCACTTCTATCTGTTTTTAATGTATTGAGGGCTTGTTGAACTTTTGGGATATGTAGACTGATATCTTTAATCAGTTTTGGAAAGTTGTCAGTCATTATACCTTCAAATGTTTCCTCTCCCTCATTCTCTCTGTTCTCCTTGTGAGATGCCAAATTTATGCAGGTTAGAACATGACTGAGCGACTGAACTGAACTGAACTAGAACATTTGATATTGACTCACAGATCTTCGTCAGTGGGTTAGATGTGATATTTAGTTTCATCTTCAAAGGAGAAATACCCAAGTATGGACGACACAAACGGCTGCACCTTCGCTGTGCAGTAAGGACAGGCTAGGCTATGCTCAAAGGCTTACACAAACAAGAGCTCACTTTTTGCTCATACAGCATGTCCCTCTTGGGTCAGCTGGAGCTATTCAGGAACAGAGTCCAGCCTGCATCTGGAACACTGACGGCTGTTATGGCAGAGGAAGAAGAAAGTATGGATAGCCATGGTTGGCTCTTCTACCCATCCGTGAAAAATATCGTTTCTGTTCACATATTGTTGGTATCAAGTCATATGGCCAAACCTGAGTCAATGGGCAAGGAAGCACACTCTTCCTCTAAGGACAGAGAACAGTGTGTCTGAATAATAACCTTCCACCACAGTCCACCCTTCTGACCACACACAATTGCTTTCCTCCCCCGTGACAAGAGTGACAATCCAAAGTCCCAGGTGGTAGGTCATCAGGATTGTGTTTATATCAGGTCTTGATCTGGAGGCCAAAGAACTAAGAAGTTGAGTCTACCTTCCATGCCACACGTGTGATAGGCAGGGGCTGGGCGGGAGGGCAGGGCTGAGATGACCACAGTGAGCACTCCTGTGTGGGAAGCAGGAGTGGGAGGCACAGGTGTCACTGGTCCACCGCAGCTCTGATCTCTCACTGGGCAGGGGCTGAGAGGCCTTCTCGAAAAGGACCCTTGCTCAGTCGCCTGTTCGCCGTGGCCATTTTCTCCACTCCTGGGACCTCCTTTTCCACTCTCTTTCTTGGCTACATGTAAGAAGCACTGAAGGATTTCTTTTCCTTGGAGAAATGAGCATGTTTCCTGGGCTGTTTCTTGGTTATCGAAGGCACCGGGCCCAAGGTTTGCAATCACAGTCTCTTTCAGCGCAGCCCGGAGGCACAGGGCTCAGAAACACAGCCAGCCCTCTCTGACTTCAGTCAGCTCCATGCGCCAACAGACACACCCACAATCCACCGAGACGGAGATGCACCCTCTCTCTGGACTTCAACGCAGGTACCTGAAGCTTATCAGGAACTGGGAGAAAGCTACATTAGTCTCTGCAAGGACTTATGGGTGTCACCTTAAGTCTTTCAGAAATGTTAACAGTAGGCATCAGAGCCATACAGCTAATTTGTGGAAGGCAGTGCTTTGATCGGCTTTTGTCATTCAGAGCCCTTTTCAGATTCACCTTTTACTGGTTGGAGGTGAGAATCATTTCTATACTCAGATGTGTAAACTTTCTGTTTTTTGGAATCTCCTTATTTCTTTGCATTCCTACTTTTACACCAGATAGTTCTTTTCTGAGTGTCTCTCACGGTGCCTTGCCCCATGCAGACAGCAGCCACCAAACCACACGCTAGCATTCTGCTGGCCCGAAACCTCAGCTCATTAGGGTTTGATATTGGTGCTCGTGTCCAACTCTTGAGACCCCTGGACTGTAGTCTGCCAGGCTCCTCTGTCTATGGGATTTCCCAGGCAAGCATACTGGAGTGGGTTGCCATTGCCTTCTCCAGGGGATCTTCCCAACTCAGAATCAAACCTGGGTCTCCATCTACTTCACAAGTTAGTGACAGTTTTACCAACTGTCATACATACCACGTACCTTGGGCTTTCCTAGTGGTTCAGCTGGTAAAGAATCTGCCTGCAATGAGGGAGACCTGGATTTGATCCCTGGGTTGGGAAGATCCTCTGGAGTGGAATACTACCCACTCCAGTATTCTGGCCTTGAGAATTCCATGGACTATAGTCCATGGGGTTGCAAAGAGCTGGACACGACTGAGCGACTTTCACGTATACTATGTACCAAGTGCCTCCATCCAGCCTCCAGCAGATGTCCCCTCACTGCAGTCCCCCAGGCCCTGGAGCCAGTGCCGCGGTTTTAGGACTCCAGGCAGCGGTATCTCACTCCTGGCACCCAGTCCTGTAGACTCTATGACAGGCCAAGTTATAGCGCCACATAAGTCACTCTGAAGCCACACTACCAGCGGCAAGAGTGCCGCGCTTCGCATCGTCACCTCCTTCTCTTCGCAGGGCTGGCCCACCATTTATAATGCAGGACGACTGAGCAACCTCTGTCAATTTTGCCAAAATAGAGAGAAAAGAGATGGAGGAAACATGCAGTTGCTTAAAGCCTCGGTGTAGGTGTGACCCTTGTCCCTTTTGCGTACTGCCATTAGCCAGAGTAAATCACACACCCAAGTCTGACATCTACCGGACAGGGGAGCACTCTCGTTCCCCAGAGAAGGGGAGCAACCCGCAATACTATCCACCACACCTGCCTGTGAGACAATATCTCAGAGAAGCACCCAAGAAGAGTCCTAAGAAAGAGAGAAACTAATATATTCTGCGGTGAAAATTATCTTTTAAGCTTCAAATCTGAAAATGTTGAGGTGAGCTTTCGACTGATAAGAAATGGTTTTTATCTGCATTTTGTGAAGCTTTTAGGAAACCATCTAATCAGGCACATACATAGTGATTACTGGGAAGGACACCACCTCCACGCAGAAGGTTGTCTTCTGAGCTCAGGTGACGACATGAGCTGGAGGAGGTGGCTCTGAGGCCTGGCCTGGCTCATACGTGGGGCCAGGGGCAGGCCTGGCTCTCTGGGAATCAAGGCTTTCATCAGGCACATCATAGCTCCATGGATGATCTCCAAGGCTTCTCCCAAGTCTCCATTTTTATATATAATCTACATATTTTCAAAGGTTTTTCAAGAAAATTGTCATTCTTTGAAAATGTTATTACATATTTCAAAATACAACACTGAATTGCCTTTTCACTTTTTGTGTTTCAAACAATAAGCCATTTACATGAAACAAGCATTTTTAAGAGTGTGTTTGATCCTGCGGCTGTCTCACCATGTGCTATTCTAGTCCTCTGTTTGGAACACAAAAATCATTTCCAAAGCAACTAATTATAGTGTAAGTCACAAGCGTTGGATTACCGCTGCTGGTAGGAAATTAGAAGCAACTATCATGCAAATATTAAAAGCTTCTTATTTTTTAAGTGCTCCCCAAAACTAGTACAAGAATTTTTTTAAAATGCAGGAAAGACATATACAATATCCAATATAGAAATGAACTTCTCAAGTTGGCTTTGTGAGTGATCAGCTCAGCGTGAATCGGAAGGGAGTTATTTTCTGTCTGGGACTTTATACGTTCCCTGGAATCAGTGGAGCTTGCTTGTGTGGACTGTGTCTGGTTCTCTCTCTGTCCCGTGGGTCTGTGTATCGGCTCCTCTGCTAGCACCGCACCCTCCTGATTGCTGCATGTTAGGTCTTAATATCAGGCATGACCCCTCCCACTCTCCGCTTTGCCAAGACTGTTGTTGGTGTTCTAGGGCCATGCCTCTTCATTTAAATTGTAGAGTCTGCTTGTCCTTGTCTACAAAACTTGCTTAGGTTTTAATAGGGACCGAATTAAGCCTATCGATCATTTCAGGGAGAAATGACACATTTGCTCTCTTGTGGCTTCCATTCCACAAACACAGGATGTCATTCCACTTATCAAACCTTTGATTTCTTTCATCAGCATTTTGTAGTTTTAGACATACAGACCTACACATATTTTGTTAATTGAATACCTGCGTTCATGTGTGCTAAGTAGCATCAGTCATGTCTGACTCATTGCAAAGCTATGGACTGTAGCCCACCAGGCTCCACTGTCCATGGAATTTTCCAGGCAAGAATACTGGAGAGGGTTGCCATTTCCTACTCCAGGGAATCTTCCTGACCCAGGGACTGAACCCATATCTCTTATATCTCCTGCACTGGCAGGCGGGTTCTTTACCACTAGCACCACCTGGGAAGGCCAACTGAAGTAAGTATTTCATTATCTTTGGGGTATTCTTGCTTTGAGAACCCCATGAACAGTATAAAAAGGTAAAATGATAGGATACTGAAAGAGGAACTCCCCAGGTCAGTAGGTGCCCAGCATGCTACTGGAGATCAGTGGAGAAATAACTCCAGAAAGGATGAAGGGATAGAGCCAAAGCAAAAACAATACCCAGCTGTGGATGTAACTGGTGATAGAAGCAAGGTCCAATGCTGTAAAGAGCAATATTGCATAGGAACCTGGAATGTCAGGTCCATGAATCAAGGCAAATTGGAAGTGGTCAAACAGGAGATGGTAAGAGTGAACGTCGACATTCTAGGAATCAGTGAACTACAATGGACTGGAATGGGTGAATTTAACTCAGATGACCATTATATCTACTACTGTGAGCAGGAATCCCTTAGAAGAAAGGGAGTAGCCATCATGGTCAACAAAAGAGTCCAAAATGCAGTACTTGGATACAGTCCCAAAAATGACAGAATGATCTCTGTTCGTCTCCAAGGCAAACCATTCAATATCACAGTAATCCAAGTCTATGCTCCAACCAGTAACGCTGAAGAAGCTGAAGTTGAACAGCTCTATGAAGACCTACAAGACCTTTTAGAACTAACACCCAAAAAAGATGTCCTTTTCATTATAGGGGACTGGAATGCAAAAGTAGGAAGTCAGGAAACATATGGAGTAACAGGCAAATTTGGCCTTGGAATGCAGAATGAAGCAGGGCAAAGACTAATAGAGTTTTGCCAAGAAAATGCACTGGTCATAGCAAACACCCTCTTCCAACAACACAAGAGAAGACTCTACACATGGACATCACCAGATGGTCAACACCGAAATCAGACTGATTATATTCTATGCAGCCAAAGATGGAGAAGCTCTATACAGTTAGCAAAAACAAGACCAGGAGCTGACTGTGGCTCAGATCATAAACTCCTTATTATCAAATTCAGACTCAAATTGAAGAAAGTAGGGAAAACCACTAGACCATTCAGGTATGACCTCAATCAAATCCCTTATGATTATACAGTGGAAGTGAGAAATAGATTTAAGGGCCTAGATCTGATAGATAGAGTGCCTGATTAACTATGGAATGAGGTTCGTGACAGTGTACAGGAGACAGGGATCAAGACCATCCCCATGGAAAAGAAATGCAAAAAAGCAAAATGGCTGTCTGAGAAGGCGTTACAAATAGCTGTGAAAAGAAGAGAAGCAAAAAGCAAAGGAGAAAAGGAAAGATATAAGCATCTGAATGCAGAGTTCCAAAGAATAGCAAGAAGAGATAAGAAAACCTTCCTCAGCAATCAATGCAAAGAAATAGAGGAAAACAACAGAATGGGAAAGACTAGAGATCTCTTCAAGAAAATTAGAAACACCAAGGGAACATTTCATGCAAAGATGGGTTCGATAAAGGACAGAAATGGTCTGGGCCTAACAGAAGCAGAAGATATTAAGAAGAGGTGGCAAGAATACACAGAAGAACTGTACAAAAAAGATCTTCATGACCCAGATAATCACGATGGTGTGATCACTCATCTAGAGCCAGACATCCTGGAATGTGAAGTCAAGTGGGCCTTGGAAAGCATTGCTACGAACAAAGCTAGTGGAGGTGATAGAATTCCAGTTGAGCTATTTCAAATCCTGGAAGATGATGCTGTGAAAGTGCTGCACTCAACATGCCAGCAAATTTGGAAAACTCAGCAGTGGCCCCGGGACTGGAAAAGGTCAGTTTTCATTCCAATCCCAAAGAAAAGCAATGCCAAAGAATGCTCAAACTATCGCACAATTGCAGTCATCTCACATGCTAGTAAAGTCATGCTCAAAATTCTCCAAGCCAGGCTTCAGCAATACGTGAACTGTGAACTCCCTGATGTTCAAGCAGGATTTAGAAAAGGCAGAGGAACCAGAGATCAAACTGCCAACATCCGCTGGATCATGGAAAAAGCTAAAGAGTTCCAGAAAAACATCTATTTCTGCTTTATTGACTATGCCAAAGCCTTTGTCTGTGTGGATGACAATAAACTGTGGAAAATTCTGAAAGAGATGGGAATACCAGACCACCTGACCTGCCTCTTGAGAAACCTATATGCAGGTCAGGAAGCAACAGTTAGAACTGGACATGGAACAACAGACTGGTTCCAAATAGGAAAAGGAGTACGTCAAGGCTGTATATTGTCACCCTGCTTATTTAACTTCTATGCAGAGTACATTGTGAGAAATGCTGGGCTGGAAGAAGCACAAGCTGGAATCAAGATTGCTGGGAGAAAATATCAATAACCTCAGATATGCAGATGACACCACCCTTATGGCAGAAAGTGAAGAGGAACTAAAAAGCCTCTTGATGAAAGTGAAAGAGGAGAGTGAAAAAGTTGGCTTAAAGCTCAACATTCAGAAAACTAACATCATGGCATTTGGTCCCATCACTTCATGGGAAATAGAAGGGGAAACAGTGGAAACAGTGTCAGACTTTATTTTTTTGGGCTCCAAAATCACTGCAGATGGTGACTGCAGCCATGAAATTAAAAGATGCTTACTCCTTAGAAGAAAAATTATGACCAATCTAGATAGCATATTCAAAAGCAGGGATATTACTTTGCCAACAAAGGTCCGTCTAATCAAGGCTATGGTTTTTCCAGTGGTCATATATGGATGTGAGAGTTGGACTGTGAAGCAGGCTGAGCGCTGAAGAATTGGTGCTTTTGAACTGTGGTGTTGGAGAAGACTCTTGAGAGTCCCTTGGACTGCAAGGAGATCCAATCAGTCCCTCTTAAAGGAGATCAGCCCTGGGATTTCTTTGGAGGGAATGATGCTGAAGCTGAAACTCCAGTACTTTGGCCACCTTATGCAAAAAGTTGACTCATTGGGAAAGACTCTGATGCTTTGAGGGATAGGGGGCAGGAGGAGAAGGGGACGACCGAGGATGAGATGGCTGGATGGCATCACTGACTCGATGGATACAAGTCTGAGTGAACTCCGGGAGATGGTGATGGACAGGGAGGCCTGGCGTGCTGCGATTCATGGGGTCGCAAAGAGTCGGACACGACTGAGCGACTGAACTGAACTGAACTGAACTGAAGACTTCCTATCTAGACAATCATACCACCTACAAACACAGCTTTATATCTTCCTTTCCAATCTGTATACCATTTATTTCTTTTCCTTGACTCATTTACTGGCCAGAACTTCCACATTCAGTACTAATAAGTTGTTACTGATCTTTTTTGAAGAGTTATTTATTTTAGTTGGAGGCTAATTACAATATTGTGGTGGGTTTTGGCATGCGTTCACATGAATCAGCCATGGGTGTACCTGTGTTCCCCACCCTGAAGCCCCCTCCGCCCCCCTGCCATCCCATGCCTCAGGGCCATCCCAGGGCACCAGCCCTGGGCACCGTGTCTCCTGCGTGCCACCTGGGCTGGCAGGCACGCAGCCTTCCCCATGCGATATGCTGTTGGCTGTAGGCTGTTTTAATACACGTTCTTTATCAAGTTGCGGTTGCTCCTCTGAATGTCCAAATTCCTAAGAGTTTTCACCATGAACGGGTGCTGGATTTTGCCAGGTGCTTTGTCTGGGTCAATGGATATCATCATATTATTTTTATTCTTTGGCCTGATCATATATTGGACCACACTGTTTGATTTTCTAATATTAAACCAGCCTTGCCCATCTGGAATAAATCCCACTTGGACACAGTGTATAGATTTTTGTGTTGTTGGATTTGGTTTGTTAATATTTTGCTGAGGAGTTTTCACATCTAAATTCAGGAGTGATATTAGTCGGTGCGGGGTTTTGTTTTATTCTGTTTTCACTCTTTGTCTGGTTTCGGTATTGGGACAATACTAGCTTCTCAAGTATGACTGGGAAGTGCTCCTCTTCTACTTTCTGAAAGGGGTCGTATAAAACTGGTGTTAATTCTTTTAACATTTGGCAAAATATTCCATGGAAGACATCTGGCCCTGCAGATTTCCCTACCAGGAGATTTTAAATGAAAAGTTCAAGGACTATTCATGTTATCCATTTCATCAGAGTGGGGTTTTGATAGTCTGTGGTTTTCAAGAAATCGATCCATTTCTTGTGAATTTTTGAGCAAAAATTTGTTTATAGTGTTTCCTTACTGTCTCCTTGATGTCTGCAGAATCCGTTCATAATAACGTGCTAACATCCTGTACTGAATCCATCCTGATTTTGATGGTTTGTGTCTTCTCTATTTTTGCTTTTGTCAGTCTTGCTAGAGTCTGATGGTTTTATTTTCTTTGCAGAATCAACCTTTCCCACTGCTTTTTGCTGCTGTTTTCTGCCTCTCAATTCCATGGGTCGCTGCCCTTGTCTGCACTGTCTCCTTCCTCCGTCCTCGTCCTTCTCGGGCTTCATGCGGTGGAGGCTCAGGCTGCTCGTCTGAGGCCTCTCCTCCTCCCTGATGGCGCATTAGGTGCTGTGCACTCTCCTCCTGCTCGGCTTCAGCTTCATCCTTCACCTGACACTTTGACAAGAATGTGTTTCTCTAACACTTGGTCAGCAACAGCCAGAGTCGCTCTTGGCTCGCTGCACAAAACACACCCTTGGTGATCTATGCACAAGCACTCCCATAGAATCACAGATTCTCTCACACACTGTAAGGAGAACTCCAGGGCACCATTCCATCAACACACTCAGATGGCAGTGAAGCGCAAACGTGAACCAGGCAAGCAAAACACTCTTCCTGCCTGGGTAGAAGCACTCTTCTCAGACTTTGCACACCTCTCGAGAGCGGGCAGGGGTATTACTAAATCTATTCCATGCCTTGAAAATTCTATGTTGTCTTATATCCTTACTGGAGAGAAGCTGAAATGGAAGAAAGTGCATCTTCTGGGAAGAAGCACAGAGAAAGCTGGGGTGAGCAAAACACCCAGGTGGATTTGTGTAAAGGTGTAGGAGAGGGAAAGAGACAACGATAGAGAATAAGACAAGATCCTCAACATCCGCAGTCAGCAAGGACGTGCAAACCAAACCACAAAGTACCACTTCACACCCACGGGGATGGCTAGAATCAAGAAGACAGAGATAAACGGTGCTGGCAAGAAGGTGGGTAGGCTGGAGACCTGTGCACTGTTTGTGGGGTATAAAATGGTGCAGCTATTTTGGAAACTAGTTCAATAATTCCTCAAAAAATTAAATATAGTTGCTACTGCTGTGATATGAATTGCACATTTAAAAATGGTTGAGATGATAAATTTTGTTATTTTACCACAATTTTAAAAAGTTAAACATAGAATTACCATATGACTCAGAAGTTCTACTCCTAGGTATCTATCCAAGAGAAATGAAAACATATTTCCATATAAAGTTTTGTGCATGGATGTTCACAGCAGTATTATTCATAATAGTCAGAAGGTGGAAACAACCCAAATATACATCAGCTGATACAGGGATAAATAAATGGAATATGGAATATTATTTGCTTATTTATACTAATATATTCGTATATATATAATCTATATTCCATAATTTTATATATTCAATAACTTTATATATTATATAATTCCATGATTCCATTCTCTTTCATAATTTTATATACACAGAATACATTATTCCATAGAAAGGAATATTATTCAGCCATAAAAAAGAATGCAGTATTGATACATGCTTCGCCATGGATGAACCTTGAAAACATTAAGTTCAGTGAGAGAAGATAGTTGCGAAAGGCCATACTCTGTATGACTCCTTTACTGTGAACTGTCCAGAACAGACGAACGTGCAGAGACAGAAGGCAGATGGATGCTCTCCATGGGGGAGGAAGGGTGAGGACTGACTCCTGGGGGTGGGGTTCCTCTTTAAGGAATGGAGACGCTCTGGAATTAGACAGTGATGGTGGCTGCCAAACCTTGTGAATGTACCGATACCCACTCAATGGTATACTTTAAAAGGGTGAATTTTATGGTGTGTGAATTATATCACAGTTTTTAAGAGTACACAGGACACACTAAGGGAAGGGCCTTTCCCTGGGAGCCCGGGGGCGGCGGGGAGCAAGCTCCAGGACTTGGCAGCACCGGGTCGACCCGGCCTCCGAGAGAGAGCCGCTGAGCTGGCAGTGGGCGGGAGGGGCGGCAGGCTCTGAGCCTGCTCTTGCTGACTCTGGACCTCGGGACAACTGCATCCCCAAGAAAGGCGCTCATCGCCTTAGATGGGAGGAGTTCCAGGCTTCAGACTGAAAGAAGAGAAGCCTAGGCAGGCAAACGAGAAAGCAAGAACGAGCCGGCAGTGAGAAGGGACGGGAGTTAAGTGCAGGCTTGTTTTCCCCCAAACAGCAGTCGAGGGCGCAGGGGCCCAACGCTGGGGTCGCCACCAGGCTGCCTGCAGGCCCTGGGCTCTGTCTTCTCCGGCTGACACCCATCTGGAGGGCACGCGTGACTTTCACTTTTGATTTTTCGATATTTCTGGTACATTCCTCAGCAATCGACGCCCCTTCTGGAGCTGAAGAACAACCACCTCTTTCATACTTAGGAGACGCTTGGCATCCTAGCTATCTGCTCTTTTCAAAAAGATTAACTCCTAGAGAAAAAGATAACTTCTTATTGAAAACAGGTTTGGACCAACTTCAGGTTTTTAAAATCATGCCTGCATTCCTGTGGATCTGATACTGTTATGAGTGCGTATAGCTTACCACTGTGAAGTCAGGGTGGAAAATACATCATCTCTCTCAGATTCCTGGAATAACTTCAAAAGTTCTGGGTCCCCAGATAAGTGTGCAAGAATGCGCAATTCAATCTGCGAAAAGTCTGTCAGACAGAGCTCTGTGTTAATTCAGAACCCATCCACACACGCCTCATTGTTGCCGCCCAGCCCAAGCGACCTCACTTTCCCCTCCCATGGGGAATCAAGGTCGGCACGCCCACCTCCCAGCTGCCAGGCCCCTGGGCGTCTGGGCTGTTCGCCATCCCTGGGGCTAAGAGTCCATGAGACCTCTTCCATAAGGCTGGCAAGGCCTCCAGGGGGCCGCACTCATTGATCGAGTCATCAGAACATCAGAGGTTCAGAAAGGGCTCTCTCTGTGCCAGGCTGTGTGCCTGGGGTACGCTAGCGAACAAGACAGATGACGGTCCCTTCCCGTGTGGAGCTTCTACTCGAGGAGAGGGAGACGGTTTGGGTGAATTATTCGGTGTGTTGGAAGGCGAGCAATGAAACGGGAAACACAGATCGAGAGAAGGAGGCTCCAGAGGGAGTGTGTGTGTGGGGGGGGGGGGGTTGCTGCTGTGACGTGTCCTCGAGAAAGGGACGAGGTAGCAGAGGCAAGGAGGTTGGAGGAGGCAGCGAGACCACGCGTGGGGAAAAGTCTCCATGCGGGGCTGGCGGCGGGGCTGAGGGCAGAGGGGCCGGCATGGCTGCAGCGCGCGGGGAGGGGCGCCAGGGGGCGGGGCAGAGGGGGCGGGGCGGAGGCGGGGCATGGGCGGGGCAGGGGGCGCGGGGCATGGGCGGGGCGGGGGCGGGGCGGGGGGGCGGGGGCGGGGCGGGGGGGCGGGGCGGGGGCGGGGCGGGGGGGCGGGGCGGGGGCGGGGCGGGGGCGGGGGTGGACTTGGGGGGCCTGGCAGGGAAGCTGGGCTCTAGATGCAGTCACATGAAGAAGCCCAGGAGGCAGAGCTGCTCTCGTCTACTGTGCAGGAGAAACCTCGGCTTCGTATAAGTATCTGCCTCGGGGTTTACCTTCAAGAATGAGTTCTGTAAGCACCTTTGGATTATTCAGTTCCTAAGCATTTGAACACGTGAAACACGTAACGTGCGCCCCAGTGACACGGTGTGTCTACCGTGGCCGGCGCGTACCTGCTGCCAGGAAGGTGTGGCCTTCGGATGAAACAAACGCCATCCTTGGGGAGATGCTGAGTTCGTCCTCGTCACCTGAATCATTATGAGTTCAAGAGCACTTGGTGAGCTGATCGTGAGCTGATTCATAGCTATTCCTCACACACAGTTATTTTAACATCACTTGGAAGTCAGAAGAATATTTTCCTGCTTTTTCTTAATGCAATTTTAAAACAGCATAAGACTGCTGAAAGCAAATTAGATTTTCTGCTGTTAAAATTTCCTGTTCTGTCTAGAATTCTTAGTGAAGAAAAGGTCAAACACTGACCCTCTGCGCCTCACCGACAGGAGGCCTCCTTCGGGGAAGGTCTCCCACGGAATGTGCGGTGAAGGGCTGGCGGAGGCCAAGTTGCTGCCCACCTCCAGGAGCTCTGTTCACGTACAACGACGTGCACGTTACTGAAGCTCATGGTGCTTCACTGTTTGGCTTCGACCTTCTGGAAGCAGCAGTTCCCGAAGCCAAGGGGGCAGGAGTTTACTGGGAACGGGACACAGAACCTGGCTTTGCTCAGACTTGAACTTTTCTCGTTTAGAAATATCATCACCCACATGGCAGTGGAGTGGGTCGAGAGAAAGAAGAGCGTGACTACGTTTTGCAAACACGTCCAGTAATTTTCAGACCTTAATAAAAGCCAGCTCCATTGTCTCTCTGTCTCTTCTCTGTTGTGAATCTGGTGGAGGAGAGGCGGTGGGAGGGGAGCCACGCCCCTGTGGTAATTTTTCATCCATTTTCACTTAGAAACCGCTAGAGGGGAGGGGCCGTGCCACTTTAGCTGGGTTTTGTTTTTCAGTGTATATTTAAATCCCGGTCACGCAAACACAGAGGAGAATTTCAGGAAAGAAAAGCAGTTACTTAGAAAAACAATTACAAACATTTCCAGGCTTTTAAAAAAACGTTGCTCAAGATTTTTGTGAAGTAAAAAGAAATGTGTTACCTTTAAAATTTTGAGGTTTAGTTATCTGAATTGGGTGCTTGGAGATACCTTGGATATTCTGCGAATAATAAAGGGGAAACTGCCTTAGCTGAAATATCTTCTCTTAATCTGAATCATTTAACAGTATTTAAAATGTGTTACATTTAAAATATATATATTTTTTATTGGAGAAGGAAATGGCAACCCACTCCAGTATTTTTCCTGGAAAAGTGCATGGACAGAGGAGCCCGGTGGGCTGCAGTCCATGGGGTCATATGACGGAACACGCACGCCTGAGGAGGGGGAGAGAGATGGGTTGGTAGCAGTAAACTGGAAGAACTAAAGACATATTTATTTGGCTGCCCCAGGTCTTAGCTGCGGCATTTGAACTCTCACGGATGGCATCTGGGATCCAGTTCCCGGAGCAGGGATGGAACCTGGGCTCCCTGCATTGGGAGCTCAGAGTCTTTGCCATTGGACTACCAGGGAAGCCCCTAAAATGTGCCGCACTTCATTAAACACTAACAAAATAACTAACGCCAATGTATTATGCATATGTGTGCCAATACTTAATATAACTAACACTGAAACACAGTTTGGGTGGGTAGACCAAAGTATCGATGTAGAGTCAATATATAAAAATCAATTCAATCTTTACATAGTGCCAATGAGTAATCAGACACTGAAATTAAATAAACAATGCCATTTATATTAATAACAGCACCCCCAAAACATTCAGGTATAAACTTGTATGTTGAAAACTACAGAATCCTGATAAAAGAAAATTAATAGTCCTAAATAGATGGAAAGATATACCATGTTCATGGATCAGAACATTCAACATTAATATGCCAATGACTCCCAAACTGATCTATAAATTCAATACAATCCTAATTAAAATACTAGCAGTATTTTTCTTAGTTATCAACAAGCTGATTCTATAAATTATGGATTATAAATATAAATGTAAAATGCAAAACTCTAAAACTTTTAGAGGAGAATTTAAGAGAAAATCTTTGTAATCTTGCATTAGACAAAGAATTCTTAGATATACCCCTTCAGAATGGTCCATAAAGAAAATGAAAAACTGGGCTCCATCAAACTTACTTTTGTTTTTTGCAAATCACGTTGGATTCAAACCATAAAAGACTCTCAGACTTCCCTGGTGGTTCAGTGGCTAAGACTCTGCCGTCCCATGCAGGGGTCATGGGTTCAATCCCTGTTCAGGGAACTAGATTCCACATGCCACATAGTACAGCCAAAAAAAAAAAAGAACTCTCAAAAAAAGTTAGCAATGAAAGGTACTTCCAGAATGGCAGAGTGAGGAGCCTGCCAACCCACTCTATGAAGGGTTATCCTGACGCTAAAACCAGACACCAAATACAACATCCTCCACAAACAGGCACAAGGAGCCTCAGTCAACATCAGCACGCTGAAACGAGCAACACACAAAAAGGGTTTTGTACACAGCCAATGGGGGCTTATCTCAGAAATGCAAAAAAAACCCAAACATTAATATAGTACACCAGATTAGTAGGATAAAGGACAAAAACACGTCCTCACCACCACAGGACATAAGCATTCAGCAAAAGCCCAACACTCTTTCATATTAAAACATTTCAATTTTCTAGGAAGAGACTTTGTAGATGTTCTCTGAAGAACATCTACAAAATTAACTCACTCTGAGTATTGTCAGGGTCTGTAGTTGTATAAAATAGGATATGGTCTCTAACTAATAGCATGTCAAACTAGGATCGGACCAGACTGTAACTGAACGTGCTCGGCTAAAAGCTCTTGGCGAGCAGAGCTTGGTGTAAGTTCATCCGGCAAGCAAGGACTCGGCTCCTAAAATCATTTCCCTTCCACAGCCCATAAAACTTCAGCTTAATGAAAGTTGCTTTACCAATGGAAAGAGGGATAAAGAAGCTTATTTGTCCTGAGAAAGCAGAAATGTGATTACCTTTAGATAAAGATAAAGGAAACTTTTTAATAATTAAGCGCTACTTTTTATGTTTTACAATATAACAAATAATCAAATAACAGTGAGTGCTCACTGTGGTGTCCGACTCTTTGTGACCCCATGGACTGCAGCACGCTAGGTTCCTCTGTCCATAGAAATTTCCAGGCAAGAATACTGGAGCGGGTTGCCATTTCCTACTCCAGGGGATCTTCCCAACCCAGGGAATGAATCTGGGTCTCTTTCATTTCCTGTGTTGGTAGGCGGAAGCTTTACCACTGCACCAATTTGGAAGCCCCCCCAAAATAACAGAAACTTCACTAAAAATCTAACCCATATAGCACACTTTATACACTATAGCACACTATATAACAGTCTATAGTTTGAACATTTTAAGGAAAGTTAAAATGCATTATTTTGTCCTTTGAGCATATGACAGAATGCATGCTAAGAAGGGGCTTGAAGGGTATAGCTTTTTCTTCCCCCACCACGGCTGATAGATGTGAGCTCAATTCCCAGGCAACTTTCACTCATCTCAAATGGCGTCTTCTTTTCTGTTATTACACGGAAGCTGCTCTGCCCACAGTGAGCAGAAGGGAGGCTCTGGCATCTGACTCTGGCAGAGAACCTCAACCTTGAACACCGTCTTTCACTGTCAAGTTGCAGGGAAAGAAGAGTTTAAGGCTTAGTTCCCTTAAGTTAATCTTAAAACAAGCCAGATAAAAATGTTGTTAATGCTACCTGGAGACTAGAGGAAGGTACAATCACCAAATGAGAAGAAGTAAATTACTTTCAATCAGAACTGCCTTAATGAAGTGTCCTAAATATGTCTAGAGGTAAGTTATTAAAATTAAATCGGCTGTTAAAGATAGAACCAGAATCTTTTGATGGAGAACATAAAAAACTCTATAAATATAATCTTCTATCAAGGTAATTTTTTAAAATAAAACTAACCATTTTATTGTAGAACAGTCTTACCGAAAAGTTAGGAACATAGAATAGGCCCCTCACTGGGTTGCCTATATTGCTAGCATCTTACGTTTCTAGGGCATTTGACACAATTAAGAAACCAGCGTCAATACATTATTACTAATTCCATACTTGATTCTGATTTCGCCAGTTTTCACCTGGTGTCCTTTTTCTGCCCCAAGACCCTACCCAGGACCCACATCACGTCCAGTCATCTGGTTCCCTCAGCTGGGACCTGCTTGCTGTTTTTCTCCTGTTTAGACCAGGGCTGTGGGCTTGGGGAGGGAGGCCTCCGAGATAAGCGCCCTCCTCCTGCCAGCAGGCCAAGGGTGCCTGCTGCCGGCGTGACCCATTGCTGCTGCCGTCGGCCTTGCTCTGAAACGGTGTTTGCTACATTCTCCCCTGGATGGGTACTGTTTTATTTTCCCCTTTCTAGGCTGCTTTCTCTGAAATCGAGTTTCTGAGCACAGCCCTCCGACTGCAGAGCCAGAGATGAAGTGAGAGGGGTGGTGTCCTGAGGAAGCTGACTCCCTGGGGAGAGTGTTCACTGACCCGACGGCATCAGCACAGAGGACAGAGCCAGGGGAGGGGAGTGGAGGTCAGCCGCGGCGTGGGCACTGCTGGTGCGGACAGAGACAGGGAGCTCTGCAGCAGCCAAAGGCGGAACCTGGCCAGCAAGGGGCTGCCTCTCAGGATGTGCAAATTCACTTCCTCTGTTAAACTTATTCATAGGTGTTTTATTGTTTTCGATGCAACTGTAAACAGGATTTGTTGTTGTTCACTCACTCGTGTCCAACGCTTTGCGACCCCATGGGCTGCAGCACGCCAGGCTTCCCTGTCCTCCACTATCCCCTGCAGTTTGCTCAAACTCATGTCCATTGAGTTGGTGAAGCTATCTCACCATCTCATCTTCTGCCACCCTTTTCTCCTCGTGCCTTCAACCTTTCCCAGCATCAGGGTCTTTTCCAAAGAATCAGTTCTTCGCATCAGGTGGCCAAAGTACTGGAGCTTCAGCTTCAGCATCAGTCCTTCCAATGAATATTAAGGGTTGATTTCCTTTAGAATTGACTGGTTGGATCTCCTTGCTGTCCAAGGGACTCAAGAGTCTTCTCCAACACCACAGTTCGAAAGCACCAATTCTTGGGCAATCAGTCTTCTTTATGGTCCAACGCTCACATCCGTACATGACCACTGGAAAAACCACAACTTTGACTAGATGGACCTTTGTTGGCAAAGTAATGTCTCTGCTTTTTAATGTGCTGTCTAGGTTTGTCATAGCTTTTCTTCCAAGGAGTAAGTGTCTTTTAATTTCATGGCTGCAGTCACCATCTGCAGTGATTTTGGAGCCCAAGAAAATAAAGTCTGACACTGTTGCCACTGTTTCCCCATCTATTGGCCACAAAATTATGGGACTGGATGCCATAATCTTAGTTTTTTGCATGTTGAGTTTTAAGCCAGCTTTTTCACTCTCCTCTTTGACTTTCATCAAGAGGCTCTTTAGGTCCACTTCACTTTCTGCCATTCAGTTCAGTTCAGTCGCTCAGTCGTGTCCGACTCTTTGCAACCCCATGAATTGCAGCACGCCAGGCCTCCCTGTCCATCACCAACTCCCTTAGTTCACTCAGACTCACGTCCATCGAGTCCGTGATGCCATCCAGCCATCTCATCCTCGGTTGTCCGCTTCTCCTCCTGCCCCCAATCCCTCCCAGCATCAGAGTGTTCCAATGAGTCAATTATTCGCTTGAGGTGACCAAAGTACTAGAGTTTCAGCTTCAGCATCATTCCTTCCAAAGAACACCCAGGGCTGGTCTCCTTTAGGATGGACTGGCTGGATCTCCTTGCAGTCCAAGGGACTCTCAAGAGTCTTCTCCAGCACTACAATTCAAAAGCATCAGTTCTTCAGCACTCAGCCTTCTTCACATCAGCTGCATATCTGTGGTTATTGACATTTCTCCCCACAATCTTGATTGTAGCTAGTGCTTCATCCAGTCCAGCAGGTCTCATGATGTATTCTGCATAGGAGTTAAATAAGCAGGGTGATAATATACAGCCTTGAAGCACTCCTTTCCCAATCTGGAACCAGTCTGCTGTTCCATATCTGGTTCTAACTGTTGCTTCTTGAGCTGCATACAGGTTTCACAGGAGATAGGCAAGGTGGCCTGGTATTCCCATCTCTGGAAGAAATTTCCAGTTTGTTTTGATCCACACAGTCAAAGGCTTTAGCGTAGTCAATGAAGCAGAAGTAGATGTTTTTCTGGAACTCCCTTGCTTTTTCTACGATCCAACAGGCGTGAGGTCTGGGTGCTGAGTGTGCTCTCTGCCGGGGTGTCACTGCTCTGGGTGCTCTAGGCTGACAGAACAAGGAGACGTGTGTGTTTAAAGGCATCTGCGTGTGGCCACCTGTGTCTGCCTGGAGGTAAACGGGAGTCTACCCCGTTGCCTGCAGCTCTGTCCACCACCACGTGGATCACTCCAGAGTCCTCCCTACTCCAACACAAGAGACCTGGCTCCCGCCATCGGTGGCCATGTCTCTCTCCCGGGTGCACCGGGCCGTGGGCAGGTCCACGAGCCTCGGGGGCCCACTGGGCCGTGGGCAGGTCCACGAGCCTCGGGGGCGCACCAGGCCGTCCGTGGGCAGGTCCACGAGCCTCGGGGACACTGCAGAGTGGGTGCAGCGTGGTGGGCACACAGATGCGACCACACGTCAGGAGGACTGTCTGGAAAGGTGCCCAAACTATGGAAACTGCAAGCAAGTGGGACTTCATTCTCCTGTAGGGCATAACATTTTCTGCTGTTAATGTGGACACTGAAATGAATGAAAACCACCTCCGAGTCCTTTGTGTGGCAGACCCCGCCAGTCTCCAGGTCACCGAGATCCCCTGCGGGAAGTGCCTGGGCTCCGCAGCGAGTCCCTTCCTCAGCCTCTGCCCGCTGCTCCGGGGGTGGGGGGGGGCGGTGACGACGGGGCACTCGCCCGCATTTGTCTTCACAGTGGACGCGGGCACGTGTAAGAAAAATAAGAGAACTGATCTAGAAGAACGCAATGCTAACAGCCCTCAGTCCACGTTCAGCGACAGGCGAGGTGCAGAGGTGGCATCTGAGGTCTCTCCTTGGGCATCTATCAGAATGTCAGCAGTTGTTTTAGCAAAATGCCAAAAACAGGGTCCGGTTTGACCTGTGGAGAAGGTAGCCGCGCTGCTCAGGACTGCGGCTGGCGCATCGGCGCCCAGGTTCCATGCTCCAGGCAGCCGCGGAGGCGATGGGAGCCCAGGCGCGGAGACCGCAGCGCCCTCGGATAACGCAGGGCGGGCCGCGGCTTCCTCTGCCCTGCTCTGCAGTGGAGCGGCTCCCCAGTCTTCCGAGCGCTGTGTAGGACGCCCGCCGGGGGCTGTTGGGGTAAATGAAGAACCGAGCTCCCCAGGAGCGGGCTCCCTTCGGCTGTCGCCTCCCCCATCAGCGCTGCCCCGAGCGCTGCCTTTTCCCGTGCTTTCGGCCCGCCCCGCCCCTGTGCTGCGTTCTCCAGTGTTCATCACCTCCCACACCGCGACTAGTTGAGCGTGTTTGCTGTCGGTCTCGGGCCCTCCACCCCCAGGCTCCACGAGGGAAGAGGTTTCGGTCCGTTGGGCCCGAGCTCCGCGGTTCTGGGAGTGAGCGAGGAGACGCAAGAAGGGAGGCGGGCGGAGGAGCGGGGGTCCAGACTTCAGCCTGAGAGCCTTGGCCGCAGGTGGGCCTGAAGAGCATCGGGCAGGCACCTGAGAGGCTCCCAGGCTGCGGCCCAGGAGGCTGGGGGATGGAGGGAGGTGAGGAGGCGGGGAGAGGAGAGGAGACCAGGAGGCGGACCCCACGGGAGCTGGTGCTCAGCTCGACGTGCAGTCCTGCCTGAGGGACCAGGGGTCTGAGACAGGGACTGCGACTCGGTGGGGGTTTTTTTGAGAGATCTGAAGGAGAGCTAAGTAAAGAGAGATGTAAGAGTCTGAGCATGGGAGTGGGCAGCTACTGGTGGGGAAGGGGCGTGTGCAGGGGGCCCAGAGGAGGGAGGGGCGCGGGGCTGGGGAGAGCAGCAAGGAGGCGGGGCTGGGGAAGGATCAGTCCCGCCCCCACGCCCCGCCCCCAGGGGAACAGGAGCCTGAGCTGCCTGGGGAGGAAGGACAGACCCGGGCCACCAGCAGGGGGACAGTGCGGGCAGCCTGGAGCGGGCCAAGCGCTCGCTCGCCATCAGGGAGAGCCTGAGCCTCTGCCAAGCAGAGGAGGGGGGCCGGGCCGAGTGCGGCCACAGGGGTCGGGCAGCGTGACTCCAAGAACAGGCTCCTCTCCCGGCCGGCTCTTTGCCTCTAACGGTCTGTTCAGCTGCAGGTCACAACCAGTGCTTTGAAAGATGAGTTTGAATAGAACAAAAATCAGCAGTGTGCACGGCTTGGTGGTACCTGCCCCTAATCACCTCCACCCGCCAGGGCACCATGAAGGCAGGTGCGCGGAAGGGCTGTGACTCGTCCAAGGACCATGAAGCGACAGACCTTTATATTCCAAATAAGAGACGGAAAGTAATGTCACTAAAATAACAAAATACCGAGGTTTAAAAATCTCATTTGAGTTCAAGTAATGGTGCAGATTTAGCCATAATTATCTAACTTATGAAAATCTTGCTAGTAAATATTTTGATAGATATTTAAATGGTATCAGGGCTTCCCTGATAGCTCAGTTTAGTGAAAAATCCACCTGCAATGCAGGAGACCCCGGTTCAATTCCTGAGTCGGGAAGATTGTCTGGGGAAGAGAAACGCTACCCACTCCAGTATTCTTGGGCTTCCCTGGTGGTTCAGCTGGTAAAGAATCTGCCTGCAATGTGGGAGACCTGGGTTCGATCCCTGGGTTGGGAAGATCCCCTGGAGAAGGCAAGGGCTACCCACTCCAGTGTTCTGGCCTGGAGAACTCCAAGGACTGTATAGTCCATGGGGTTGCAAAGAGTTGGACAAGACTGAGCAACTTTCACTTAAATGTTATCACGTGGGAGGGATATTCATAAGCAAAGCTGAAACATTCACACACCAACAATGGAAAGAACAAGACTAGATTATTCCAAACGAGCCACTATGACATCCGGTAGGCACAGATGAGCACGGGGCTTAAACACTGGACAGGGAGAGCAGGACTCTTCCTGGGGCACAGTCTGAGCCTGAAGGCAAGTTCCTGAGACTCTTCACCAGAGGACAACATAAGAGCAACTGGCACACTGGAGGGCAGACTAGAGCATCCGCTACTAGAAGCAAAAAGATAAGTAATAAGTATCCCTTTCTAGTGCATTCAAAGAGACGTTGATTAAATTAAACGTATGTAGTAGATTTAAAATTTGTGACCCTTATTTCTGCTAAGAACATGAAAAATACCATAACCTTGCCACTTGCTTTGGGCCTCGCAGCTCTTTTTCCTTTTCCTTAGAAAACGGCACTCCGATTTTCATGAGGGTCCCCCTCCCCACTTTCCGTCAGCCAGCAGAGCCTGTCCTCTGGCCACGGCGACTAGCTCAAGGATGACCAGTGGCTATTCCAGACAGAGATGCAAAGAGATGCTTGCTGAGGGCATCTGCAAAAGGTGTTTCCTCCTCCTTTCATGGAATGGGCATGGAGAGACACTGCTCATTTCCATTGGAGAGAAACTAAGCTGGTATCCCTAAGACCTGCTAAGATGCTGAGAAAGAGAGGCTGGGAGATGGGGGACAGAAGCTGGACTGCCCATATGACTTTGACTGCTAGATCAAACCTTGCCTGAAGCCAGCCCTTCCTTGAACTTAAGTCAGTATGCTGAGATTTTTGAGGTCAATTTAGTCTGATTTGCAACTGAAGGTATTTGGATGAATACGTGGACTAGCGGTGTTTTCATCACCAGTTTAGACGTGGGGAGAAGCACCGCCCAGCAGAGGACGGACAGTCCTCCAAGCCCAGCCTTCCTCCTTGACTTTTCTCAGCCATGCCCCTCCCACTCCTGGTAGCATCTGCGAGGAGGAGCCTACAAACCCACAGTATCAGGAAGGGGTGGGACCCACGTCAGCAGCCTCGGGCTACCTGCCCTCACTGCTTCAGCTGATGAAGCCAGTTGTCACACCACGGCCAACATCCAATGGCCCCTTCCCTGCCGACCTGGTTCTGGCCTTGGCTCTGCCTGACATTGCTGATCTGCTGAAACTCAGGTCCTGGACTTGGCCTTGGACTGTCCACTTTGCAGCCCCCGTCGTGACCTGTTCAGACCAGACAAATATGGTAGCCCTGCTTTTCCACACCAGGGGACCCGGGACCCAGGGACCATGGACTGCCCAGCCCTCACTCAGGCCCTTAGGGCCTACAGAGTCGTGGTAGGAGAGCCACTTCGGGTTCCTGCCCAAGGCTCATGCCCGGTCTTGGCCTGGAGCTCCTGGAAACACTGCCTTCTCCCAGGCTTCTGGGCCAGAAGCAAGCCTCAGCTTCATGGCTTGCAGCTTGTGTCAGCCTACCCCCTTCTAAGTCGCTTCAGTCGTGTCCGACTCTGTGTGACCCCATAGACAGCAGCCTACTAGGCTCCCCCGTCCCTGGGATTCTCTGCGTTTCTCCCCCAGAGGGCCCAGCCAGGCCCTTTCGGAGGAGGTGCTTGCCTCCCTCTCAGCACTTCCTCCAAGGCTGCGAGGAGTTCCCATGCCTCCCTGTAAAATGGACCTGTCTGTATAGCATACTTGCATACCTTACATTATAAACTCTGAAAAATACACTCCTGAGTCTTGATATTTAAAGGGAAGCTTCTGAAAGGAAAAAAAAAAACCCAGCACTTTCTGGTGGGCGTTTCTGACACTTCCTTGTTCCCGCCGAGCACTTTCACAGGCTCCATGTCGAAAGCCAGAGCTGAACACAGAATTCTGTATTCTCAGCTGCACCCCCCGCCCCCCCCCCCCCACCCCGAAGAAGCAGGGGCCTCAGCCCAAGAGGCGCTGGGAGTGAAATCCACAGAAGACCATGTTCGGAAGCTTCCTTGTGCAAGCAAGGCTTTTGTTCCGTTAAAGCTGCCAATTAGGAGCCTACGCTTCCAGGAGGGTGTGCGGGTGCTCTCCCACCCCTCAGCCGGTACAACCAGAGCCTAGATGAACCAAGGCGGGCAAGCAGGTGGAGAGAGTGAGGCAAACCAGCTTGGGACCACAGGGCCAAGGGTTACAAGTCCGATCCCCCACCGAGTCCCCCCAAACTAAGCACGTGCTAAGTAAGTGACAGCTGGACTGACACGCAGGAAACCGCACGGTCTAGCAGGACGAGGTCTCCTTTCAGAATCTCCCCTGGTGGCTCTGACGGCAAAGCCTCTGCCTGCAGTGCGGGAGACCTGGGTTCAGTCCCTGGGTCAGGAAGATCTCCTGGAGAAGGAAATGGCAACCAATCTCATGGACGGAGGAGCCTGGTAGGCTACAGTCCATGGGGTCGCAAAGAGTCGGACATGACTGAGCAACTTCACTTTCTTTTCTTTCTCCTTTCAGAAACAAAAAGTGCACCGGCAACCACGCATCCAGGCGAAACCTCCCTCACAGAGACGGCGCTTCCCCAGCGCTGACTCACCGGGTGCTTCGCTGACAGCCTTCCACTCACAGTGCCCGTCTGGTTCCACGTGGAGGATACGGCGCCCTTGATCAGTGGGAAAGAATCGGTTTAGGTTCTGATGCCGCGTGGAGGCACCCACATGCTGGCCCTCTCTGCCTACAGCACACAGCTCTCAGAGCGCTGCCCTGGAGACCCAAGCCAACGGCCCTGAACTCCCAACCCGAGGGTCCTTGGGGTTACAGGACTCCCACACGTGGTCAGGGTGACCGAGATTCTCCCCGACCGGTGCAGAGGCTGACGTGCCATGGGGGGCTCAGCGTGGACTTGAGGAGGGGCTGCCCTCCCCTGACGGGCGGGGGCTGTCCCTCAACATTAGCCTCGTGCAAGCCACAGCACCTCGGACCGCAGCCTTCTCATGCGTGAACTGAAACAACATCCCCCTCGAGGGACTGCGGAAAGGACACGCGGCAACAGGCAGAAGAGCATGAGGTCGTCGGCAGAGCTTCCACATGAATACGAGATTTTAAGGTGAAATGTCAACTTACGCTGTAGAGCAGAATGATAACAAAATTGTGGCTCATAGGTTCAAGAATCTTAGACTATTTACAGAAATTCTACTTGTATCTGCACTCATGTCTAAGTGACTCACATTCCCAGTCACCATATATATATATTTTTAAGCTTTGTTACCTTTTTCATGCAGGCTAGCAGTCCATCTACAAAGGTGGACTTGAGCTTGTGAACCTAGATCGTAAAACAGAAACGGTCACTTTCTCTGTTTAAGCGCTTAAATGAGGAACAAGCGTCAAAGCCGTGCTTCTCAGCGTGCTGGGTGTGGCTCATTGCCTGTCCCCTCAGGTAACCCCAGGAGGCCCTGAAATGGCCTTGTGTGGTGCCCAGGATCAAACAACGACAGCCAACAGAGAAAGATGTCACCCTGCTCCTTCTAACGATGCTTTTTACAGGAAAGCTGCAGAGAGAACGGGAACGTCACCCGGGAGCGTCACCCAGGGTTGCCGCGGCGCCTCTTAGTTCAGGGGCGACCGTCACCCACCCCTCCGGCTGCCCAGCCCTCACAGGAACAGCAGCAAACCACCACGCTGAGTGGCAGCAACTGCCGTGAGCGCACAGACGCCAGGTGCGCGACGGAGAAACCGGAGGGCTGGGAGGGCAGCTAGAAACGGGGGTGTGCTCAGCAGCCAGTGAGCCCGGGGAGGCCTCTAATTCACACGGCGCCACGCCGGGGCGCAAGGAATGTTGCCTCCACGCAGAGGAAGCCGGGCTTGCACGAGGTCAGCCTGAACAAACCATCCCTTCAGGATGCGGTCAGGGCTACCTCTGTGATGATTCTGGGTGTCACGTGGGCCCCCTTTGTTACCAACATACTTACAGAAAAAATAAATCTAACTTACCTGCCTGTATTCCAAAATTATTTTGGGTAATGGATGAAGGTCTTGCAGAGCATTTAACTAAAAAATAAGAATAAATATCACCAACAGAATTCCTTCACTTAATTTTAACAGTTTAACACTCATTTTCAGATGGAGAAAGTCCTGATAATACATGGTCTATCTTGAGCACACTTTCCAAAATGAAGACTTGTAATAAACCCAGTTACTCAAGTGTCATAGTCTTAATCCCCTAACAGAGTCATTTCTGTATACATGGGAGCGAAAGGCACTTCACACGAGCTTGGAAGGAAGATTCCTCTTGAGATCTGAATCCCTGAAATCGAAACCCAGGGCATGTAAGTACCATGCGGAGGAGTAAATGAGGAAAATGCCTACAGTTGTGTGACTCCACAGTTTCGGAACACCCAACACCTGAGACACAGCTACCTGGGCACCCAGCTGGGGAGGCAACGCTGGGATGTGACTACGCGTTTTCAATTTAATTTTTAAAAGTCGAAGTACAACATACAGAAAGTACAAGATCCCATGAACTAGGTTTATTAAATTATCACAAAGGGAACATGCCTGGGTACTGCCAGAGGGAACATTCCAGGTTCCCACACAGGTCTCTGTCCCTCCCCCAGAGGTAACCACCACCCTGGCCTCCTCCAGCAAGACCAGTCTTTACCATTTTGTGAACTTCCTATCAGTGGAACAGGATAAGTGTTCTTTGTGTGGGGCTCCCTTTGTTCAATATCCGGTGTTAAGGTTGGTCCTTGTATGAGGGGCTGCCCTGGTGGCTCAGTGGTAAAGAATCCGCCTGCAACGCAGGAGGCCTGGGTTTGATCCTTGGGTCAGGAAGATCCCCTGGAGGAGGGCATGGCAACCCACTCCAGTATTCTGGCCTGGAGAATCCCATGGACTCTAGTCTGTGGGGTTGCAAGGAGCTGGACGCAGCCGAGCCACTTTCACTCTCAATTGCTTTATGATGGCTCTTGGCAGCCAACAGACTGAGGCCCTCAGCAGTGCTTTTAAGATTATCTTGGCTCTTCTAGCGTTTGGCATCTCCATATAAATTTGGGTTTTGGTTCGCCAGTTTGTACCAAAAAGTCCTGCTAGGGAATCAGGGTCATTTTGAATCTGCAAGTCCCTTTGGGGGAGAACTGACCACACAGCTGTGAGGCCCTGGTGTGAGCCCCAGAGCCGTGCTGCTCTCAGCTGTGAGGCCCTGGTGTGAGCCCCCGAGCCGTGCTGCTCTCTGTTTGCAGACGACTGACCACACACAGCCTGGGCCGGCCACAGGGACGCAACAGGAGGGCCACCGCTGGAGTCCCCTGAGCAGGCTCTACCCGGGAGGAGTCCTGCCTCCGTGCAACCCAGCACTGCAGCTTCTTAGAGAAGCCGTCCCTCGGGGGATCAAAGCGCATGAAAACACTCAGCCATGAAAACTGCTTAAGATCAGCTCGCTCCCTTTATCCTGATACTTTACTCACAAAAGAACTCTAACCGCAGGCTCCCTGCGTATCTCCAGTCGAGCTGTCTGGGCACACTTGAGGAGAATGGAGTGTTTGATCTCTGGATGCAGCCCTGCCGCGCCGGGTGACTGTCAGAGGCAGAGTGACGGCCTCGGTCACTGCGAGCGCTTTATCACACACTCCCTGTTGGCTCCGGGCACCACGTTCTTTTCCATCTCTGGCTAATCCGCAGCCTCTGCCTGGCGCCTCTTCTCTCTGACCCCTACGTGGCAGTTTCTCAGCGTTCAGTTCTGTGGTTATCGGTGCGGGCTGCTTATGGACTCAGTGGGAGAGCTTCAAAAGCCTGTTAGGACTGGGCCGCACACCCCTGGCCTCTGACTCTGTGGCCTAGTCGAGGGTCTAGGCAGGAGCAGTTCTCAAAATCTCCTGCCAGCGTGGAGGGCTGACCCCCAGGGCGATGACGTCCAAGTGAGCACCTCCTGCATGAGCCGTCTCCTCACAGACCCAGCTGCTCTGTGTCAACATCTGTGCCCACATTTGTCTTCCCAAGCGCAAGACTGAGCACTTGACACCCCTCGCCCCTGCCCAGTAAACCGCTTCTCTCTTGGTTCTTCCTGGGTAGCGGCCGTCTCTACCTGCTCAGGTGCAGAACTAAGATAACCAGGAATTACTCACATTCACACTCACGTGAGCTCACACTTACAGAACCACCCTTCTGTTCTCAAAACGCTCTGGGCGTGTCTGCCCTGCCCCAGCCTCACCACCGGCACCTACACACTGAGCCAGCGGAGCCCACGCCACGGCCAAGGCCTGTTAGTGGGCTTCCTCCATTCTCCAGCCGACTGCAAGAGCACTCTTTCTACCTTTAATTTGTACTTGTTTATTGTTGGGCACATGGCTTGTGAGAACTTAGCTGCCTAACCAGGGCTTGAACCTGCGTGCCCTGAAGTGGAAGTGTAGTGTCTTAACCACTGGATGGCCACGGAAGTCCCAAGGGTGGTCTTCGTCAAAATCCAGGACACGGACACCGCCACGTGCTGGCAAGGGCGTGGGCAGCAGGAACTCTCGTCACTGCTGGGGGGATGCAAACGGTGCAGCCACCTTGGAAGACAGTTTGGTGGTTTCTCACAAAACCATCCAGAAATTATCTACTCAAATGAGACGGAAACTTATGTCCACAGGAAAACCTGCACATGAGTGTTAAACAACTTCATTCATAATTGCCAAAACTTGGAAGCAACTAAGACATCCCTCAGTAGGTAAATAGATGGAATAGGACTCTGTGTTAAAAAGAAATGAGCTCTGAAAAGACATGGAAGAACCTTAAGCACACATCACTAGCTGAAAGACTCAAATCTGAAAAGGCCACAGAATAACTAACTCCTATACGGTACTCTGGAAAAGACAAAGCTATGGAAACAGTGGTTGCCGGGGTGGAGGGGAGGGTGAACGGGGGAACAGAGGACGTTTAGGCGGTGAAACCACTCTGCGCGATGCTACAACGGTGGACACCTGTCGCCGAACGTCTCTGAGCCCACGTGACACCAAGAGTGACCCCAGTGCAGACTACACTTTGGGAACGATGACGTGTCACAACGGGCTCATCCTCTGCAACAAACGTACCCCCTGGTGGGGCATGCTGGCGGTAGGGGGACTGTGTGTGTTACAGAGGGGCAGGGGGTATATGAGACTTCTAGTACCTTCTGCTCAGCTCTCTCATGAACCTGAAACTAAAAACAAGGTCTAATAAAACCACACCTAAGCTCACAGTTGCACCCTTCCTTGCTGATCTAGGCTGTCCGTCTCACCACTGGTCTACACCCCTTTCAGTGCCGGGGGACGGGGCAGGAATGGGGGACAGGAAGGGAGAAGGGACATAGAGGAGTCAGTTTTCAATTGGGAACCATGCGCACGTGTTACCCAGAGAAGGTTCATCTTTTTAAGTGTACAGAATAGTGTGACTTCCCCAGCTAAGTAAGTTGTTCAGTTGTTGCTTCCCTGATAGCTCAGTGGGTAAAGAATCTGCCTGCAATGCAGGAGACCCTGGTTCGATTCCTGGGTTGGGAAGATCCTGTGGAGAAGGGAAAGGCTACCCACTCTGGTGTTCTGGCCTGGGGAATCCCAGGACTGTATAGTCCATGGAGTCGCAAAGAGCTGGAGACACTGAGTGACTTTCACTTCACTTTTCAGCTGTTGAGTCATGTCTGACTCTTCGTGACCCCATGAACTGCAGCACACCTGGCTGCCCTTCTTTCACTATCTCCCAAAGTTTGCTCAGACTCACTTCCACTGAGTTGGTGATGCCATCCAACATCTCATCCTCTGTGGTTCCCTTCTCTTGCCCTCAATCTTTCCCAGCATCAGGGTCTTTTCCTACTGACTTCATTCTTCACATTGGATAGCCAAAGTATTGGAGCTTCAGTTTCAGTCCTTCCAATGAATATTCAGGATTGATTTCCTTTAGGATTGACTGTTTGATCTCCTCGCTGTCCAAGGGACTCTCAAGAGTCTTCTCCAGCACCCCGATTCAAAAGTATCAATTCTTTGGTGCTTAGCCTTCTTTATGGTCCAACTCTCACATCTGTACATGACCACTGGAAAAACTATAGCTTTGACTAGACAGATCTTTGTTGGCAAAGTGATGTCTCTGCTTTTTAATATTCTGTCTAGGTTGGTCATAGCTTTTCTTCCAAGGAGCAACCATCTTTTAATTTCTTGGCTGTAGTCACCATCCAGTGATTTTGGAGACCAAGAAAAGTGAATTCTGCCACTGTTTCCACTTTTTCCCCATCTACTTGCCAGCAAGGCTAACAGAATATGGTTCACGTTGACTATGTCTTTGTGAAGAAAGCTGCAGGGCATTGTCTTAACCCCATCCACAGGAAAGCACGTCGGCACAGGGGAGAATCACATTTCCTCCTCTGCTGCTGGTTGTCAGGAAGAGTTGAGGAGCAACACAGGAGAGGGAGAGGGTGCCCGGACACAGAATAAATCAGGCCGAGACCCCCAGCTTGGGTGCAGCCCGAGGGGACAGTTATGGCTCTCTCAGGTCCCACCACTCCTGGAGCTCAAGGGCACGCTGCCATGTGGCACTGAAGCCCACCCAGACTCTTCAGCATGGCGGTCCTGCTCCCTGCCCTGGCCACACTCTGTGAAAAAATAGCCCCAGTAAGGGCTAGTTCTAGGCCATCTGGCTCTGGGGACGTCGCAAACAAGGCAGGTGGGGTCTCTGATTTGTGCAACCTACACCCTACTGGAACAGCAAACAAGTAACTAGGCAAGTTAATTTTCTTTTCAAAAATTTTATTGGCATACAGTTGCCTTACAGTGTTGCATTAGAGCCAGGTGTACAGCAATCTGGTCACTCACACACATTTATTCCTTCTTTCTTAGACTCTGTCCTCATATAGGCTATCACAGGATGCTGAGTACAGTGCCCTGTGCTATACACAGGAGTTCTTGGCGGTCATCTATGTTATATATGTGTTAGTCACGCAGCCATGTTCGACTGTCTGGACCCCATGGACTGCAGGCCACCAGGCTCCTCTGTCCATGGAATTCTCCAGGCAAGAATACTGGAGTGGGTTGCCATTTCCTTCCCCAGCGTTATATATCAGTTCAGTTGAGTAGCTCAGTCTTATCCGACTCTTCGTGACCCCATGGATTGCAGCACACCAGGCTTCCCTGTCCATCACCAACTCCAAAAGCCTACTCAAACTCATGTCCATTGAGTCAGTGATGCCATCCAACCATCTCATCCCTCCTCCTGCCTTCAGTCTTTCCCACCATCAGGATCTTTCCAATGAGTCAGTTCTTCTCATTAGGAGGCCAAAGTATTGCAGCTTCAGCATCAGCATCAGTCCTTCCAATGAAAATTTAGGACTGATTTCCTTTAGGATTGACTGGCTGGATCTCTTTGCAGTCCAAGGGACTCTCAAGAATCTTTTTCAACACCACAGTTCAAAAGTTTCAATTCTTTGGTGCTCAGCTTTCTTTATGGTCCAACTCTCACATCTGCACATGACTACTGGAAAAACCATAGCTTTGACTAGATGGACCTTTGTTGGCAAAGTAACGTCTCTGCATTTTAATATGCTGTCTAGGTAGGTCACAGCTTTTCTTCCAAGGAGCAAGCGTCTTTTAATTTCACAGCTGCAGTCACCATCTGCAGTGATTTTGGAGCCCCCCCAAATAAAGTCTCTCACTGTTTCCATTGTTTCCCCATCTATTTGCCATGAAGTGATGGGACCAGATGCCATGTTATGTACAGTAGTACATATATATTCACCCAAGTCCTGATTATTCCTCACTTGCCACCCTTTCCCCTTTGGTAACCATAAGTGTGTTTCCAGTGTCTGCGAGTCTGTTTCTATTTTATAACTAAGGTAATCTGCATCATTTTTAAAGCAGCAGGTTCCATGAGTGATATGGCGTTTGTCTTCTGTCTGACTGCCGTCACTCAGTATGGTAATCTCTAGGTCCATCTATGGTGCTCCAAATGGCAGTATTTCATGCATTCTTTTCCTAAAAGAATTCTTTTTTAATGACTTCTGCATATTTTTATTCTTTGGCTGCTCCACGCGGCATGTGGGATCTTAGTATCTCAACCAGGGATCAAACCCATCCCCCTGCAGTGGAAGCCAGGAGTCTCAACCACAAGGGCCAGCAGGGAAGTCCCCGTCTGCTCTTTTTCATGGCTGAGCGGTCTCCCTCTGTGCACGCGGGCCACATCGTCTTTACCCATCCCTCTGTGGATGGACAGTTAGGGCGCCTCCGTGTCTTGGCTACTGTGAATAGTGTCACAGTGGATGCCACAGTGCGTGCATCTTTTCCAATTACGCTTTTCTCCAGGTGTACGCCCAGGAGTGGGGTTGCTGCGTCGAATGGTAGTTCTATTTGTAGGTTTTTAAGGAACTTTCATAGGGTTCTGCACGGTAGCTGCATCCATTTACATTCCCACCAGCATGGCAAGGTATAAGCAGAAAACAAATCAAGGTGAAGGAAGCGGTTGCAACCGGGGGCCTGACAGGCATCTGTGACAAGGGGGTCTTTCTGGAAGCAGTGCTTAAGCTGACAGTCAGAAGCCAGCTGAGCGAAACCCACAGGGAGCCTCCAGCCTGAGGAGGGAGCTTGTGGGAAGTGTGCTCGCTGGTGCTGGGAGTGTGGCATGAGGCGGAGAAGGAAAGACTGGGCCCAGACCCCCGCGCGTGGGCGGTGTACACACTAGAGAGCCGGGGTCTCAGTCTGAGTGCCGTGGAGAGCCGAAGGCAGGGCGGCACTGTGACTCCTCAGGCTTTAAAAGACCCTTCTGCCAGGATGTGGTGCATCAGCAGCAAGGGAGGGCCACTGCCGGCTCTGAGGACACAGGAGGCGGCTGCTCACCAGGCTGGGGATGACTCAGGCAGGGGGCAGAGTCAAGTCCCACCAGGGAGCGGTCCTTCTGGGGGCAAGGGGAGGAGGGGTCCCTTGGTAACTGCTGTCCAGCCACTGAGGGCTGGGTCGGGGGACGGTCAGCAAGCACACAGCTCTGCCGGGGCTGAGGTGAACCGAAGGTGGGGGCTGGAGGGGCAACATGCACAGGGCAGTCTGGAAGGAAACCTTCCGCGGCTACAAAGCCCGAGCGGGACAAGGCGCAGAGAGGGACCGGGGCCTGCACGGCGGCCGTGCAGGAGCAACGCAGGTCATCTCGCCGAGCTGCCAACCTCCTCTCTGCAGGCTTCTGCGGGCGCCACTTCCTGGATTCTGGACATCTGCTCATTCTCTGCCACTGAATCAGAGTACGTCTCCCTACTCTCTGTCTTTTTAGAAATGCACTCCTCCCAAGAGAGGGACAGCTAGACTTTCTAAAGTAAACTTGGGGAAAGAAGACAAGTGATGACTCTCCCCTATTTCCAGTCTCTTACGAGGGTATGACACTAAGAGGTCATGACTAGATGGTCAAGAATTTGGTTTTCAGGACAAAATTCCATCAAATTGTCGTTGCAGGAAATCAACCTAATTTACTGCCACTGGAAAACTGTACCGTAAAAGCCTGTGTCCCTCATTCATACCTGAAGGGCAACCTTGGGGCAGGGACCCCTCTCCTGCTACAGAAGGAAATGGCTGAATGGAATTGCTCTGTGGAGGTTGCTGCAGGCTCATCTACCACAAGGAGCCTGGGGGCTGAGAGGGACTCGCTTGCCGTGTGGATGTGCCGCTCTTTCAGAGAGCAAGGGGACACTGTCGAACCTTACCACAGCTTCCGACGTGGACGGGAGTCTCCGCAGCCCCGTCGTGGGAAGTGTGTCCTGTGGGCACAGCAGGTGCAGCCGCAGCTTGCCAAACAGGATCTGCAACAGAGGCAATGTCCCGTGGTGAGCGGTCCTAGCCCTCAGAGGACCTGCACGTCACCATCACAGAGGCCAGCAGCCGGCCTCTGATCAGGTGCTCCCAAATGCGTAGGTCCTGACTCGGTCCTGCTCTCAGATTTAGGGGCCTTGAAGTGATGAATCTCAGCGTGAGGGAACACGAGCCACCTACGTACTTTTCAGACAGCCACACAGAATAATGCTCATAAACTCAGAATAAATCTCCCCTTAACCCGTGAATAGGAAGCATGTTCTATCAAAGAACCGAAACTCAGCTTTACCTCTCGAAGCTGATGATTACTCGTGATAAGAAACCGTTCTCCTGCAACAAAATGGGCTTCTCGCTCCAGTTCCTTGAGGCGAGACTATGAAAGCAACAAACACAATCTTACCAACAGTATCCACAATTCAAGATAGTTTGATTAGTGCATCAAATAATGCTCAGCAAAAGATCTTGTACGAACAACAAAAATAACAATTCACAATTTACCGAAATGAGAGATTACAAAATACAGATGTTGGCTCGTGATGGAATAGCTCACACAATCAGTCTCCTAAGTGAGGTGGATCCAAGGAGACAAACTGGAAGAAGTAAAAATAGTAAACGTTCACCAAACAGAAGGAGGGGCAGCAGGAACTCTCCAGCAGCACTGTGACCAGCAACGGGACCCAGCATCTCCCTGTAAGCTCGAGACTCGCCTGGGCGAGTAACTGCAGGCGGCCACTGACTGCGATGCAGGACCCTCCCTCCCAACAGAGGGAGCAGCTCTGACAACCACACAGACTGGTGCTCGGCCCAGGCGAGGGGCGGGGGCACAGCAGGCCCACACTAGAGACCCAGGCGAGGGGCGGGGGGCGGGGGCACAGCAGGCCCACACTAGAGACAAAGGCAGCTCGTGGAGCAGCTGATGAACACACTGCTGGGCACAGCAGCAGGACATGCTGAGTTTACGAGTCCCTCACCTCCTCTCTTTATGGTCAGAAAAAACGTAGAAAGACAGAGAGACTGGCAGAATGAATAAAAACGCATGGTCCAACTATATGCTGTCTGCAGGAGACTCCTTTTAAAGATGTAAACAGGTTGCAATGGAAAGGACAGAAAAAGACACTCCATTCAAACAGTAATGAAAACACAGCAAGGGTGGCTACATTAATATCAGACAAAACAGAACGCAAATGAAAAGTGGTTCTAAGAGACCGAGGGTGATGCGCTATTCCTGATGCAGCAGGAAGACGTAGCAATACGAGCATCTACATTAAAATATCCACAGACCGTGAAAATACATGAAGAAAAACTAACAGAACTGAAGGGAGAGATGGACAGTGGTTCTACAGTAACGGTTGGAGGTGTGAATGTCCCACTCCGTAATGGCTAGAACAACCACAACATAGCCCCATGGACTGCATTGCCATGGAATTGTCCAGACAAGAAGACTGGAGTGGGCAGCCGTCCCCTTCTCCAGGGTATCTCCCTGACCTAGGGAATGAACGCAGGGCTCCTGCAGTGCAGGCAGGTTCTTTTCCACTGAGCCGCCTGGGAAACCCGTAAGTAAGGAAACGGAGACTCAAACAACAATGAAAACAACCAGATCTAACAGACAGCACCTAACACTCTACCCAACAATGACCCGTACATGGGGTATTCTCATTTTCCAAGATAGACTACATTTTCAGCCACTGAGTCTTAAGAGATTTTAAAAGATCGATATCATAGAAAATATGACATGACCACAGGAAGTTGAAGTTAGAAATCAATAACCAAAGGAAAAATAAAAATTTACAAAACTGTATAAATTACACAACACATTTCCAAATAAGCAAAAGATCAAAGAGGAAATAAAAAACGAATTTACAAATTATTTAGAGATGAATGAAAACAAAGCCACAACACACCTGCATACGGGACGCAGTGAAAGCAGTGCTGAGGAGGAAATTTATAGCTGTAAATGCTTATATTAAAAAACAAGAAAGACTTGAACTCAATAACCTCACTTCACAAATGAAGGAACTAGAAAAAAGAGCAGACTAAACCCAAAGACAGCAGAGGAAGGAAGCAATAAGTAAGAGGCAGACTCAAGTGGAATGCAGGATATAAAAACGATAGAGAAAACCAGTGAGACCAAGATTCGGCTCTTTAAAAAGACCAACAAAATCGACAAACCTTTAGCCAGCTAGACCCAGAAGACACAGGAGGCTCAGATTACAGAAATCAGAAATTTAGGTGAAAACATTACTACCAATTTTACAGAAATAAACAGGATTATCAGAGAGCACTATGAACAGCTGTACACCAGCAGATTGGAGACCCTAGATGGAACAAATCCGTAGAAACACAAAACCTGCCAAGACTAAATCATGGAGAAATAGAAAAATGGAGCTATAGTTAGTAAGGAGCAGAAATCAAATAAAAAATCTTCCAATAAACAAAGCCCTGGACGCAATGGCTTCAGTGGCAAACTCTACCAAACATTCATACAAGACCTAATCCAATCCTTCTCAAAATTTTCCCCCCAAATTGAAGAGAAGGCAACATTTCCCAACTCACTTTGAGGCCAGCAATTATCCTGATACCAAAGCCAGACAAACACACTACAAGAAGTCTACAGAGCAACATCCTTTATAAACACTGATACAAAATTTCTCAACAAATGGCTAGCAAGCAGAATTCAGCAGTATATTGGAAGCATTATACACTATGACCAAGTGGAATTTATTCCTGGAATGCAAGGATGGTTCAACATATGAAAATTAATCAATATAATATGCCACAAAAACAGAATGAACGCGGGGGGTTACATGATCATTTAAAACAATGCAAAAAAAAGCATTTGACACTATGATAAAAACTTTTTCGATAAAAACCCTTTTATGATAAAAAACATTCAGAAAACTAGGAATGGAACAAGACTATCTCAACATAATAAGTCAAAGATTAAAAACTCACAGCAAGCATCATATTTAGTGGCGAAAGGACGAAAGAGTTCCCTAGGATCAGGAAAAAGGCAAGGATGTTTGCTCTCACCACTTCTATGCAACATGGTGTAGCAATTCCAGCCAGGGCAATCAGGCAAGAAAAAGAAATAAAAGGCATCCAGATTGGAAATGAAGAAGTAAAGTTATCCTTGGTTGCAGATGACATGATTTTATATGCAGAAAAATCCTAAAGATTCTACCGAAAAATGGTTAGAACTTTCTGAACGCAGCACAATAGCAGGATATAACGTCAACACACAAACGTTAGTTTCATTTCTACACACAACGTGAAACGGAAACTACAAAAGCAATTCCATTCGCGACAGTATCGAAAAGCGTAAAATGTGCAGGAATTAACCTGACCAAGGTGAGGAGCTTACACGGTGGAAGCTTCAGCAGGTTGTTGTTTAGTTGCTAAGTCGTGCCTGACTCTTTGCAGCCCTTTGGGCTGCAGCCCCACCAGGCTCCTCTGTCCATGGGCTTTCCCAGGCAAGCGTACTGTAGCAGGTTGCCATTTCCTTCTCCAGGGAATATTCCCCATCCAGGGGTCACACCCACGTCCCCTGCACTGGCAGGAGATCCTTTCCCACCCAGGGGTCACACCCACGACCCCTGCACTGGCAGGGAGATCCTTTCCCACTAAACACTGCTGAAAGGAACCCAAAACGACGTAAATAAGTGGAAACCCGTCTCATGCTCCCGGATTGGAAGGCAGCATATTAAGAGGTCGTCAAAGTGATCTACAGATTCAATGCAACCCCTGCCAAAATTCTAAAGACAATTTTTTCAGAAATACAAAAATCCACCCTAAAATTCATATGGAGTCTCAAGGAACACCAATTAGCCAAAACAATCTTGACCAAGAAGAACAAAATCGCATGACCCACACTTCCTGCTTTTAAAACTTACTACATGGTCACAGTAATAAAACTCGTGGTGTTGCCAAAGGAGGCTTGGTAGCTCAGAACAGCGTGCATTGTGGAAGATACAGGAAACGAGGCTTTGGTCCCTGGGCCGGGAAGACCCCCTGGAGAAGGAAAGGCAGCCCACTCCAGTCTTCTTGCCAGGAAAACTCCATGGACAGAGGAGCCTGCCGGGCTAAGTCTGTGGGGTTCACAGTCAGACACAATTGAGCATGCTTTCCATTTTCCATTGGCATAAAGTAGACATACAAACCAAACACACTCATAAAATAGTGAGCACAGAAATAAACCCTTGCAGTTCAGTTCAGTTCAGTCGCTCAGTCGTGTCCAAATCTTTGAGACCTCATGAATCGCAGCACACCAGGCCTCCCTGTCCATCACCAACTCCCAGAGTTCACTCAAACTCAAGTCCATCGAGTTGGTGATGCCATCCAGCCATCTCATCCTCTGTCATCCCCTTCTCCTCCTGCCCCTAATCCCTTCCAGCATCAGGCTCTTTTCCAATGAGTCAACTCTTCGCACGAGGTGGCCAAAGTATTAGAGTTTCAGCTTCAGCATCAGTCCTTCCAATGAACACCCAGGACTGATCTTTAGAATGGACTGGTTGCATGTCCTTGCAGTCCAAGGGACTCCAAGAGTCCAGAAGCCTTCTCCAACACCACAGTTCAAAAGCATCAATTCTTCGGCGCTCAGCCTTCTTCACAGTCCAACTCTCACATCCATATATGACCACTGGAAAACCATAGTCTTGACTAGATGGGCCTTTGTTGGCAAAGTAATGTCTCTGCTTTTTAATATGCTATCTAGGTTGATCATAACTTTCCTTCCAAGGAGTAAGAGTCTTTTAATTTCATGGCTGCAATCACCATCTGCAGTGATTTTGCAGCCCCAAAAAATAAAGTCTGACACTGTTTCCACTGTTTCACCATCTATTTCCCGCGAAATGATGCAACCAGATGCCACGATCTTTGTTTTCTGAATGTTGAGCTTTAAGCCAACTTTTTCACTCTCCTCTTTCTTCAAGAGGCTTTTTAGTTCCTCTTCTTTCTGCCATAAGGGTGGTGTCATCTGCATATCTGAGGTTACTGATATTTCTCCTGGCAATCTTGATTCCAGCTTGTGTTTCTTCCAGTCCAGCGTTTCTCATGATGTACTCTGCATAGAAGTTAAAGAAGCAGGGTGACAATATACAGCCTTGACATACTCCTTTTCCTATTTGGAACCACTCTGTTGTTCCATGTCCAGTTCTAACTGTTGCTTCCTGACCTGCATACAGATTTCTCAAGAGGCAGGTCAGGTAGTCTGGTATTCCCATCTCTTTCAGAATTTTCCACAGTTTATTGTCATCCACACAGACAAAGGCTTTGGCATAGTCAATAAAGCAAAAATAGATGTTTTTCTGGAACTCTCTTGCTTTTTCCATGATCCAGCAGATGTTGGCAATTTGATCTCTGGTTCCTCTGCCTTTTCTAAAACCAGCTTGAACATCAGGGAGTTCACGGTTCACGTATTGCTGGCTGAAGCCTTGCTTGGAGAATTTTGAGCATTACTTTACTAGCATGTGAGATGAGTGCAATTGTGTGGTAGTTTGAGCATTCTTTGGCATTGCCTTTCTTTGGGATTGGAATGAAAACTGACCTTTTCCAGTCCTGTGGCCACTGCTGAGTTTTCCAAATTTGCTGGCATATTGAGTGCAGCACTTTCATAGCATCATCTTTCAGGATTTCAAATAGCTCAACTGGAATTCCATCACCTCCATTAGCTTTGTTGGTAGTGATGCTTTCTAAGGCCCACTTGACTTCACATTCCAGGATGTCTGGCTCTAGATGAGTGATCACACCATCGTGATTATCTTGGTCGTGAAGATCTTTTTTGAACAGTTCTTCCATGTATTCTTGCCACCTCTTCTTAATACCTTTTGCTTCTGTTAGGTCCATACCATTTCTGTCCTTTATCGAGCCCATCTTTGCATGAAATGTTCCCTTGGTATCTCTAATTTTCTTGAAGAGATCTCTAGTCTTTCTCATTCTGTTCTTTCCCTCTATTTCTTCGCATTGATCGCTGAGGAAGGCTTTCTTATCTCTTCTTGCTGTTCTTTGGAACTCTGCATTCAGATGCTTGTATCTTTCCTTTTCTCCTTTGCTTTTCGTATGAAAGGCAAGATGAAAGGACACTGAAAGAGGAACTCCCCAGGTCAGTAGGTGCCCAATATGCTCCTGGAGATCAGTGGAGAAATAACTCCAGAAAGAGTGAAGGGATGGAGCCAAAGCAAAAACAATACCCAGCTGTGGATGTGACTGGTGACAGAAGCAAGGTCCGATGCTGTAAAGAGTAATATTGCATAGGAACCTGGAATGTCAGGTCCATGAATCAAGGCAAATTGGAAGTGGTCAAACAGGAGATGGCAAGGGTGAACGTCAACATTCTAGGAATCAGCAAACTAAAATGGACTGGAATGGGTGAATTTAACCCGGATGACAATTATATCTACTACTGCGGGCAGGAATCCCTCAGAAGAAATGGAGTAGCCATCGTGGTCAACAGAAGATTCCAAAATGCAGTACTTGGATGCAACCTCAAAAACGACAGAATGATCTCTGTTCGTTTCTAAGGCAAACCATTCAATATCACAGTAATCCAAGCCTATGCCCTGACCAGTAACACTGAAGAAGCTGAAGTTGAATAGTTCTATTAAGACCTACAAACCTTTTAGAACACCCAAAAAGATGTCCTTTTCATTACAGAGGACTGGAATGCAAAAGTAGGAAGTCAAGAAACACCTGAGGTAACGGGCAAATTTGGCCTTGGAATACAGAATGAAGCAGGGCAAAGGCTAACAGAGTTCTGCCAAGAGTATGCACTGGTCATAGCAAACACCCTCTTCCAACAACACAAGAGAAGACTCTACACATAGACATCACCAGATGGTCAACACCAAAATCAGATTGTATAGAAGCTCTATACAGTCAGCAAAAACAAGACTGGGAGCTGACTGTGGCTCAGATCATGAACTCCTTATTGCCAAATTCAGACTTAAATTGAAGAAAGTAGAGAAAACCACTAGACCATTCAGGTGTGACCTAAATCAAATCCCTTATGATTATACAGTGGCAGTGAGAAATAGATTTAAGGGACTAGATCTGATGGATAGACTGCCTGATGAACTATGGACAGAGGTTCATGACATTGTATAGGAGACAGGGATCAAGACCATCCCCACGGAAAAGAAATGCAAAAAACCCTTGCATATGTGGTCAAATGATTTTGACAAGGTGCTAAGACCATTCAGTGGAGATAGGACAGTCTTGTCAATAAATGGTGCTGGGAAAACTGGGTATCCACATGCAGAAAAATGAATCTGGATCCTTACTTAACATCATACACAAAAATTAACTCAAAATTGGTCAAGGACCTAAATATAAGACCTAAAATAATAAAACTCTAAGAAGAAAGCCGGACAAAAGTCTAACAGCGTTGGATTTGGCAAGGATCACTTAGATATGGCACCAAAGGAACAGGTAAGAAAAGAAAGATATTTTAAATTAGACTTTATGAAAATTAAAAATTTTGTGCATCAAAAGACAGTACTGCGGTGGGAGGTGGGAAGGAGGTTCAAGAGGGAGGGGACTCATGTACACCTCTGGCTGATTCACGTTGGTATACAGCAGAAACCAACACAACATCGTAAAGCAATGATCCTCCAATTAAAAATAAATAAATTAAAAAGTACTGATTAGGTAGAAGTGTATAACTTTATAAAAACGTATCAACAGAGTAAAAAGGCCATCCATAGAATGGAAGAAAAAATACGAAAATCATGTTGGTACAGGATTAATATCCAAAATATATGCAGAACTCCAAAAACTAAGCAGTAAGAAAAAAATCCAATCCAAAAATGGGCAAAGGCCTCGAATAGACATTATTTCTCAAAGAAGATGTACAAACGGCCAGTAAGCACATTAGAAGACTTTAAGCGTCACTCATCATTGGTGGGATGCCACCTCACACCCGTTAGGATGGCTACTGTCAAAGAAAGTAACCAGCGGAAAACAGTAACTGTTGATGAGGATGTAGGAAACTGCAGCCCTTATGCGCTGTTGTGGGAACGTAAAATGGTACAGGGGCTTTGGAGAAACCATGGCGGCTCCTCAAAGAATTAGAAACAGAATTACCGTAAGATTTAGCAATTCACTTCTGGGAATATGTTCAAAAGAACTGAAAGCAGGATCTTAAAGAGGTATTTGTATACCTATTTTCAGAGCCCACATTTACAATAGCTAATAACAGCTAAGTCGCTTCCATTCTCCACTGGCATAAAGACAGACGTAAAGTCCGGAAGCCACCTAGCCTGCATCCCTCTACAGGTGGATAGATAGTGAGAAGGTGGCAGGCACGCACAGTGGAGAATCAGCCTCGAAAAGCAAGGGAATTCTGCAGCACGCCACAGCACGGATGAACCCATGGACACGACACTAAGTGAAACGAGCCGGTCACTGAAAGACAAGCAGGCTACGACTCCACTTACGTGAAGGACTTAGAGTCCGCAAAATCATAGAGAGACAAACAGCAGTGGTGGCTGCCGGAAGCTGGGAGAGGGGGAGAACGGCAAGCAACCGTGTACTAGCTGCAGGTGTTAGTTTTACAAGACGAAGACAGTGATGGAGACGGGAGCTGGTGATGGCTGCAGAACAAGACGGACGCTTCCTACCATCGCACTCTGCAGTTACAGAGCTTCCCTGGTGGCTCAGAGGGTAAAGAACCTGCCTGCCACGCAGGAGATCCGGGCTCCATTCCTGGGTTGGGAAGATCCCCCGGAAGAAGGGAATGGTTACTCGCTCTAATATTCTTGCCTGGAGAATGTCATGGACAGAGGAGCTTGGCGGACTATAGTCCATGGGGTTGCAAAGAGCTGGACACGACTGAGTGACTAACACTTCACTTCTGCAGATATAATCAGTTTGGATGGTAAGTTTTATGTTAAGTGTATTTTATCACAATAAATTTAAAAAGATGTGCATTATTCATTGTATGCTATTTCCTTCTCAATTAAAAAAGTATGTAAAGAGAAAAAAATCAGTTCCAGGTTTATAAACCTAAATGCAAAGGCTAATGAAAATAACTTCAAGCGTAATGGAAGACAGACTTCATGAACTCGACAAAAGCAAAGATTCCTTAAACAGGATGCAAAAAGCACTAACCATAAAGAAAAAGATTGATAAAATTAAAAATTAAGGAGTCCATTGATCAAAAGACATTAACAGAGTGAAATGGTAAGACATAGAGGATGAAGGTATGGGAAACAGGCTTGTAACCAGAATACATCGCGATGTTCTATAAATCAGAAAGTGGAAGCCGGAACCCTCAATACACAGATGGGTAAGAATGCTGAGCAGATCCCTTACCAAGGAGAAACTCCACACAGCCAACAGGGAAATGAAAGCTATTCACCCTCCCCAGTAATCAGGACACGAGGAACCAACATCATGATGAGATACCACTGCATCTTCACTGAGTCCGGGGCACCCGTGCCGGGGAGGAAGGGCAGGACAGGCCCTTCATGCAGCTGCGGCTTTGGAAAGCAATTCAGTGTTGTCTGACGAAGCTGCGCCAGCAGTTCAGGGCGCCTCGGACCCGGGCGGCATGTGCCCACGGCCCCAGGAGACACGCTCAGGGACACAGCACGGCCTGTGATGCCAGACACAACTCTGCTGCCATCACACTGGGGTGGAGCGTGCAGTGGGGCGCTAAGACCCAAGGGGCACAGGAAGAGAGGCCAGACACGACGGCTAAAGGGGCACGGGCCGGAAGCTGAGACGGGGAGAGAAGCCAGACATAACGGCTAAAGGGGCACGGACCGGAAGCTGAGACACGGGGAGAGAGGCCAGACACGACGGCTAAAGGGGCACGGGCCGGAAGCTGAGATGGGGAGAGAGGCCAGACATAACGGCTAACCCACAGCTCCTTCTGAGAGAAAGCGACTACACTATCAAGCTTCTAAATGGAAAACTGTAAAGGATATCGACAGCTGAAGGACTGCCAAGTCAGGAAGGGGGCTCTGACAGGGAAGGGCCAGCAGGGCTTCTGGGCCTTCTCAGCTTTGACTTGGGTGATGGTCATCCCGGAGTTTCCTTTAAAATATTAACCTGAAAATAACTTAAGTGGAACCCTTAATGCATCCTTTTCATCTTTATGCATCCCTGTATTTTTTACAGTTAGAAAACTTTGCTTTTGCTTTTTAAAAGTATCCAAGAAACCCATGACCTGCCCTCACTCACTCAAGGAGCGATGCTCTCTAAACCAGCACACGTCCACATGGGGCGGGCACCAGCTATGGTCTTGCTTCAACTCTTTCCAAGCGTGGTATCCCCTGCAGGAGTCAGATGGGGCGACAGTGCCCCAGGCTGGGCCAAGTGAGGAAGAAAAGGCCAGTCACTCAGGGCTGGCTGGCAGCTGCCCACCAGGCAGGGGAGGGCCAGCACCCGCGGGCAGCCTGCCAGACGCGCTCACCCCGAGAAGCGCTGACGTCCGCTCCATCTCCTCCTTGTTCACCCGAATGCGGTGGCTTTCCATCACTGTGATTCAAACACCAAAGCAGATACCGCATTAGAGTCGGACATGACTGAAGCGACTTAGCAGCAGCAGTGAGTCATTTCTGAGAAAGACTGCAGGGCCAGGAGCAAGCCTCCCTCCCCAACGCAGACCACGAGGACAGTGCGGGCCCAGCAGCGTCCCCCGGGGTCAGCACGGATGCCCACGGCAGCAGCGGTGGGTGTGGGGACACCGTGGGTGGGGAGGCGGCCCGGCCGCTGGGCTCCAGCGCTGTGTGCGAGGCCCTGCTCTCCCAGGTGCCCAGCAGGACAGCGTGGGCTGGAGGCTAAAAGCAAGGACAGCGGGGGGCCCAAAACAGCCCTTCCAGGGACTTCTCACAAAGTGTGAGGGTCCAGCACTCCAGGACCAGGACAGCTGCTGACGGGAAACTTGCAGACAGGCCCCCTCCCCGCTGCTGCTCTCGGGGGTGCGGGAGTCAGGAGGGCGCTGGCCCCTTGGCCAGGGCGCCTGCAGAACAGGCAGCTCAGAAGGGCTCCCACGTGACCCCGACGCCAGCGTCCTTCTAGACCAGGAGGCTGCGCACGCCACATCCTCTCGTCACAGAGGACGAAGGGGAAGCTGAGGGTTTGCCGCTCCTAGGCGCCCATATGATGCACCGACCACCCCAAACTAAGTCACGAGAAGACAGGCGTCCCAGACAGAACAGAGAACTCTGGAAAGAGGGCTGCATCACCTTCACGGCAGCTTACCTGCCAAAATCGGTATCAGAGGAAGCTCCAAAGTCTGGAAGAGCTGCCATAAACCACAAACCTGTTTCAGGGGAAGAAACGACATCGTCTTACTTTGAAACCGGTAACTTCTGCCCGCATTTGCTGCACAGCCCGCTTAATCTCACTGAGCAGCTCTTCTGGGTGACGTGGTTAAAACTCCTATTTCCGTCAAGTATCCTATCTTATGATTAATATTAATATCAAGCCCAAATGGAAGTATTCAGAAATATCCGGTAGGACAGGCTCCGTTCCCACTTCCCTTTCATCTTTCTCATTTTCCAGTGTGATTTAGGTATTTGTGGTTTAAGTTTCCCACTTTAATTTCAGAACAGGAGGAAGGGCTGCAGCCCTCTGGGCCACATCAGCTGGGTTCCTTCTCTGCTCTCAAGCTGGCTTTGCCCATTTGAAGGCAGGAGGAGAGGGAAGCGGCCCCTGCAGGACACTGCCTTCCCGGGGCCCCGGTAAGAGCCTGCCCTTCAGTGCCAGGGGTGGAGAAGCTGCCGGCCACTGCCTGTCCGCCCAGGCGCTCTGTCCCGTGCTGGCCCGGACTCCTGCCCTTGCTGTGGTGCCTGGTCCCTACATTCAACCCTTCTTGACTAGTCCTTCAAATGACCTCTGCTTCCCAATGAGCCTCTGAGTGGAGCTGAAATGGACTTAGCTTTTACGTTAATTGCAGCGTTGGAAATGTTCCCACTGAATCAGAATCTTTTTTAAAAACAATGTTACAATTGTTGTCAACCTATAGAGGACATTTAAAAAGTCAGGTCTCATCATCTGGAGAGTCCTCCAGTGAGTGACGCCCAGGTTCCCGTCTCCTGCCCTCGGGGACGTGCTTCCTGTGGGTCTGGACGAAGGCCAGCCCCTAGGCAGTGAAGGTACCACGAAGCGCCTTGCCTGCAGCTGGGAGCAGAGGTGCATCGTCAGTCTGTGGAGCACCCTCAGGTTCGCACGGACAGTCTGATTCTTCAAAAGAGCAAAAGAATGAACAGTTAGGAACGTTTGGGAGCGACGCTTGTCACGCTCTAGGAAGCCACAGCTTTTCCACAGAGACTGCACCCTGGTGCTGTGACCCATCACCCCAAGAAGAGCAGCCCCATATCACGGAATATTCTTCTTGAGCAAGCTCAAAATCCCTACTGCTTTCTTACTTTCCCTCCACCCCCACTGCCCTCATTTTACAGGAAATGAGCCACAGAGAAGCTAAGTGGCCCGGGGCAAAGATCACGCAGTGGGAGAGACAACAGGACTTGGTCTCCTGGTCTCGGCCTCCACACTCGCCACCCACCCTTGCCCCAGACATGCACAGAGCCTCTGGGAGGTGGACCAACCAGAGTCCGGAACGAGGGTCGGGGGAGCTTCAGCACCGGCACGCAGTCCAACAGCCACTCCCTCCCAGAGGCCTGGCGTCCCCACTGCACCCCTCTCTGCCACATGGCCCGCGGACTCTGGGTGCCCAGACGCAGCGTCAGAGACCCCTCCCCATGACGCACCATGAAGTGGTCGTGCAGCCCCTGGGTCTGGCTCTGCCGGAGCCACGGGCACGTCCATGCCCGTGTCTGGGCTGTGCCCGGCACATGGCCAGCCTGCCGCCTGAACATGCTGCCTGCCGCACAGCACTGGCCTGCGCGGCCTCCCCAGGACCAGCTCAAGCCGCGTGGCGGTGTTCAGGCCCCGGCAGCCCAGCCGGTTGCACCTGCTCTCCTCCAGGAGGAGGTCATCGTCTTTCTCTCCGACGCAGTCTCGCCCCCGCGGGACCCATCCTCAGTTTCCATGCTCTCCTGCTCCTGCGTCTCACGCTGCGTCCCTGGACCCTGCAGAGCAGAGGGCCCTCCTCGCCCCACCCTCACCACGTGCTCCCACGACAGACACGCCGCTGGACAAGCACGAGTCCCTCCCAGGCTGCCTCCTTTCTGCCGAGTGTGGACGAGGCCTTGGGCAGAGCCTCCCAGGGGAACAGTAAGCCGGGGCACTCAGGGTGCCTGGGCCGCGCGGCTGGGCCTCCCTGGCTTCCGTCAGGGAGGAAGCACCTCTGAGTGTTTTGCTCCTGAAGCCACTCCCACCTCTAAGTTGCACATGTGTGCACATGTGTGTACATGTGTGCACCAGGAAAAACGCCCCTTGAGAGTCAGACTGCACTCTGGCCTCGACTTGACCTCAGGCGAGGGGCAGACATGAGCCCTGGGCACCGGCGTCCTCCTCCGTGAACGGGGCTGACCACACCCCAGGGGCCACTCTTTCCCCCAGCTGCAGTGCCCCAGCCTCTGTCTGGGGAAGCACCGCCCAGCAGCATGGACCTTGGACACTGCTCATCTCCACACCCTGCTGCCCTGCCAAGGGGCAAACATGTGGCACAGTGGTAGAAAGGAGACTCTGAGCACTGAAGCTGTGAATCTCAGGCAAAAGTCACGCATGGAGGAAAGGTCACGGTTCATGGCTGGCCCGGGTCGGCAGGCTCCTGCCGCCTGGGTCCTCAGAGCTGCCTGGCTGCTGCTTCCCAAGCCCGCCCTGCCCTCCCTCTGAGTCTCAGCTGCCCCACGCTCCCCTGACAAATCCCTTTTAGACAAGCCCGCCCTGCCTTCCCTCTGAGTCTCAGCTGCCCCACGCTCCCCGGACAAATCCCTTTTAGACAAGCCCGCCCTGCCCTCCCTCTGAGTCTCAGCTGCCCCACGCTCCCCGGACAAATCCCTTTAGGCTCAGGGAGAGCGAGGGTCTGTGTTTCCAACCCCAAGCCTCTACCCGACACAGATCCCCGACTCCACCCCGCCAAGCGGGTCTGTAGGATCAAATGCCTCACACGGCAGTCCCGAGCTCAGCCCGGCGTGCAGGGCAGGCTCGCGTAGCCGCCTGCTTGGCCTTCCAGCCGTGCTTTGAACTGTGCTTGTTAACTGAGAGCTGGGGAGCCCGGACAGAGCGGCTGAGGGCGCGGGCGCTGCTCCGGCTTGGCTGCCTCCTGGCCCTGTGGTGCAGCACATCAGGTGTCCCTCGCCCCGGGCTCCGGGCAGGGTTCCAGGGCTGCACGCACCCTTGCTTCTGCAGACAGTGGTTCCCAACAAGAGAGAGCGACCTGGAGAGACAGACCTGGGCAGCCTCTCTGACTCTCCCCACAGGGACCGAGGACCGGCCGCCCCAGGCCTTCACCACGGGGGCCAAGCCTCCAGAACAAAGGATTTCAACAAGCAGCTGTCCCTCTGACACCAAGGACACATTTAGGAGAATCAGGCCGTGAATGGCATCTCCCAGGGACAGCTTCACAAAGGGAGAGAACTCATCCATCCTTATTCAGTATCCTCTACCAGAAGGCATTTCTGCCAAACAAGTAAAAGTGGATGTCGGCAATGTTCTTTTCACTACTGGGCTTTCCATGAAGTAGAAAAAGTTCTTAGAGGAAAATTAGGGTTGTATTAAGGTCCATACACCGTATCTTAAAACAACTCACCACAGTCTTTCTTGAGGAATTTCCATCCGTGCTGTTGACTGTGAGTGTGGTGGGGTTTCCCAGGTACTTTGCCACTAAATCTTCAAAAGAGGGTGCGGCATCAGTAGGATCTATCAGCCACGCAGCAATTCTGGGATCTAGCCCTACAAAGTCAGCAACTGCAGAGAGAAAGGTCAGTCAGTCATGCTAGGAAAAACAAGTACTTTCCCCTGCCATGGAACAATGGACTGACTCAAAATTGGGAAAGGAGTATGAGAAGGCTGCGTACTGTCACCCTGCTTATTTGACTTACATGCAGAGCACATGCAGGCTGGATGAAGCACAAGCTGGATTCAGGATCGCTGGGAGAAATACCAATAACCTCAGATATGCAGATGACACCACCCATATGGCAGACAGCGAAGAGGAGCTAAAGAGCCTCTTGACGAAAGTGAAAGAGGAGAGTGAAAAAGCTGGCTTAAAACTCAGCGTTCAAAAGTGAAGATTACGGAATCCAGTCCCAGCAATTTATGGGAAATAGATGGGGAAACAATGGAAACAGAGAGGGATTTTATTTTCTTGGGCTCCAAAATCACTGCAGATAGTGACTGCAGCCAGGGAAATTTTTAAAAAGATGTTTGCTCCTTGAAAGAAAAGCTATGACAAACCTAGACAGTGCATTAAAAAGCAGAGACATAAATTTGCCAGCAAAGGTCCACATAGTCAAAGCTATAGTTTTCCGGTAGTCATGTATGGATGTGAGAGTTGGACCTTAAAGAAGGCTGAGCACTGAAGAATTGATGCTTTTGAACTGTGGTGTTGGAGAATACTCTTTAGCAACCCTTGGACAGCAAGAAGATCAAACCAGTCAATCCTAAAATAAATCAAGCCTGAATATTTATTGGAAGGACTGATGCTGAAGCTCCAATATTTTGGCCACCTGATGCAAAAAGTCAATTCATTGGAAAAGACTCTGATGCTGGGAAGATTGAAGGCAGGAGGAGAACGGGACAGCAGAGGGTGAGGTGGTTGGAGGGCATCACTGACTCGGTGGACAGGAGTTTGAGCCAGCTCCCGGAGATGGCGAAGGACAGGGGAGCCTGGCTTCCCGTGCTGCAGTCCGTGGGGCTGCAAAGAGTCAGACACAGCTGAGCAACTGGGCAACAGCGACAAGGCTCGCTTCAGCGATTACAGCCCTACCACCCCTCCTATCACAGAGCTAAGCAGCGAGTGACGCTGTCACTCCTGGAGAATGCTGAGCCTTTGGTAAGAGCGGTCTCCACCAGCCAGTTCCCACACAGCCAGTCTCCATGGGGAATCCATCCCAAACTAACTCTCAGTGGTGCTGACCAGACGGCAGCCGGAAGCCTCAGCCCGCCCGTGCTGCCTCACCTCACGTTCCTCCCTGCCCTGGAGCCTCTCTCTTTCCCGTGCACCTCTCTTCTCAACCACGCGTCTCCCCCCTTTCACTCCTCCCAAGTCTCCCCTCCTCCACCCACCTGTGGGGCAGCCTCCCTGACCCGGCACTGGGGTCTCAGTTTCCCGAGTCTCGAGAAAGGAGGAGGAGGCGTGGGGTGATCTGTGCAGGGCCCTGCTGGGAGGAACCCTGCAAAACAGCTGCTGTGCTGCACGTGACGTGCGCAAAGAAATTCGGTGCAAGGCCGCTTCGAGCCTGAGAGGCCACATCACCCTCACCTGGTAGTCTTCTGGTCTGAAAACTGGGAGGAAAGATTACTGGAAGTAGCCGTGGGACACACATGAATGCACTTTTAAAATTTTCATTTTGTTTTTTTGGCCGCGCTGTGCTGCATGTGGGGTCTTAGTTCCCTGACCACTTTATCAAACCCACGCCCCTGTGTTGGAAGCTTGGAGTCTTAACCAGTAGACCACCAGAGAAGTCCTGAAGGTGCTTCTTAAAAGAAAAAAAAGTGATGTTTCCTAATATATTTTAGTACCAGAGTACTTTGGACCTGGAGTGGGAGTAATAAAAGGATGGGGGCACTGATAAATCAAGAGACAAGTCCAGCAATCCTGAGGGATCGCTCTCTGAAGTTACTACAACATTTTGAAGTGTGCTTCACAAAGACAAAGAGCTGGTCTTTAAATAAAACTGTAGTCTTAAATCACATCACACTAAGTATTATGTTTTCTGGCATATTTAAATCACAGCAGTCTAAGAGGTTTATATTTACCCAAGTAGCCAGCATCATCGCTATTTTTCTGATAGCTGGGAGTCACTTGTGTTGACAGATTCAGAACTCTGGGGGACAGGAAATCAGCCAGCACTCCTATTGCCTGCCACCCATCAGCTGTCAGGACTTTGTATAACCGTGTCTGCCAACACTGACCCAGCCACACGATTTCATTCTGTTTGCCTTTCAAAGCTCTAGTATTCCAAAATTAAGGGTTCTTATCAACAAATACTTTTGAAAACCCCTGGGAAAGGTCTGACAGCACTGGAATGGTCTGGGGACTGTTCCCTACAAACTCTTATAACTAATAAACTGAGGCTACCAGGACAGGGCCCACACCAGGGAGAACGTCACGTATTGGAAAGGAAGTTCCAACAAAGCAGACTGTGACTGAGCTAAGAAAAATTAAGAAAATGATAGAAGTTATGGTGGTAAAGAACCCGCCTGCTAGACACAGGTTTGATCCCTTGGTCGAGAAGATCCCCTGGAGGTGGGCATGGCATTCCACTTCAATATTCTTGCCTGGAGAACCCTATGGACAGAGGAGCCTGGAGGGCTACAGTCCAGAGAGTCAGACATGACTGAAGTGACTTAGCATGAGAATGAAGAGCTCAGTTAGAAATATGTAAGAGATTAGGTGACTTAGTAAAAGAAAAACTTGATGAATAGACAAAAGAATTCAGGAAAGCAAAGTAAAACCAAAAAACCATTTCTGAAATAAAAACTAAACTGGCAATCAGTTCAGTTCAGTCCCTCAGCTGTGTCTGACTCTTTGCGACCCCATGGACTGCAGCATGCCAGGCTTCCCTGTCCATCACCAATTCCTGGAACTTGCTCAAACTCATGTCCATTGAGTTGGTGATGCCATCCAACCATCTCATCCTCTGTCGTTTCCTTCTCCTCCCGCCTTCAATCTTTCCCAGCATCAGGGTCTTTTTCAAGGAGTCCGTTCTTCACATCAGGTGGCCAAAGGACTGGAGCTTCAGCTTCAGCATCAGTCCTTCCAATGAATATTCAGGACTGATTTCCTTCAGGATTGACTGGTTTGATTTTACTGTCCAAGGGACTCTCAAGAGTCTTCTCCAACACCACAGTTCAAAAGCATCAGTTCTTTGGCGCTCAGCTTTCTTTATGGTCTAACTCTCACATCCACACATGACTACTGGAAAAACCAGAGCTTTGACGAGATGGACCTTTGTCAGAAAAGTAATGTATGTCTCTGGTTTTTAATGTGCTGTCCAGGTTGGTCATAGCTTTTCTTCCAAGGAGCAAGCGTCTTTTAATTTCATAGCTGCACTCACCATCTGCACCAATTTTGGAGCCTCCCCAAAATAGTCTCTCACTGTTTCCCCATCTATTTCCCATGAAGTGATGGGACTGGATGCCACGATCTTCGTTTTTTAAATGTTGAGTTTTAAGCCAGAATTTTCACTCTCCTCTTTCAACTTCATCAAGAGGCTCTTTAGTTCCTCTTTGCTTTCTGCCATAAGGGTGGTGTCATCTGCATATCTGAGGTTATTGATATTTCTTCCAGAACTCTTGACTCCAACTTGAGCTTCATCCAGTCCAGCATTTCAGATGATGTACCCTGCATACAGGTTAAACAAGCAGGGTGACAATATACAGCCTTGATGTACTCCTTTCCCAATCTGGAACCAGTCTGCTATTCCATGCCCAGTTCTGTTGCTTCTTGACCTGCACACAGGCTCCTCAGGAGGCCGGTAAGGAAGGTGGTCTGGTATTCCCATCTCTTTCAGAATGTCCACAGTTTGTTGTGATCCACACAGTCAAAGGCTTTGGCATAGTCAATAGAGCATAAGTAGATGTTTTTCTGGAACTCTCTTGCTTTTTCTATGATCCAACAGATGTTGGCAATTTGATCTCTGGTTCCCCTGCCTTTTCTAAATTCACTTCAAACATCTGGAAGTTCTGGGTTCACGTACTGTTGAAACCTTGCTTGGAGAATTTTGACCATTACTTTGCTAGTGTGTGAGATGAATGCAATTGTGCAGTAGTCTGAACATTCTTTGGCATTGCCCTTCTTTGGGATTGAAATGAAAACTGATCTTTTCCAGTCTTGTGGCCACTGCTGAATTTTAGAGATTTGCTGGCATATTGAGTGCAGCACTTTCACAGCATCATCTTTTAGGATTTGCAATAGCTCAACTGGAATTCCATCACCTCCACTAGCTTTGTTTGTTCTGATGCTTTCTAAGGCCCACTTGACTTCACATTCCAGGATGTTTGGTTCTAGATGAGTGATCACACCAGCGTGGTTATCTGGGTCATGAAGATGTTTTTTCAATAGTTCTTCTGTGTATTCTTGCCACCTCTTCTTAATATCTTTGGCTTCTGTTAGGTCCATACCATTTCTGTCCTTTATCGAGCCCATCTTTGCATGAAATGTTCCCTTGGTATCTCTAATTTTCTTGAAGAGATCTCTAGTCTTTCCCATTCTATTGTTTTCCTCTATTTCTTTGCACTGATCGCTGAGGAAGGCTTTCTTATCTCTCCTTGCTGTTCTTTGGAACTCTGCATTCAGATGGATATATCTTTCCTGTCCTCCTTTGCCTTCCTCTTCTTTTCTCAGCTGTTTGTAAGGCCTCCTCAGACAACCATTTAGCCTTGTTGCGTTTCTTTTTCTTGGGGATGGTTTTGTTCACTGCCTCCTGTACAATGTCACAAACCTCCATCCATGGTTCTTCAGACGCTCTGTCAGATCTAGTCCCTTGAATCTATCTGTCGCCCCCACTGTACAATCCTGAGGGATTTGATTTGGATCACACCTGAGTGGGCTCGCGGTATTCCCTACTTTCTCCAACATAAGCCTGAATCTGGCAGTAAGGAGCTCACGACCGGAGCCATGTCAGCTCCCAGTCTTGTTTTTGCTGCCTATAGAGCTTCTGCGTCCTTGACTGCACAGCATGCGGTCGATCTGACTTCGGTGCTGGCCGTCTGGCGGTGTCCGTGTGTAGGGCTGTCTCTTGTGTTGCTGGAGGAGGGCTTTGCCGGGACCAGTGTGCTCTCTTGGCAACACTGCTAGTCCTCCTTCACTCTGTCCTCCGAGGCAAGACCTGCCTGTTACTCCAGGTGTCTCCTGACTTCCTACTTTTGCATTCCAGTCCCCTATGATGAAAAGGACATGTTTCGGGGGTGTTAGTTGTAGAAGGTCTCGTAGGTCATCATAGACCTGTTCAATTTCAGCGTCTTCGGCATTAGTGGCTGGGGCACAGACTTGGATTACTGTGATATTAAATGGTTTGCCTTGGAAACGAATCAAGATCATTCTGTCATTTTTGAGATTGTACCCAGGTACTGCATTTCAGACTCTTTTGTTGACTATGAGGGCTATTCCTCATAGTCAACAAGAAACTGGCAATATACAAAAGTAAATAAGGGCAATAGATAATGCCTTAAGTCTGCTTAAAAACAAGATAAAAAAAGGAAATTCTTTAAAACTGAAAAATGAAGAGATTGAAAATGGATTCTAATGTGACCAGTATGAAAGATAGAGAAGATTCAACCTATGAAACCACAGAAACAATTCAAATACCACAAAAAAGGTGAACAACCAAGCATTACAACCAGGTCCCATGTGTTTCCTGACAGAAGGACACGATACCGCTCAGAGCTAGGATCGAGACTATGAAGCAGGCTTGCACTCCCAAACTCTAGCCTGAAGCGGAACAGGCCCCTGGGTCTCAGTACAGAAGAAACAGACGAGAGAGAACATGTTAAAAGACAAGAAAAAGAAATCCCACGGGGAAACCCTGGTCTGCCAACAACGACAAAATGACGGCAAGAAAAGACACAGAGGGAGAGAAGACGCAAGAAAACTGGAGAGACGCACCACACCCAGCCAGGGTGCGGGGCCATCCCGAGCCGTGGAGAGACGCATCACACCCAGCCAGGGTGCGGGGCCATCCCGAGCCGTGGAGAGGCGCGTCACCAGCCCGGGTGCGGGGCCGCCCCGAGCCGTGGAGAGGCGCGTCACCAGCCCGGGTGCGGGGCCGCCCCGAGCCGTGGAGAGACGCATCACACCAGCCCGGGTGCGGGGCCGCCCTGAGGCCTGTGCGGATCCCAATTCAACCAAACTGCAGAAACACAGCACGCAAAGCTACTTGGAGACCACTGGGCAAGCACAAATGCTGGCTGCGTAGCTAATGGTACGAAAAGATCACAGCTGTTTTAGGGCCAGATGCCAGCATCATCTGGAAAATGAAATCCTCATCTTTTACTCATCTGACTGAAATATTACAGATAGGTAACGCAATGCTGACAGAATGTGGTCCACTGGAGAAGGGAACGGCAAACCACTTCAGTATTCTTGCCTTGAGAACCCCATGAACAGTAGGAAAAGGCAAAATGATAGGATACCGAAAGAGGAACTCCCCAGGTTGATAGGTGCCCAACACGCTACTGGAGATCAGTGGAGAAATAACTCCAGAAAGGATGAAGGGATGGAGCCAAAGCAAAAACAATACCCAGCTGTGGATGTGACTGGTGATAGAAGCAAGGTCCGATGCTGTAAAGAGCAATATTGCATAGGAACCTGGAATGTGAGGTCCATGAATCAAGGCAAATTGGAAGTGGTCAAACAAGAGATGGCAAGGGTGAACGTCGACATTCTAGGAATCAGCAAACTAAAATGGACTGGAATGGGTGAATTTAACTCAGAGGACCATTACATCTACTACTGCGGGCAGGAATCCCTTAGAAGAAATGGAGTAGCCATCATGGTCAACAAAAGAGTCCGAAATGCAGTACTTGGATGCAATCTCAAAAATGACAGAATGATCTCTGTTCATCTCCAAGGCAAACCATTCAATATCACAGTAATCCAAGTCTATGCCCCAACCAGTAACGCTGAAGAGGCTGAAGTTGAACGGTCCTATGAAGACCTACAAGACCTTTTAGAACTAACACCCAAAAAAGATGTCCTTTTCATTATAGGGGACTGGAATGCAAAAGTAGGAAGTCAAGAAACACCTGGAGTAACAGGCAAATTTGGCCTTGGAATGCAGAATGAAGCAGGGCAAAGACTAATAGAGTTTTGCCAAGAAAATGCACTGGTCATAGCAAACACCCTCTTCCAACAGCACAAGAGAAGACTCTACACATGGACATCACCAGATGGTCCACACTGAAATCAGACTGATTATATTCTCTGCAGCCAAAGATGGAGAAGCTCTATACAGTCAACAAACACAAGACCAGGAGCTGACTGTGGCTCAGATCATGAACTCCTTATTATCAAATTCAGACTCAAATTGAGGAAAGTAGGGAAAACTGCTAGACCATTCAGGTATGACCTACATCAAATCCCTTATGATTATACAGTGGAAGTGAGAAATAGATTTAAAGGCCTAGATCTGACAGATAGAGTGCCTGATGAACTATGGAATGAGGTTCGTGACATTGTACAGGAGACAGGGATCAAGACCATCCCCATGGAAAAGAAATGCAAAAAAGCAAAATGGCTGTCTGAGAAGGCGTTACAAATAGCTGTGAAAAGAAGAGAGGCGAAAAGCAAAGGAGAAAAGGAAAGATATAAGCATCTGAATGCAGAGTTCCAAAGAATAGCAAGAAGAGATAAGAAAGCCTTCTTCAGCGATCAATGCAAAGAAATAGAGGAAAACAACAGAATGGGAAAGACTAGAGATCTCTTCAAGGAAATTAGAGATACCAAGGGAACATTTCATGCAAAGATGGGCTCGATAAAGGACAGAAATGGTATGGACCTAACAGAAGCAGACGATAGTAAGAAGAGGTGGCAAGAATACACAGAAGAACTATACAAAAAAGATCTTCACAACCCGGATAATCACGATGGTGTGATCACTCATCTAGAGCCAGACATCCTGGAATGTGAAGTCAAGGGGGCCTTAGAAAGCATCACTACGAACAAAGCTAGTGGAGGTGATGGAATTCCAGTTAAGCTCTTTCTAATCCTGAAAGATCATGCTGTGAAAGTGCTGCACTCAATATGCCAGCAAATTTGGAAAACTCAGCAGTGGCCACAGGACTGGAAAAGGTCAGTTTTCATTCCAATCCCAAAGAAAGGCAATGCCAAAGGATGCTCAAACTACTGCACAATTGCACTCATCTCACATGCTAGTAAAGTAATACTCAAAATTCTCCAAGCCAGGCTTCAGCAATATGTGAACCATGAACTCCCTGATGTTCAAGCTGGTTTTAGAAAAGGCAGAGGAACCAGAGATCAAATTGCCAACATCTGCTGGATCATGGAAAAAGCAAGAGAGTTCCAGAAAAACATCTATTTCTGCTTTATTGACTATGCCAAAGCCTTTGACTGTGTGGACCACAATAAACTGCAGAAAATTCTTCAAGAGATGGCAATACCAGACCACCTGACCTGCCTCTTGAGAAATCTGTATGCAGGTCAGGAAGCAACAGTTAGAACTGGACATGGAACAACAGAGTGGTTCCAAATAGGAAAAGGAGTACGTCAAGGCTGTATATTGTCACCCTGCTTATTTAACTTCTATGCAGAGTACATCATGAGAAATGCTGGACTGGAAGAAACACAAGCTGGAATCAAGATTGCCGGGAGAAATATCAATAACCTCAGATATGCAGATGACACCACCCTTATGGCAGAAAGAAGAGGAACTAAAAAGCCTCTTGAAGAAAGAGGAGAGTGAAAAAGTTGGCTTAAAGCTCAACATTCAGAAAACGAAGATCATGGCATCTGGTCCATCACTTCACGGGAAATAGATGGTGAAACAGTAGAAACAGTGTCAGACTTTATTTTTGGGGGATCCAAAATCCCTGAAGATGGTGATTGCAGCCATGAAATTAAAAGACGCTTACTCCTTGGAAGGAAAGTTATGACCAACCCAGATAGCATATTCAAAAGCAAAGACTAAGGTCCGTCTAGTCGAGGCTATGGTTTTTCCAGCGGTCATGTATGGATGTGAGAGTTGGACTGTGAAGAAGGCTGGGGGCCGAAGAATTGATGCTTTTGAACTGTGGTGTTGGAGAAGACTCTTGAGAGTCCCTTGGACTGCAAGGAGATCCAACCAGTCCATTCTGAAGGAGATCAGCCCTGGGATTTCTTTGCAAGGAATGATGCTAAAGCTGAAACTCCAGTACTTTGGCCACCTCATGCGAAGAGTTGACTCATTGGAAAAGACTCTGATGCTGGGAGGGATTGGGGGCAGGAGGAGAAGGGGATGACAGAGGATGAGATGGCTGGATGGCATCACGGACTCGATGGACGTGAGTCTGAGTGAACTCCGGGAGATGGTGATGGACAGGGAGGCCTGGCGTGTTGTGCTTTGTGGGGTCGTAAAGAGTCGGACACGACTGAGTGACTGAACTGAACTGAACTGAATGTGATGCTTGGGCTGTGCTACCAAATAACCCAGGGGACAGAGGTTTGGAACTAGTGGGGAAAGAAGACTGGACAGAGCTGGAAACCATTCAGACTGGGCAAAGCGGTGCTGCTGTGTCCCGCACACGCCTGCCATTCTCTGCAGACGCAGCCATGCGCCCACAACTCCCAGCAGCGAGTGCAGACCCTGCAGCTCAAGCCTCAGCTCCACGGAGGGCCCCACCGCAGGCACCCGCCCCCAGCCCCGGGCCTGCTGCGCCTCCCGCCACAGGGCTGTAAGCCAGGGGAGGCTCCCACGCGCCCTCCTCAGGGCCCAGCCTTTGCTGCAAGCACCCTGTCGACTCACATCTCTTTATTATAAAGCCTGCGACCCAGGAACAGCCAGGCGGAAGAGTGCACAGGGCAGGGCACGGGGCGGGGGTACAGAACCTCCACACCCTCTCCAGCTGTGCCGCCTCCCCGCCCCAGCGCCTGGGCTGCCACCTGGAATCCCACCAGGAGGGCATTTTATGGAGGCGTCATCACCTCGGTGTGGCTAAGTCACTGCTCTCCAGCCCATCTCCCCTTCCTGGAGGTGGCGGGTGGGACTGAAAGCTCCAGTCCTCAGTGGAGCCTCTTTCTGCTGACCACCCGCCCTGAAGCTGTGCTGCCTCCAGCCCCCAGTGCTCATTAGCACATGGAGGACACTCAGCACCCTGGATATGGCTTGGGTTTTGGGAGCTGAGAGCCACGAACCAGAGATAAACACCAAATATCACTTGCTGTATCACAGGTACTTTATATTGTGTTGGGAATTTTGTACAACAAAAACTTTTTTTTGCAATGCCTTGCATGCATCCTAAGTTGCTTCTGACTCTTTGTGACCCCATGGATGATTGTAGCCCACCAGGCTCCTCTGTCCATGGGATTTCCTAGGCAAGGATACTGGAGTGGGTTCCCATTCCCTCCTCCAGGGGATCTTCCCAATCCAGGGATCAAACCTGCGTCTCTTACGTCTCCTGCGTTGGCAGATGGGTTCTTTACCACTAGTGCCATCTTACTATAAATATTTTCAAACATTCAGACAGTTTGAAAAGAGCTGCCCGGTGAATACTCATGTATCCGCTACCCAGACTCTACAATGAACATTCTTTCTATATTTGCTTTATTACATATCTGTCCATCTAGTAAAGAAAAAAAAAAGGTTTCTAAAATTCTTATTTCTAATGTTAAATAAAAGATAAAAGTGTGCTTTATACTGTTTTGATGTTGATCACTCTGGCTTTAGATTAATTCTTAGAGAGTTTGCAGCTGTTTGTGGTGACAATAAATCCATCTACCAAGCTGCAGGTTACTTCTTCCCTGTTTTAAACACACAAGTAATATATACTTGAAAAAACTCTAATAATGTAAAACAGAGGGAAAGTGCCTCTTGGCGCTCAGGGCGTGTGGCTGGCTGCATGGGTAATGCCGAGCAGCGGTGACTCCCCCCAGCCTCTGAGTTGTGCAACGCGGCAGTCCTCACCGCGCTCCCATCCCCAGGAGGAGTCGCTGTGGGACAGTTACATCTGTGGGAGATGATAAATCTAAGACGTACCACACTTCCAACTGCCATTGTCACCGATCAGCTGCAGCGCTGTCCTCACAAAATCCTTTGCGTTAAAGCAAATAACAGGGCGTTTACATTTCAGTACTTCAAGCAGCACATTCCTGGAAAATGAAAAGATGCTCACTGGTAGACAGACTGGTTTAAACTTCCCATCTTGGAAAAATACCAAAGCTGCTCCACCAGCAGCTGTCACCTGCGCAGTGTTACGGGCAGCCTTCTTCTGCAAGCTTGCCACAGATGAGCTCAAATCCTGAGGTGTGCAAGGAAAATCAAAATGGGTTGGTCTTGCTCAGTCCCCAGAACGGAGCCTGGAGGCCCCTGAGGAAGTGGGACTCAGGGGTGACGCAGCCTGGATGGAATCTGACCTTTCGACCTGGTGACAATATCCAGAATGTCTGCTGGAACCCGAGACCCCCTGTCTACCTTTCGGACCTCTACTCTGAAACAATTCATGATTCCTTGAGGACAAATGTTTTCTGGGTTGTATCACAGGCCGTCACAGTTGTTGCCAGCCAACTTTAAAGAAATTTTCTTTATTTTCGGTTTTGCCGGGGCTTCACCGTGAGACACTGGCTTCTCACTGTGGTGGCCCCTCTTGTTGCAGAGCACAGACTGGGTGCGTGGGCCTCAGCAGCTGTGGCGTGTGGGCCCCAGAGCTAGGGTTCAGCAGCTGGGGCACACGGGCTTAGCTGCTGCGAGGCATGTGGGATCTTCCCGGACCACGGATCGAACCGGTGTCCCTGCACAGGCAGGCAGACTCCTAACCACTGGGCTACCAGGAGTGTCCTCGCCAGGCAACTTTTAACAACCTTATGGCTTTTTGTTTTCATAAACCCCTGACTCTCTTCCCCAGAACACTCTTTTGGGGTTACCTGAATCTTTGTCCCTTGAATTGCAATTCTTAAGACCCCAAATAAACTTATTTGCACCCTCTTGTGTTATTTTTTGGTTGACAGAGGTAGGTGTTACTTATTATCTGTATTTTACGGATGATGAAGCCGAGACACAAAGAAGTCAAGTTCACAGGGCTCTTCAGAGCCAGTTCCTGGATGAGGCACAACCGCCTGCAGACTAACCCCCCAACCCCTAAGCAGAGCTGGCGCACCCTGGACTCCTCCCTGCCAGTCCCAGCCTGTGCTCCCAGCACCGCCCCCCGCCACCAGCCTGCGCTCTGCCCGCTCTGGAATCTCCTTCCTCCATCACCAGACTACGCCACGCCCTCTCACACTCCAGGCCCCCTGCTTCAGTCCTCCTGGCCACACATCTGCTACAGCCAGGACCACGTTCGTGACACTGTAACTTACCTTGCCCCCACTCAGTCATGAGCTCCTTGATTATGGGACTCATGACAGCTGACGTTTATCAAGTCCTTACCACGTGCACATGCCTCACTAAGCACTCACAGGGGCTGCTGTACTGAGGCTGCGTCATACCCAGCTAGGCGGGCACTAGACCCCTTATGCTGTAGGAATGGCTCTCTGCTCTGGTATTCTTGCCTGGAAAAGTCCATGAACAGAGAGGCGGGGAGGGCTACAGCCCATGGCGTCACAGAGTCGGACACGACGGAGCACGACAGAGCACACGCCCATTTTACAGGTAAGGAAACTGAGGCCTGGAAGGGCGAGACAATTTCCCCAGCTTTCCACAACTGAGACGTGCCCACGCTGAGGTCTGAGACCCGATCTTGCTGCTGCCAGGGCCCAAGGTGGTGTTGGAGAAGACTCTTGAGAGTCCCTTGGACTGCAAAGAGATCCAACCAGTCCATCCTAAAGGAGATCAGTCCTGGGTGTTCATTGGAAGGACTGATGCTGAAGCTGAAACTCCAATACTTGGGCCACCTCGTGCGAAGAGTTGACTCATTGGAAAAGACCCTGATGCTGGGAGGGATTGGGGGCAGGAGGAGAAGGGGACGACAGAGGATGAGATGGCTGGATGGCATCACCGACTCGATGGACGTGAGTTTGGGTAAACTCCGGGAGTTGGTGATGGATAGGGAGGCCTGGCGTGCTGCGACTCATGGGGTCGCAAAGAGTCGGACACGACTGAGCGACTGAACTGAGCTGAACTGATGGTAACTGCTTGTTACTACATCAGCGAGGGTCTCTGGATGAGGCTGAGGAAGGAGCAAAGCTGGAGCCCAGTTAGCTCTGCTCACTCTGCAAGCAGGCGTTTTTAGGCTTTTTGCATTTTCTCGTGTGCTTTCACTTGGGCTTCCCTTGAAGAGGGCCACTGCTGACAGCAGAGCGTCAGGCCTGGGCTGCTGGGCCTGGAGGGCATGTGAGGGAGAACCGGCTGGGGCTCCTGGAGTTCCCTCCCACTTTGGTGCTCTTGTAGCTGGAAACTCGGAAGTTCTCAATGAGGCCAGCTAACAAGTATAATCTCTCCCACTAAAAGGCACAACCTAGCTGCGATTTCTAGCTTAAGACAGGACACACAACAAAAAGAGAGTATCTTCTGCGACAAGGTGGCTAAAACACAGTGTGCTTTCTAAGTCAGTTTGGCCACATCTGCAAAACAAAAAGCAGAGGGAGGATCGGAGCTTAAGTGACTGTCAGATGTTCAAGTGGAGAATGTGGCTGCTGCTGCTAAGTCGCTTCAGTCCTGTCAGACTCTGTGCGACCCACAAAGCTACCCTGTCCCTGGGATTCTCAAGGCAAGAACACTGGAGTGGGTTGCCATTTCCTTCTCCAATGCGTGAAAGTGAAGTCACTCAGCTGTGTCCGGGAATGTGGAAGAGGATATAAAATCCAGAATTCAGAAAAGGAAGTCCAAACATTAGGGCCCTGCTCTCACAGAGGTCTGCCATAGAAACAGACTGCCCGATTGTTCTTTCAAAAAAAGCTACATAAAAAGGTTATGGGTTCTTGGGAGCAGAGTGCTGTGTTGTCAAATGTCTGATTCTCACTGTGGTGTACATGCCTGACATTAAGCGTTTATTGCTGAGGCGTCCATTTCAAAAGATGTCCATCCTGAATAGACATGTTACCAGCTGTGCTACTCAGCTGCAGGGCGAAACACACAGAGAAGGAGCCAGGCGAAGCTCCTTCCGGAGTGGGTGGGTGAGCGCCAGTCGCTCAGCCGTGTCTGACTCTGTGTGACCCCATGGACTGTAGCCCGCCAGGCTCCTCTGTCCATGAGACTGTCCAGGCAAGAATACTGGAGTGTTCGCCATTCCCTTCTCCAGGGGATCTTCCTGATCCAGGGATGGGACCCAGGTCTCCTGTGCTGCAGGCAGAGTCTTTGCCAGCTGAGCCGCCAGGTCTTTCCAGAAAGCCCTGGGTAAGCAGATAACTGACTTCGTGAGTGACACAGCTTCTCAACCTTCCTGTGCCCTAATTCCTGCTCTGATGCTTTAAATTAGCCAATAAAGAGTGACTCCTGGAAACCCTAGACACCCCAGGTCTATGCATGCCCTTTCTCTTTCTTTCCCTAAACCCCTCTGTGCGGCCCTGGGCGTGCCAGGGCTTGTGAGTGAGAAGTCCCGTTCCTCAGACTGCCCAGCACTTTTTGCTGACGGGTGCCCTGTGTAGCAGTGGCCCCTGTAGAGGAAATGCCTGTGGGGGCGCGGTGCGAGGAATACAGGCTGGACCAGCGCCTCAGGCGCTCCGGGCCTAGAGCGCCACTATCGGCAGGCGGAGCCCACACAACAGCTGCCTAAAGCTCACCCAGAGCCCGGTGAGCCCGACTCAGGCAGGGCCGGCCAGGACCGGCCAGGACCAGGTTCCCACCTTCCTACCCGGAGCCTCCTCGGGTGCCTCTCCAGGGAAGTGGCTTCAGGGAGCTCTCTCAGGGCGCCCAGCTGACCTGGGCTCAGACAGCGAGGTGCCCAGGCAGGGGGTGTCCCCACTGAAACCAGAAGTGAGTCAGGCTGGCAATATGGGAAAGAGACGATGAGGAGGGGCACAGACTCCAGTCCACGAGGGGACTTTTCGGGGCTGAGAAGGGGCAGCAGGGCATCCCTGCCTGTTCTGGGATTCTGAGACTCTGAGAAGGCAGATACAAGTGAGACGTCTCTTGTCTATTTTCACAATGTGAAACTTTGAAATTAGTGATAGGTTGGCAGCCTTGAGGGCCATCTACTGCTTGAAGGCAGAGACCGCTTTCCAGTGCCGTGAGTGGGTGAGCGAGTCTCTTGAGGAGCTCAGCCAGGGCCCCAGCAGCGACGGTGGGTTTCTGCTCCTTAACGTGCCGCTCTTCTTGCTGACTTCTCATTGCAGTGTTGGCTCGAATCCTGGAGCAGGCGCCTGTGGATGGTCCCTCCATTTCAGAGCTCTTTGTGGGGGAGAGGGCCAGTGTTTGTAGCGGTTTCTGTCGTTTAGATCCATTTCATGTGCTCTACAAAAATTCTGAAACTTTAAATAACCGAAACTGGAGCTTGGGAAACTCTTAATTAGGATGAAGCGGGTGAATCGGATTTAAGGTGATTAGAGAAGATTTCTTACTTGGCAAATTGATGATGTGCCTCTTGCTCTTGGCCCCAGATAGGGGAGTGCTCAGTTTTTATGTAGATACACTGATCACTGGGCGTGTCCTCTGGAACACTGTCGGAGGCTGGGGCGGTCAGAGGACTGCTGCCTTCCTCTGGATGGCTCCTCAGTAACATCACAATGCCTTTAACAGAGGAAACCAGAGCCTGTGAATACACAATAAAATGAAGTTACAAGATCAAGCATGAATCACGCATTTGTTCAAGAAAGATCGGTCATGTTTTATATTTTATAATTAAGCAGAAAGAAAAGGCTTAAAATTAAAATCAGTAAGTGAACACCTCCTTTAATGACAATTAAGGCCAAAACCCAAAACATCTCACTCTCTGGTCTCCTCCTTATTCAACATCATAATGGAAGTCTTAGCTCATGCAGTACAGCAGGAAAAAGAAATAAAAGACATATAAATTAGAAAGGAAAAACTGTACCATCACTGTTTACAGATAACAAACATTTGTGCAGAAAACCCACAGGAATCTACAAAATAAAACATCTCCTGGCAGGGATATGTGAGCTAAGCAAGGTTGCAGGATACAAGATCAAAACACAAAAATCAGTTATATTTCCATACACTAACAATGGACAGGTAAAAGTAAACGTTTTAAAAAAGTAATTACCGTTTATAATAACTAGTCCCCGAAATTAAATACTTAGAAATCAATATATCGTGTACAGGATCTGTGTACTAAAAACTATAAAATACTGACGAAAGAAATCCGAGAAGACCTACAGAAAAGAGACACACACCATGCTTAACGGCAATAAAACTCAATGTCAATTCTCTCAAGCTACGTTGCAGAATCAAAAAGATCAATAAACCCCAAGTGCAAGAAAACTACAGCAAGTCCCATAATCAAATTGTTTAAAACCAGTGATATAGAGAAAACCTTAAAAGAAGCTAGGGAAGGGGGAGCAGGACACTTTGTCTAGACAGAAACGAAGATAAGGGTGAAGGCAGATTTCTTATGAGAAAGCGAGTTAGAGGACAGTCGCATAACATTTTTAACTATTGAAAGAAAAAAAACTATTAACTTACAATTCTTTATCCCATAAAAATGTCTTTCAAAAATGAAAGGTAAAGCAAGATCTATATACTACCCTGAAAATTACAAAACACTGCTAAAAGAAATTGAACTTTTAAATAAATGAAAAGACACCCCTTGTTCATGAATCAGAAAATTCAACACTGCTTTCTAGATGGCACATCTGAGCCAGGCTGGGATTGGGCGCGCACCAGCGCGCCTGCACCTGGACAAACGTCTCCTTGAGCGATAGGGAACAAAGAGACTACAGGTCAGGGGTCCCCAACCCCCGGGCCACACGCTAGTGCCAGTCCCTGGCCTGCTAGGAACGGGGCCGCACGGCAGTAGGTGAGCAATAGGCAGGCGAGCGAAGCTTCTCATGTGTTTGCAGCTGCTCCCCACTGCTCACGCCACCTGAGCCCCACCTCCTGTCGGACCAGCGGTGGCATCAGACGCTCACAGGGGCGCGGAGTGTACTGTGAACAGTGTGTGAGGGATCTAGGCTGTGTGCTCCTAGGAAAATCTAATGTCTGATGGTCTCATTCTGCATTACGCTGAGTTGTATAATTATTTCATTATGTATCACAATATAACAATAATAATAGAGATAAACACACACAATAAATGTAATGCACTTGAATCATCCTGAAACCAGAACCCTGTCCCAGTCCATGGAAAAACTGTCTTCTGTGAAACTGGTCCCTGGTGCCAGAAAGGCTGGGACTGCAACTGTAAGTGCTTAACTGCGGGCATCAGCAAGTGGGGATGATCATGAGCAACAGGAGACAGAGATGCCACAAACAAACTGCCATTTCTGGTGTTCTGGGAGCAGAAGCAGGGTACTGCACACGATCCTGTACACAGCCAGCAAGGGGGTGGACAGGCCCCAAAGCTACGCCTCCCGCCCAGCCCACAAACCCACCGCCCACCGTTGCTCCACATTCGGACCCAAGAAGGCCCTCGCAGGGAGCAGGCAAGGAAACTGTTTCTTGTTTTTGCTCTCTTGTACTGCGGCACAAGCCCCAGCAAAGCCTTGCCTGAAATTCCCATCTGGCCTCCTATCATTTCTATCAGTTAAGAGTCCAAGCGCCCGGGTTGGGAGCATGATTTTGGCGACTCTGCTGGGACCCATGGGCCTTCCCTCTTTCCTGTCCCTCTGAGGAGGATCGTGGTCCATTTGGTGGAGCTGCAGGCAGCTGACAAGCAGCCACCTGCATCTCTGCTCAGGGTCACAGTGCTCCGCACATCCGCCTTCACTGCCCCTGGGGCCTCACTGTGCTCACGCAGCTCCCCTCCCCTTCCCCTCTTCTGGCCTCTCTCACTCTCTGTCACACCCTTCTGAGAAGGAGAACACCAGGCAAATACAGCCTGACCCCTCTCAGCCAGTGAGGCCATGCCCCCTCAGGCTGGCCCTGGTTTGCCTTGACAGGTGACAAGAGGTGGGAGAGGCTGGCCTCCTGCCATGAAGACCCTAGTCCAGTGAGGTTTCCTTGAGAGGAGATTTCTGACAGTGATAGAGGTTCAAGCCTCATATCATGCAGTGGCTGGAAGCCTGGTCATCACAGACTTCTCAGCTTCTTTCTCCTGGGTTAAAGTCCCAGCTGTGGGTTCGAGACCCACTGGCACGATCGCCCTGATGTGTGGTGGGCAGAGTGCCTGCCTCCACGGGCCCTTGTGGAAGAGCAGGGCCGACGGGAACTGCCTGAACAGACGCCCACAGAGGGGCGGGCTGGAACAGCAGGTTTTCTCTCCTAGCTCTTTCTCCTTCCGTCTTTCATCCACACCTCTACCCCCAAGGCATCGGCTGGGGTGAACGTCACACAACCTCTCAATATTTCTCTGTTCTGTGTTTTCAATCATGGAGAACAGAGTTCTGAGATCTCCTCTGTCATCTCACCTTTGGTTTTCTTATGACAGGTCTCAAGGACTTTATCCAGCCTCAGGATCTCTAGGCATTAACCGTCAGATTTATATGTAAACATGGGAAATGCCCCCCAAAGATTCTTCTCTGGGTTACGTTCTTAGAGACTGGGGACAGTTGAAATTGGATGGTTTAAAAATCGTCTTCTTTTGCAACACAGCTGGTGGCAATATGCCTTGGCTGATCAGAAGAAGAAGCCACAGAATGGACCCCTTAACTTTAACACCATTTTACAATCGGACAAAAATACTGTAAGGAGTGCCCCCAAAGAGGAGAGGCCCCTCACATGCAGAGCTTTGTGAAACTGTACCCAGACCATGGTTGTAGGGATCCCTGCCGTGTGCTCAGCCTCTGTTTCTGTTTTGCCCCCAAAAGATTGGGAGACAGACTTTCTCACAGATCCCCTCTTTCAACTGCCAACTCGTCGCTGGCATGGGGGTCCTTTCTCATGCCCCCACTCCTTTCCCTTCAGTGCCACCTTCAGCCCGTGGCCTCTGCCTTACCCCTTCGACCCAGGGACCCTGAAACCAGAGCCCCAGTGCTGTCCCCAGTGGGGCTATGATCAGATTCAAAATTAGCCCCATTTTCACACCATAAGGCTTCTACCCCCTCCAGGAAGTAGCTGACAGAGGGAGAATTACGAGTGTATGTCTCCTTCTGATGGGAGACATAGGAATCTGTAAGGAGAGGTTTGGCAGGTTCTCAGAGAACCCTGATGAGTTTAGAGATGAATTTGCCATGCTGGGGTTGACATTCTCCCCGACCTGGCAGAAATCACAGTTATTCTGGCCCACTGTTGCACCCCAGACGATGAGTGCATACTAAGAAAGGCCAGGGACCACGCAGACAGCCTCGCGGCCAAGAGTGCTGCAGTCCCAGAACAGGACTCCCGTGGAGACTGTGAGGGTCATGGGGGCCAGGCCAGGATGAGACATTATGCTACTCATTCATTAGAAGGAATGAAGGGTGTATGGTGAAGCCTGCAAATCACGATAAGGCCCGAGAGGCCACACAGGAAAAAGGTAAAAACTTAGCAACCTTCCTGAGCCGGGTGAGAGGCATTCAGGAAGTACACCAATACCGACCCTGAGTCTGCAGAAGGGAGGTCACTACTGGCCGTGCGTTTTATCACTCAGCATGCTCCCGACATCAGGAGGAAGTTACAAAAGTTTGAGGCTGGGCCCCAAACCCCACTGTCAACCTTGGCAGAGGACGCCTTCAAGGTCTATAACAATTGGGACGTGGCAGAGGAAGCCAACAGGGACGGGAGACTAATAAAGAAAACACAGCTCCTAGCTGCCTCGATCCACCTACCACGTCGAGAGGACCCTAGTCAGCTGTGGAGGCCGGAGCAGCAGCCCAGGGATCACCTGGGCAGGAGTCAGCGTCTGCGCTTCCCCAGCACCGGAAGGGCGCCCTGGAAAAGGGGACGTCCTGGGAGCCCTCCTGTGGAAAGCCCACAGGGCCACCCCTGCTGGCCCCAGTTCCCGGTGAATCGGAGTCTCCTGGGTGCTCTAGAGACTCACATACACTTGCTGGTGGGGACTGGGTGCCAGCCTGTCTCAGGGTCCTGTTCGATCCATCCTCATTACTCCAGTGGGGCCTCGGGTCATCCAGGACATGGCACGTAGGAGCACGGAATGTCTGGCAGACGCTGGAGCTGGTTGCTCCGCGCTGACTTGGCCAGCTGGCTGAGCTCCAGCTGTGGCTATGCTGTGACGGGAGCTGGCGGGTGGCCACAGGTGAGGTGGCTTAGGTCTCCCCTTGCCCTTGGAGTCAGTCCGGCCTATTGTTACTCACTCCTTTTTGTACAGGCAGGAATGTCCTGCCCCCTCCTCGGAAGAGACTCACTAAATAAACCAGGAACTAGTCTATTTTTAGGACAGAATGAAGTCCAAGAAGATAGAGAATTCACACAGAATGCATCTCCTGGTAGCCCCAGATGACCTGCCTGCTGGTCATCAAAATATTCCCCAGGAAATTAAGGAACAGGAGAACTCTGTGGTATGGGATACTTCAGTGCCAGGAAGGGTAAGCCCTGATGGAAAGAAGATTAAAGCCTGGGGAAAGATACCAGGAAGAGACAATATCCTTTAAAGCCTAAGCCCCTGAGGGTGGTAAAACAGCTGCTCACCAAGTTCCTAACACAGGGACTCATTAGGCCCTGCCAATCTCCTTGCAATACCCTGATACCCACCGTCCAGAGGCCTAACAGGGAGCATTGCTTTGTGAAAGACTTCAGGGCAGTGACTAGACAGTCATCCCTATTTAACCAGTAGTACCGAACCCACACACCTCCTCACCCAAGTGCCAGGGAGTGCTCAGTATTTCTCTGTTCTGGGCTCCAAAGACGCATTCTTCTGTATCCGCTACATCCAGGCTCTCAATGCCCTTTTGCTTTTGAACAGAGGGGCCTGACCCCCTGGAGGCTACCCAATATACTTGAACAGTGCTTCTGCAGGGTCTTCAGAATGGCCTCCGTTTTTAAAGAGACGAGTTAGCCAAAGAACTGAGGGAACTAAGCCTGAGAAAGGGAGCTCCATCACAATATACTGGAGACAAATATGTAAGCAGTGAGATAAAGCAAGACTCAGATCAGAATACTGCTAAGGTCCTAATCTTCTGGCAGCAAGGGGAGGCAAAGTTTCTCCAACGAAGGCTCAGATTTCACAACAACGGGTTCAGCAGGAACGGGAGCCTGGGGTGTGGACTGAAAGACAGCAATTAGCGCATTACTATCTCCAGCTCCAAGGCTTTCTCAGGATGGCTGAGTTCTGTCGCATCTCGACTCCAAATCATGACCTTATAGCAACCCCCATATGAAGCTCTGAAGGGGGACCCTGGGCCAGTCTGCTCCCTACTGTGCTCCTCAGGGTCCATGTAGCCCCCAGGAGTGATCTGAGGCTTAGCCCGTGTGAAATGACCCAGGGAAGGCCTTCTCTTACTACCGACATGCTACCAGACGAGGCGGTGAGCCAGACCCCGCGATACGTCATTAGTCTAGGCCAAGTTCAGAAGGCACCGCAGGACTCTGCCAAGAAGACACTGGAAGCTCCCACTAAAACCCAGCAGAAGGGGCGGCCCCTCCACAAAGGAACCCTGGTGACCAGGGCTGTGTGCTTGCAGTGCAGGGGGCCCGGGTTCAGTCCCCAGTCGGGGAACTAGACCCCACACGCTGCAGCTAGGGGCTCTCACACACCGCAACACAGACCAGAGATCCTGTGGGCCACTGGTAAGACTTGGCACAGCCAAATAAATAACCTTTTAATAAATATTTTTTAAAAAGATACTGACCAAAAAAAAATACCCCAACCTAGAAGGAGGCATCCCCCCAAAACTAGCCCTGGCTGCAGTGGACGGGCCCCAGCAGAGTACCACTAGCCCCCACTGCTGTCAAACTGCAAAGGGTACCTCACCGGGTACATCTGTCCAGACCAAAGCTCTTACCTCCCCAAAGCCCGCAGGTCGCAAGGGAGGAGCAACACACGTGTAAGCCAGTGGAGGACCTGAGACACGTGGTCAGACAAGCACCAGCAACAGACGAGGAGAAGGCGGCGCGGCGGGCCAGACTCCCACTTGCTACTTTTTCTCATATCCTTGCTTGAGTTTTGCCAGCTTGCTCAGCCACCCCAGCCAGGGAGGCAGCTCTGCTGTCTTGGAGGGGCCAGGGAAATACTCAACCATAAGAACGCTTCTGATATTCTATCTGCCACCTAGTCCCCGTGACTTAGGGAACAATGGCTGGGGAACTCACTTGTCAACATCACCAGAACCATATCGCGAGGGGAACGCCGAGGAGAATGTTGGACGTGACATCAGTACCCCCAGCTGGCCGCCACTCCGCCCCTCGCACTCCCTCTGAACCTGTCAGTTCCGCTGCGAATCAACAGTCTGAGTCCGGACGGCTGCCAGCTCCTTGGCCTCTGCTGGTCACACTTGCGCCTTCTGGCAGCCTGTCCCAGCGCTGTGACCTGACCCCCCCACAGCGGGACGTGAGATGTGGGGTGCACGAGGTTAAGCTGCATAAGCGGCACTTGCTTCACACGCCTCAAGAACCCTGCCCTGCCCCCGGTACCCGCCTCTTACCCAGGAAGGAGCTGTACCTGCAAGCTCGCCCACAGGGGCCCTGGTTCAAAGTGTAGCCCCAGCTCCCTGAACAACACGAAAGGGGAATGTGATGGTGGGACGGAAACGTGCCATCCACCCGTCCATCAACTCAACCTGCCTGTGGGATACGGACCAAACAGGGGTCTGGCTTGTCACTGCAGCCATTGACCAGGCCGGCAAGGTGACACACGAGCATCTGGTTAAGGCCACCGTAAGGCTACACAATGTGAATCCCCAACATAATGGTCCTCTGACCCCTCACCACGTACGCACTAGCAATAGCGGTGTCCTTCAGGGACTGTCCACTCTTAACAACAGTCAGACAGCCATTCTGATCTAAGCCCCTGACGGCTTTGTTTTCCTCTGCAGACACCCAAACCACCACATGCTGCAGAGTTACGGCCAGGTCCCATCCTTTTCCAACAGAACTACAGCCTGCAAGTGCACTGATAACGTCCACGTCATAGGGGGGTGCACAACGGGAATCACAGAAATGAGAGGGATTTTCGCTCTCAGTGGGACTCGCCCAGGTCATCACCTAACCCAGAGTGCACCAGGAATGGGCTCCCGCCGACCGGGCGACCAGCAGCCCTGTAGAGGGGTGCTCCGCCGCTCAGGAAGTAACTTCCGGACTCTCACCAAGCAGCCTGCTCGTGTAATGGAACAGACAGGGCAAGACTTAACAGACCCTAAGACCTCTGTTTCTTCTTTGGCTCATGTAATTCTTGATAACCACGGAGCTCCTGGTTACCTCCAGCAAAGCAAGGCAGTCTGCACATAACCAGTACTTCCTGATGCACCTGGATCAATGCGAGAGGACAGGGAGGGGTTACTATTCAGGAGACAAACACCCAAGCAGAGTGGCTTCACAGTCTGGGTAGCGGCAACACGGCCTCCACTGCTTGGTCAAGAGTTAACTTGGAAACTTGGTTCCTCCCCTTTCTAAGCCCTTTAGTGGCTATCGCTGTTCTCCTTTCTGGCCCCGTTTAACCTTTAGGTCAAGTTTGTGTCTTCCAGGCTCTAACATCTTCAGGTAGGGCTCCTGATGGCTCAAGGGCTTCAATCCATTCCCAAGGATGGTGACCAGGTCCCTGCTGGTCCTTGGAACACTCAGCGAGGGACTTCTATGCCTCTCGAGAGGGGTAGGGTCTGCAGCCCCAGTTCAGCGGGAAGTACCTCCAGAAGGAGAGACCTCTAGCCCTTTAACCCTTGAGAAGAAGAGGTGGAGGATCCCTCGGAGGGGGAAGAGTGCTGCGCCTGGAGGAAGTCTCCTCGAGCAACAGCACACGGAGAAACGGCAAGCGACTGACAACTGCGCACGCGGTCAAGCTGGGACCATTATGAGCGGTCGGAGGCACATGGGCCACAGTCAGACTGCCGTTTCTGAGGTGCTGGGAGCAAAAGCAGGGTACTGCGTGTGATCGCTGCACACGGCCCCAGCAAGGGGGTGGACAGATCCCCCTGAGTAGCACCTCCTGCCCCGCCCACAGGATCTGCCCCGTGGCTGCCCCACTGCAGGGCCCTGAGGGGACCTGTCTCTTGTTCTTGCCCCCGTGCACGACAGCACAAGCCCAGTACAGCCTGAGACTCTCGTCTGGCCTCTTATCAGCATCTGCTGATGGAAGCGTCCAGGGGCCTGGGTTGGCAACAAAACTGTCAGGATTAACCCCCAGATTCAAAACAACGGACATCACACTTCCAGCTGGATGTTTGAATAAACGGACAAGTTGACCCTAAAACCTATATGGAGATGCAAAGGACCCGGAATACTCAAAACAATCTTGAGAAAGATAAAGTAAGAAGAAGCACCTCCTAATTTCAAAATTTATTATAAACCTAAGATAATCAAGACAGTGTTGGACTGGCATACAAATAGACATATAGATCAACCTTTAAAGAACTTTTTTAAAATTTAAATTTATTTATTTTAATTGGAGGCTAATTACTTTACAATATTGTACTGGTTTTGCCATACATCAACATGAATCTGCCACAGGTGTACACGTGTTCCCAATCCTGAACACCCCTCTCCTCTCCCTCCCCATACCATCCCTCTGGGTCATCCCAGTGCACCAGCCCCAAGCATCCTGTATCCTGCATCGAACCTGGACTGGAGATTCGTTTCTTATACGATATTATACATGTTTCAATGCCATTCTCCCAAATCATCCCACCCTCTCCCTCTCCCACAGAGTCCAAAAGACTGTTCTATACATCTGTGAATGTCCAGAAGTAAACCCTAACATTTGCAATCTACTGAGTTTCTATTAAAGTGCCCCCAAAATTCAGTGGGAAAACAGTCTTTTCAGCAAATAGTGCTGGGAAAACTAGGTGCCAACATCCAAGAGGGTGGGTTTATGCCCTTATCTCACAGCACACACAAAACTTAACTCAGCTGGATCACAGGTTTAAATGTGAGAGCTCAAGTTAAATTCTTAGAAGAAAACAGGGTAAAGCATTCATGACCTGGGATACACAATGCATCCTTAAATATACCAACAAAAGCATAAGCAATATAAGAAGTACTTGACAAACTGGAATCAATGAAAATAAAAAACCTTTTGTGCTTTAAAAACACCATCAAGGACTTTCCTGGGGGTCCAGTGGTTAAGAATCTGCCGGCCAACGGAGGGGACACGGCTCTGATCCCTGGTCCAGGAAGATCCCACATTCCGAGGAGCAACTAAGTCCATGAGCCATAGCTACTGAAACCGGTGAGTCTGGAACCCGAGCTCCGCAACGAGAGAAGCCACAACGAGAGGAAGCCCGCAGATCTCGGAGAAGAGGAGCCCCTGATCGCCGCAACGAGAGAAAGCCTAGTGCAGCAATGAAGAGCCAGGACAGCCAAAAATAATAGATAAAGTTAAAAAAAACACCACAAAAAAGTCATCAAGAAATTGCTGGAAAACAAGCCACAGTTTTGGAGAATTACAAACCATACATCGGACAAGAGACTTGTATCAGAATATATAAAGAAATCTTACGGGTCCAAAATAAAACACAAATAACCCAATTTAAAGACTGAGCAAAAGACCAGAGCTGGCATTTCACCAAAGAAGACACGCAAAGAGACAACCAGCATGCGAGAAGACGCCTAGTGCCCCCAGTCAGTAGGGAAGTGCAGCTCGAACCACACTGAGGGACTTCCCAGTGGCTAAGAGCCTGTCTTGCAACGCAGGAGACTCGGTTCCGACCTTGGTCCGGGAACTAAGATCCCACACGCCGCCGCAGATCAACTAAGCCTGCCCTCGACAGCTACTGAGCCCACACGCCACAACTCAAGAGCCCATGCATCGCAACAGAAGATCCCCAATGACGCAACAGGAGATCCCCAATGACGCAACAGGAGATCCCCAATGACGCAACAGATTCCCGAATGACGCAACAGGAGATCCCAAATGACGCAACAGATCCCGAATGACGCAACAGGAGATCCCGAATGACGCAACAGGAGATCCCGAATGACGCAACAGATTCCCGAATGACGCAACAGGAGATTCCCGAATGACGCAACAGAAGATCCCCAATGACGCAACAGGAGATCCCGAATGACGCAACAGAAGATCCCCAATGACACAACAGGAGATCCTGAATGACGCAACAGATTCCCGAATGACGCAACAGATTCCCGAATGACACAACAGGAGATTCCCGAATGACGCAACAGGAGATTCCCGAATGACGCAACAGAAGATCCCCAATGACTCAACAGAAGATCCCCAATGACGCAACAGAAGATTCCCGAATGACACAACAAAGATCCCGAATGACGCAACAAAGAAAGATCCCGAATGACGCAACAGGAGATCCCCAAGGACACAACAAAGAAAGATCCCACGTGCCGCAGCTAAGACTCGGTGCAGCCGAGTAAATACATAAGTGAATGAGTATTTTAAAAACACAATGAAACACCGCTTCACACACAAGAACATGGCTAAAATATGAAAAGTCAGACAAGCGCTGACAGGAGGAGGAGAACTTGGACCCCTCACGCATGCTGGCGGAGTGTGAAATGGTATAAGAGGCCTGGAAACACTGGGCAGTCTCTTACAACCTAGTGAGAGCTGCGCATGGTCACTCACCACTGGGGGAGGGGGAAGGTGTAAGCCCTTATTGCTAGCTCTCCCAGCAGAATCAGACACTGAGAAAACGGGCTTGTTTTACGGTGCCTACAAAACAGAAACAAACACGACCGACCCCATTCACTGACCTGGTCAGCTCTCAGCTGGGTGGAGCCGTCCTCATGCACCAGAGTCACCACCACGGTGCCTGCCTGCTTGAGCACCTCAATCAGCTGGCTTTGCTCCGAAGCATCCAAATGTCTAATGTCACAAAAACCAGTTGTGAACGCCTTTGGGTGCCTGGGACTGAGGTAGGTTTCGACCTCACCAGCACCTTCTTCCAATATCACAAGTTTACTTCTTTTTGCTGATGAATTGTCACATGAGACGTGGTTTCCTGTAAGATTCACGCTTTCTCTGTTGTTTTCATTAGTTATGTTTTCCTTTGGGAGGTGTTTTCTTTTACGTTCCATTTTCTGTAGAACCGAGGCCTGTTGGTCACACTGTGGAACTGAACACCTTGATGGAGCCGATGAGCTGATACCCTTCTGGTTTTGGTTGGCAGACAGCTGACCTGTGACTCTCAAACCAGAGGACTGAGGACAGAACTTGATGGAAACTCCTGACGGCTGGCTCGTAAGCAAATTAAGATTCTACAAAAAATGGAAAATATGTCAAAGAACATGGATTCGTCAAACAGGTCTATAAACCAAAGTAGAATCTGATAAAACCCATCTAAGGTAAAGCAGGGACACGGCTTCACATCAACTGTGATCCAACTTCCTAATGAACTGTGGCGCGTCTTCCTGAGCAGTGGTTCTTCTCAACCCGGGCAGGAGCGCCTGGCTGCACCCTGGGCTGGAAAAGACAGGGGCTAGTGGAGAAGGCCTCCCAGCCCAGCCCTGCACTGGGGCCGCGTGTAACAGGAGATGCCGTGGAGGGGGATGTGCTGAGCACGAGTGAAAGACTGAGGATGAACCACTGACGGTTTCCAAGCAAAGGCCATTTACAGAGAAAATAAAATCACCACAGCTCTACCTACTCAACTTCTTAAAACGTTGCAGCTCAGCAGCAACATTCTTCCTGTTTCGATCTAGTGGGATACTCATTCATCGATGCACAGACTCCAGGAGACAGGGAGGGGCAGGGAAGTCGGGCTTGCTGCAGTCCATGGGGTGGCAAAGAGCTGAACTCGACTTAGGGACTGAACGAGAACCACCACCACGGTCTTAACTGTTAGGCCACCTCCCCCACTGACTCACAGTTAAGGTCTTGGTAACACGACCTCTTCTCATCTCTCCTCCAAGCTCAACCACATGCCTCGCCCACTGTAAATTTTGGTCGTTTAGTCACTAAGTCCTGTCCAGCTCTTTGTGACTCCATGGACTGTGGCCCGCCAGGCTCCCCAGTCTGTGGGGTGTCCCAGGCAAGGATACTGGAGTGGGTTGCCGATTCTTTCTCCAGGGGATCTTGCCAACCCAAGGATCAAACCTGTGTCTCCTGCTTGGCAGGTGGATTCTTTACCGCTGAGCCACCTGAGAAGCCCCACTGTAAATTTTATACCCTTCTTTTCTGAACTTCTCTTTATTTTCACTACCCCAAAGCTCCAACTCTTCTTCCCTTAACCTAAAAAATTATCCCAAAGTCCTTCCCCACTCTCTAAAGGTGAGGATATTGAGACAGACCATTTCCTAGACCTCAGCTCGGGGCGCTCACACTTCAGAAAGGTGTCCCAGATTCCTCTCCCAGCACCAGAGAAAAGCAGGACGAGCCGGCACGAAAACTGGGTTACCGTCTCCCCAGTGGGTCCCAGAGCACTCAGCCCTGACTCCTATTGTGACACTGCTTCACCAAGTCATGGAGAAATACTGCGCTTCTCTATCCTTCTCGTCCCCTCATACAAGAAAACTATAAGCTCCCGGAGGAGAACTTCTTTCATCTTTTAACCACTGTATCCACAGTGCCCAGCATATGGTTGACACTTGATAAATATTTGTTGAAAAAGTGAAAGCAATCTGTTTAGGATTACTCGTATCTGCAAAGACTCACCTTTTTTTCCAGTGATTGAGTCTTTCCATCTTCAAGTAGTGCTGAACACTTAACACTGGATTTCTCTACGACATCTGCAGCTTTAAAAGACACAGAAAGGAAACACGAGAGAATAAGGAAACATTAAAATCTAAGTCACATAATTAACTAAACATTGAAAATAGCCTCTATAATCATTTCCTCATTACTTACTTAACTGAAACAATGTAAGAAAATTTACAAACAAAATGCATACCACCATTGCAGTAAACATTTATGCAAAATATCTGTTAGTTAACTGGAGACAGATCTATGTAACCAGGAAATGTTTACAGAAAAGTATCACTTGGTATGAGCCTTTGAATACTTGATTTTGAAAAGCCAAGTTAAATATTTTACAGAAAGCTTGCAAGCATTAAAAGTTTGAAGAAATTCTTAGATGCAATAATTGCGTAACAGAACATTAGAGATTCAGTAAAGCATATAAACTTCTCATTTAGATTTTAACAAGCTTGGGCTGGACAGGAAGTGATGGAACTGGGTTCAATCCCAGACAAGATAACTCAAGTATCTATAACAATGATAATAACCAACAAGTGCAAATGGGGGAAACCTTTCCTTTACAATAGAGAAGTTATACTTACAATTAATTTAATAAGAAAGGCACAAGACACTCAATGATGAAAACTTAAAATCTTACAAAATGGCATAAAGCATGATCTATACAAATGGAAAACCACAGCATTGAGATAGGAACAAAATATTTAATTCTCCCAAATATAAATTTAATGCAATTCCCATCAGAGGCCCTACAGGGCTCTTTTAACTGAAAAAAGAAAACACTTCAAAGTACATAGGAAATTTAAATGTCTGAAAATAGAGAAGGTAAGTTGCTTTGTTTGTTTCTGAGGGAGGGTTGGCCATGCTGTGCAGTATATGGAATCTTGCTTCTCTGACCAGGGACTGAACCCCTGTCCCCTGCACTGGGAGGCAGAGACTCAGTCGCTGGACCACCAGGGAAATCCCAGAAGGTCAGCTGAGTCACTCAGTCGTGTCCGACTCTTTGTGACCCCATGGACTGCAGCATGTCAGGCTTCCCTGCCCATCACCAGCTCCCGGAGCTTGCTCAAATTCATGTCCATCAAGTCAGTGATGCGATCCAGCCATCTCATTCTCTGTCGTTCCCTTCTCCTGCCTTCAATCTTTCCCATCATTAGGATCTTTTCTAAGGAGTCAGTTCTTCCTATCAGGTGGCCAAAGTATCGGAGCTTCAGCTTCAGCATCAGTCCTTCCAATGAATATTCAGGACTGATTTCCTTTAGGACTGACAGGTTGGATCTCCTTTCAGTCGAAGGGACTCTCAAGAGTCTTCTCCAACACCACAGTTCAAAAGCATCAACTCTCTTGCTTTTTTGATGATCCAACAGGTGTTGGCAATTTGATCTCTGGTTCCTCTGCCTTCTGTAAATCCAGCTTGAACATCTGGAAATTCTCGGTTCACATACTGTTGAAGCCTTGCTTGGAGAATTTTGAGCATCACCTTGCTAGAGTGTGAAATGAGTGAAACTGTGTATTAGTTTGAACATTCTTTGGCATTGCCTTTCTTTGGGATTAGAATGAAAACTGACCTCTGCCAGTCCTGTGGCCACTGCTGAGGTTTCTAAATTTGGTGGCATATTGAGTGTAGCACTCTAACAGCATCATCTTTTAGGATCTGAAATAGCTCTACTGGAATTCCATCACCTCCACTAGCTTTGTTCGTAGTGATGCTTCTGAAGGCCCACTTGACTTCTAATTCCAGGATGTCTGGCTCTAGGTGAGTGATCACACCATCGTGATTATCTGGGTCGTGAAGATCTTTTTTGTACAGTTCTACTGTGAACTGTCACCTCTTTTTTTAATATCTTCTGCTTCTGTTAGGTCCATACCATTTCTGTTCTTAATTGTGCCCATCTTTGCATGAAATATTCCCTTGGTATCTCTGATTTTCCTGAAGAGATCTCTAGTCTTTCCCATCCTACTGTTTTCCTCTATTTCTTTGCATTGATCACTGAGGAAGACTTTCTTATATCTCCTTGCTATTCTTTGGAACTCCACATCCAAATAGGTGTATCTTTTGTTTTCTCCTTTGCCTTTAGTTTCTCTTCTTTTCTCAGCTATTTGTAAGGCCTCCTCAGACAACCATTTTGCCTTTGTGCATTTCTTTTTCTTGGGGATGGTCTTGATCAATGCCTCCTGTACAATGTCATGAATCTCCGTCCGTAGTTCTTCAGGCACTCTATCAGATCTAATCCCTTGAATCTATTTGTCACTTCCACTGTATAATCATAAGGGATTTGATTTAGATCATTCCTGAATGATCTCGTGGTATTCCATACTTTCTTTAAGTCTGAATTTGGCAATAAGGAGTTCATGATCTGAGCCATAGTCAGCTCCCAGTCTTGTTTTTGCTGACTGTATACAGCTTCTCCAACTTTTGCTGCAAAGAATATAATCAATCTGATTTCAGTATTGACCATCTGGTGATGTCCATGTGTAGAGTTGTCTCTTATGTTGTTGGAAGAGGGTGTTTGCTATGACTAGTGTGTTTTCTTGGCAAAACTCTGTTAGCATTTGCCCTGCTTCATTTTGTACTCCAAGGCCAAACTTGTCTGTTACTCCAGGTATCTCTTGACTTCCTACTTTTGCATTCCAGTCCCCTATAATGAAAAGGACATCTTTTTTGGGTATTAGTTCTAAAAGGTCTTGATAGAACCGTTCAACTTCAGCTTCTTCGACATTAGTGGTTGTGGCATAGACGTGGATTACTGTGATATTGAATGGTTTGCCTCGGAAACGAACAGAGTTCATTCTGCCGTTTTTGAGATTGCACCCAGGTACTGCTTGAGAAAGCTGAGCGCCGAAGAATTGAACTGTGGTGTTGGAGAAGACTCTTGAGAGTCCCTTGGACTGCAAGGAGATCCAACCAGTCCATTCTAAAGGAGGTCGGTCCTGGGTGTTCTTTGGAAGGAATGATGCTAAAGCTGAAACTCCAGTACTTTGGCCACCTCATGCGAAGAGTTGACTCATTAGAAAAGACTCTGATGCTGGGAGGGATTGGGGGCAGGAGGAGAAGGGGATGACAGAGGATGAGATGGCTGGATGGCATCACCGACTTGATGGATGTGAGTTTGAGTGACCTCTGGGAGCTGGTGATGGACAGGGAGGCCTGGTGTGCTGCAGTTCACGGGGTTGCAAAGAGTCAGACACAACTGAGCGGATGAACTGAACTGAACTGCATTTCAGACTCTTTTGCTGACCATGATGGCTACTCCATTTCTCTAAGGGATTCTTGCCCACAGTAGTAGACATAATAGTCATCCAAACCAAATTCGCCCGTTCCAGTCCATTTTAGTTCACTGATTCCTAAATGTAGTTGTTCACTCTAGCCATGTCCTGTTTGACCACTTCCAATTTACCTTGATTCAGGGACCTAACATTCCAGGTTCCTTACAGCATTGGACTTTGCCTCTATCACCAGTCACATCTGCAGCTGAGCGTTGTTTTCACTCTGGCTCCGTCCCTTCATTCTTTCTGGAGCTATTTCTCCACTCTTTTCCAGTAGCATACTGGGCAGCTACCAACCTGGGGAGTCCATCTTTCAGTGTCCTATCTTTTTGCCTTTTCATGCTGTTTATGGGGTTCTCAAGGCACGATGCTGAAGTGGTTTGCCAGTCCCTTCTCCAGTGGCCCACGTTCGTCAGAACTCTCCACCATGACTCACGGCATGCCTCATAGTCTTACTGAGTTAGACAACGCTGTGGGCCATGTGATCAGTTTGATTAGGTAAGTTTAAAAAAAAAATTGAAGACGACTTGCTTTGCCAGATTATCAGAACATACTATAAAGCACTGTGATCAAATATACAAGGTATTTGAATAGGAGTAGACAAGGAGACCTCTAGAACAGAGTAGAAAATCCAGAAGCTGGCCCCAAGGCTTATGAGAATTTAATATATAGTGAACATCGTATTTCAGTTCAGTAGAGAAGGATAAATGAGTAAATAGGGAAAGGACAATTAGCACCACTTCTGAAAGAAAATAATACATTGGAAAAAGTAATGGGACAAAAAAGACCAACAGTTAATATTTATACTATACAACAAATTACACTGACCAAAAATGAAAAATTCGGTGGAAAATGAGCAAAAGATACGGAGAGGCAACACACAAAGTAGCAATTCCAAAAAGCAAACAAATACGATGCGATACTCAAACGCTGCAGTAGTCAGGGAAATGCAAAGTAAATATACTTGGAGACGGAGAAGAGGCAGTCTCCTCACCGGTAAAAATGTGAATAGTTCAGATCTTTCTGTGGGTGTGTAAGAAAACAGTTCATCACTAGAATGGACTGCCACTGATTTCCAGGACGGGTGGGAGGCTGGGAGCTACGGCCCCAGGGTCTTTCAAGTCTAAGAGCCGATCAAAACTGCCTCCCATGGCCACAGTTCTTCCTGCGGTGCAAGAACACTTGTACCACGAGTATTGTACCACAGAATACTGCTTTTTTACGTAGCGTGACAGCAACCTGAGGCATCTGTTTTTAAATTCCATTTCTCTCTTTTATATTTATCTATCTCTTCCATAAGGTTCGGCACAATTTTCTGGCAGAGATCCTCCAGTAAACTCACATTATCGTCATGTATTTTAGCTTGCTTCTCCAGACATTCCAGGAAACTTCTAGAGGTCATCTGGAATTTTGGAACCGGCTCCCTCAGGAGGAAGATAATGCTCTTTACGTTCTCAGAGCTGATACCTTCTGACAGTTCGTAGAGCAGATTTCTGGTTTCAGGACCTAATGAAGCTCAGGTTTTTGATGTCTCATCACAGGAAGAATTCAGTGAGGGACAAAGTGATAGGTAAGAAGTGGATTTACTCATATTCAGAGAGAAGCACATTCCACAAAGTGTGGGCCATCGCAGAGGGTGAGTGCAGCCTGGGATCTTCTTGGAAAGCAAAGTGTCAACACATTAAAAACACACACATAAGTCTCAGGAGTTGGAGAGAAAAGGACAAATCCAAAGGGACCAAATATGGGCCTCGGGGATGCGACCAGTGTTCTGTTTCCTGATCTGGGTGAAGTCCGTAAAATTTTGAGCTATGATCTTAGGAGAGATGTACTGGGTGTTTGTGTGTTGTAACCTCAACAAAAAAAAGAGGTATAAAATACATAAATCATTTAATGAAACCGCCTCACTGCTGGCTATCTATTTCATAGAAATAGATGCAACAGTAAATAGGTTTAAGCCAAAACATTTATGACAGTCAGGCGTTATGGCAAAGGACTGAGAGCAAAGCAAAAGCAATCAAGAGGGTAGCGGAGGAGTAAATTACGTAGCATCCACACCGTGAAGCACAGAGCCCCGAACACAACGAGCTGTGTTAGTTGACCTGAAGATGCAGAGATCTGTGAAAGTGAAAGTGTGATCTCGTTTTTTTTTTAAATGACATTTATGTATGTATACCCATACACTGGCAGAGGTCTGGTCCCTGGGAGGCTGACCTTGAGAGGAAGGCTTGCATGAGGACATTGATCCTCACTCTCAGGATCAATGTCTGTAGGGGAGTGAAGGACTGATGCAATTGCTATGAAGGCCTGCTCTGGACCTGGCATGCTTCTACAGAACTGTTCCCAGGAGGGTCAACCTCTGCACCCACCAGCCACTACCTGGTTGCTCCTGGGAAAGGAGTGTGCCCTTGGGAAAAGAAGCTCTTTGCAGCTGAGGCAACCATCAGGAGGGGTTGTGCTGCCAATAGTAGCTGGGATGATAAGCAGGAGGCTCCGGGTACCCCTGTTCACTAGTCCTCACTACGATCACCAGACGTGCAGTTCAGACGTGTTTGGGAGCAGTTCCTTCGGGACTCCGCTGGGCCTCCTCCTGGGGGAACTTCAGGGCAAGGTTAGACTCCTTGTCCTGCAGCCGGTCTCAAAGCTGCAGATCTTTGCTCCTCTCTACCACCCATCCTGAGGGCCCCTCACCCTGGCTGGGCACCTCTGCTGGTCTTGGGAGCTCGTCTGATCATGACCTAAACCCTCACCCCTGAGAGGTGAAGTCCCTGGTCGTCATGCCCTTTTCAGGCACGGCCACCGCATTTACCATCAGATGTGGACAGTGGACCAAGGGGTGTCCAGTTGCATCACCGGGTCTCAAGCAGAGGCTTTCCTGTCCCCTTTGTGTGACGGCAGCCCTGACTCCTGGTAACAGGAAGTCACCCCTCGTAGGATGGAGAGTGCATCTTTGGCCTGCCAGTCTCTTGGTATAAGAAACTTGAAATGACTGGGCAGCAACTACAGCTTGAAGAAAGGCATTCTTCCTATGCCTTTGGCAAATTTACCTTGGGGAGTCAAGACTAAACCTGCAGAACCCAGAAACATAGAGAGAAAAACACACGTATTGAGGGGGTTCTGGGAGTGATGCTGGGCAGGGTTGCTCCTGCTGCCACCTTCTGGGTCCCAGCGTCCTTAACCATCTCCACTGGGGACCCTGCCTCCTGCAACGGTCACTGATGTCCAGGGAATACTGCGGCCTGGAGGTCACCGGAGCTGACCTGCTACCCACCACTCCATCACTGCACCACCCATGCGGCCGTGACAGAGCCCGTGGGTCCCAGGATCACATGCCAGCTGCAGCTCCTGTGCCATAGAGGCGGGTCCTTATGGCCAGGGCAGTGCTATGCAGGACTGCAGGTCAGCGGGTCAAATGCTCTGTGAGCCTTGGAGAACAGAGCTCACTGAGGTCCTGTGTGTGGGAAAGGCAAACCCAGGCCTGGAACATGTGTGGATTCTAGTCAGAACAAAGCTCAGCACCTCTGAGGGCACAAGGGGATCAGCATTACAAGCTAGCTCCCAGGGACTCTTCTCCAAGGGGATCAGCGTTGCAAGCTAGCCCCCAGGTGACAGTTCTCAAAGTCTGGTGCTACTGGGGACCCAGCGTTCGGTCTGAAGTTGGAAGGCTGGACGCAGAGGTGAAGCAAGGCAGGCCCTGGGGTGTGCGAGCGCTATGCCACATGCAGCCTCCACCCCAGCCCCTTGCTCACTCCATCAGCAGCCCAAGCGGCCTGTTCCGGGACAGCACACGGCCAGATGGTGGGCATCACTCGGCCAAGCCATTCCAGGTATGTCCCTTCCTTCCACACTCTCTCAGGTGACTGCTCCCGGGTCTGCTGTTACTGTAACCTTCAGAGTTCTTTACTTCTCGGCAACTGATCCCATTACTAGTCAGTAACGCTTTGCACTTTCCCTGTTCCAGTGCCTCCACGGTTTCTGTGCCCTGGCCAGCCCAAGTCTCATCCACTCCCTTGACAGGCCCTGGTACCTTGGCCAGGTTATGTCATGACTCAATGGCCAAAAGACAAGGAGGAGGCAGTTCCTGAGGGGGAACGTATGACTTCTGAAGGCAGAACCCTGTTGCATCTTCCTGTGGGGGCAGAGAGGAGAGGGCTGGCCTTTGACAGAGGAGTAGCTACTTCAGCAGGTCCCAGAAGCACCCGGGACTCAAGATTTGAAGGCACCAATCCAGACGTCCCCACACTGCCTCTCAGGGTCAGGCCCCTCTTCCTGATCAAGGCCCTGACCTTAAGGCAAAACGCCTGCCTGGGGTGAGAGCCCAGCCTGCTCTGGAGCTGTACCAGCCTGACTAGGCACAGGCCTGGGACTGC